>NC_041228.1:71667273-71703152 GCF_002837175.3 Physeter macrocephalus
ACTAAATGTAAATTAGATAGCTAGTGGGAAGCTGCCGCATAGCACAGGGAGATCACCTCTGCGCTTTGTGACCTCCGAGAGGGGTGGGATAGGGAGGGTGGGAGGGAGGGAGACGCAAGAGGGAAGAGATATGGGAACATATGTATAACTGATTCACTGTGTTGTAAAGGAGAAACTAACACACTATTGTAAAACAGTTATACTCCAATAAAGATGTTAAAAAAAAAAAAAAAAAAAAAAAGAGTCTCACAGTGGGCAAATAACACAATTAGAAAGCAGAGTTTAAGTCCACTTCTCAATTCTAAGCTGCCTTTCTATAAAGTCAAATCCTTACTATATTTTGTACAAGTGCTTTAAGTGTACAAGTTATGAACATGCCTCAGGATTCTTGGGGGAAAATATCTATTTATCATAAATAGAAAATGTGTAGTACTCAAACATTTATTTAAAAGCTGTTTGTCTCAAACTCCAAATACAGTTTCCCGTAAAATTAAAGTTTAAGATTAGTGACTAGAATCCCTAGCCAGTTCTTAAGTCTGCTTAATTACAAACGCAGAACTCAGGGCTCTGATGAAGAATAAAGACCTTTATCACCTGAGGAGTATGAATAGGCAGGAAGCAAATTCAGAGTAAGGGTTACCTTTGGAAAGGCATCCAAGGCATTCACGGGGGTTGCAGAGTTGTTTCTTAAGCTAAGTGGTTGGTTGCCTTCAGAGTAAAGTTCTTAAACTCAGAATGTAATATTAAAAGGCATTAAAGATGTCCATCCATACACACCACCCCAATAAAAAGACCCTACACACAAAAATTACTGTACTCTTACCCTACGCATGGCTTCCTCCTCTTCTTGACGCTTTTCATAATGTGCAAAGTCATCAAAGATTGAGGTGGTGTGCTTGAAAGTAGCAATTATTTTAAGCACTTGCTTAGCTTTTTCTAGGGGTACCTCTTGGGTGTCCCTTGAATTGGTAACTGGTTTGTTGTCATTATTTTCTAAGCGAATATGCCGTAACTGGTTATTGGGAACATCTTTGACAAAGATCCATTTAACTTCAAATTTGCCCTTCCACTTATCCTGAGACCAGACACCGGCATACGCATTATAGTCCACAACAGACTTCATCTCAGCCACTCCACAAAAATGTCCACTGCCATTCACGCTGAAGAGCAAATAGAGTGGGCCCTTCCCATTCAGGGAACGGTAAGCGGCATCCAAACGCTTATTACCATGCTCAGTACTACACCAGATAGAGTACTTAATGGAACGGTGTATGTCATCCTCAGAATAGCTTTTAATTATAAACACCCGTCCGTTCTTCAGGTTCCAGTCAAAGTCTTTGGGATTGTAGTTGTTTATGGCCTTTAGCTTTTCCAGCACTGGATGCACTTCTACACTTGAAGGTGAAGCACTGGCAGGAACAACACCTAAACCAAAGTTTTCGCCTCCCCCTCCACTGTTCTGGTGGAAGCCCGCCCCCCTGTTCCGAGGAGCGAGCCAGCGATTCTGCAGCGGCTGCGGCTGCGCTGGGTGAGGCTGGGCCTGCGGCTGCACTCCCGGCTGCGGCTGCGGCTGCGGCGGGGGCAGCTGGCCTTGCACCAATGGTGGCGGCTGAATTAACGGCTGAGGCTGCTGGACTAGAGTCTGAGGAGGCAGAACTGGCTGGGCTGCTGGAGCCTTTACCACTGACCCCTTTTCATCCCAAGTTCCAATATTCATGTTGTGTTTTATAGGAGGTGGTGGCACGGCGGAGCCCCCAATACCCACACTGCCCTTGGGTTTGAGTTTCGGTTGAGGTTTGGCAGGCTTTCTGGCAATGGCAGCCCAGGAGGTTGGCTTAGGCGCTGCGCTGCTAACGGGGGGCACACTATTGGCTGCAATGCTAGTCATACCACTGCTGCTCAAAGCTGTTCCTACAGTTTTTGTCACTGCGGCTGTCAGGTCACCACCAATTTTCAGTCCAGTCATGCCTTGCTCAATACTGCTAATGCCAGGCACCTTACTCAAAGTATCATTGCCAAATCCAGCCTGTCCATCAGTAATAGCTCTCCCAAGAGAACTAGGTGGATAGCCGTAACTGCTACTATAAGCAGAACTTTGTGTTGATTGTCCCTGAGATCCACTTGTCCCCCATGTAGAGAAATCAGCATTACCAGGAAAAAAGTTAAATCCATGTTGACCAAGAAATGGAGGGGTATTTCCTAATGCCCCAGGTTGACTAAACACACCATCTGGTATATAATGATGTTCTCCATTACTCATTTGTCCATAGGTTGTCAGATATGGCATAGGCTGGTCTCCAGCTGTGGACCATGCTGCTTCCCCAAGAGAATATGGAAATCCAATGGATGGAGCATAGTAACTAGGCATGTATGGATCTGACATTGGTGGATAGCTGTTATTCTGGAAAACAAAAGATCACAATCAGGAGCGAAATAAGATTAGGGGGAAGAGAAACATCTGAAAGATTAAAATCAAATAGTTTTAAATAAATGGAAAACAGATGGCACCTGTTCCAGATAAACAAAGTTACAATTTCAAATCCAGTTTTATCAAGGAAAAACTTTACTGATGACTCTTTTTATTTTATCTGTAATGAAATTACAGGGTATTTTTTTGCGGGGGTAGGTGGGTGGGGGGATACGGTGGGGATTCTTTTTGTTTAAGAGCCAGATCCTCTGCGCACGATTTAAAAATACTCTCATTTCTACAAAAAGCTGATTTATAAAGTTTGCAGAAACACTGATTGTTAGCTTTATTTTTAGCAACTGATGAACAAAAAATTTATGTGCAAGGATTAAATAAACATGGAAACTATGCCAAATAGAGGAATTACAGTATACCTCTATGATGGAATCCAGTTCAGCAATTAAATTTTATACTTTCATAAAGAAAAACTAGAATAGAGAAATGTTCACACTCTGAGAGGAAAAACAAAAAGATTCAAGATTATACTTAGAGCATGATCCATATTTGTTTGTTTTGTTTAGCCTTGCTCGTTTTGAAAAAGAAAACAAAATCCTAATGGTTTCTTAATGGTTGGTTACAGGTGCCTATTTTCTAAATTTTACATAACAAATTTATCACCTTCCTGATCAGAATTTTAATTTAGAAATAGTAAGTTCCTATCACTTTTTCCAGAATTACTGTAATTAAATTGGCCTTTATTTTGAATGAAACTAATCATCCACTTAGTGATTTGCCAAAAATCAAAGCTTATTAAAGAAAAGACTCAGTCAAATTTGTTACTAGCCAATGTAAAAAATAAAATATTCTACGGATTTCTTTTGAAAGTAGGTTTCTTATGTCAAAAACATGTCTGATACAGCCGGCCCTCCAATCCACAGGTTCTGCATCCATGGATTCAACCAACCATGGAGCGAAAATATTCAGGAAGAAAAAACTTTCCATAAAGTTCCAAAAAGCAAAACTTGAATATGCCACACGGGCAACTACTTACATAGCACTTACATTATATTTGGTATTGTTAAGTAATCTAGAGGTGATCTGAAGTATACAGGGGGATGTGCATATGTTATATGCAAATACTACGCCATTTTATATACAGGACTTGAGCATCTGTGGATTTTGGTATCAGTGGGGGTCCTGAAACCAATCCCCTAGGGACACCAAGGGACAACTGTAATAGATTTTCGCTCTATGATTTAGGTGTGATTTTTAAAGCCTTGGACAGAGCTTCAGAATTTGTAAAATTAAGCAAGATGAAAAAACTAAGCTAGTCAAGAAAATGTGTATTCCCCTCCCAAGGGTCAATACCATTTTGCAGGCTGATTATTCACTTTCTTTACATAGACATTCTAAGTTCCCTGGAGCAAAGTGGAGAACGCAATGGAGCCGAGTGCAAAATGGAGCAAACCCAAACCCATTCCGGTCTTTTTGGCTGTTACTCTCTTGGGATCACTCTGCCACTGCTTTCCCACTCAAGAAAGCATAGCAATATAAATATGTGACAATTACTCACAGACACTACCTGGAATTCATTTTATTTTTTTAAAGGCCTATTATTGAAAACTAAAATGCTTTACTATTACTATTAAGTTACTTGTGACATACCTTACAACTATTAAAACTGTCCACTATCCATAAGAAAGCTAATTTCATATTTTGCCTTTTGAAATGACTCTGATATAATTAAATTAAAATGACAAGAGAATCAAATAAAGGCTGCATTTAAGTTAATAATTAAGACATAGATTTACTGAGTGTTTTCAGTAAAACTTGAACTTAAAAACAAAAAACAACTGTGTCAGCATTATTTAAAGAAAAAAATGACTTTAAACACATTTGATATTAAGTATATTCCACTGTATTCAAAACTGGAAATATATGTGTCAACCATTTACTAATTTAGTTGAACATATTCTTTAACTATACTGGATAATTATTAACCATATTTGAAAGTATAGTCAAAGAATGCTCACAATATTAGTATGAAGGAAAGGAAGCCTGAGGGAAGCGCAAAGTCACCAACAGTGGTTTCCAAAGAAAAAAAAAATTCTTGAAGAAATTAATGAGTAAGCTTCAGTAGCCATGGATATACACACACACACCTGTTTATAATTCAATCACCAAATTATTTATTGAAAGTAAAAGTATTCATAGTACTTCATACTGAAGTCACTGTGAGAAAGCCCAAAAATTTAGCCAATATTAATGAACATACACAATCAAGATTTTTTTAATTTTTAAGTTTTTTTGAAGTTATTAAAGGTTTCCCTTTATTACTTTTTTAACCAAACACTTACTGAATGCGTACATTGTGAAAAATACTGGTATAAAATATTCATTCTAAAAGAAAACCTACAGTTAAAGACACATTGCACAGGGAAGTGAATATATTCCACATGAGGGAAGAATAAGGAAGCTGAGTTGAATATGGAGGTAATCAGTTTCAGTTTCAAAGTTTTAATTTAGAATGTTGGCGTTGAAATCTGGACTTAGTAAGTCTTTACCTGGATGTGGGAGTGGAAAAACAGACAAGGTGGAAAATTTTTAAGTTCATTCATCATGATAAAGTGTTTGCAAAATTACACTCGTAACTTATGTTGAATATTCTTCCTTCACCCTCACAAATGCTGAATTTTACACCACAGTTACACATCAGGTTCCTAATTTGTCTATATCCATCACATGATTCAGGGATCAGCAAACTAAAGAGCCAAAGAGCAAATATTTTAAGCTCTGAAAGCCAAATACGGTATCCGGTTGCAGTCACATATTCATCTTCTTTTAACAACCCTTTAAAAAGCTGCTAGCTCAAGGGTTTCCTAAAAGAAAACAGGTTTTGGTCCCTGGGACACAGTCTGTCAACCCAGTTTTAACAGATTATCTAATATATACTGATTCCTATTAAAAAAAAAAAAGCCCCCCCAAGCTATATTATTAGATTAAATGGGTAACAAATTTTCGCCAATTCTGCCACTTCTGGGGCTGGACTAGGTCCACACCCTTGTGCTGTGGGGCCTTTTATTAAATATCTTTTCAATTATTTTTTAAATCATGGGTTTTACTACTTCACCCCTAAACTACTGATTTTGTCAAAACGATAAGTTTAAATTACTTTAAAATGTGCTCCATTAATCACAAGGGCCTTGTAAAACAGCTCAAGCTAATTAGCAGAGATGCACTGCCGTCCCTACCTGACTACAGAGCTATCCACAGTGCTTCTATGCTACCAACCTAGAATCCTTGAGTACACTGAATAAATGGCCTGCTTTCTCCAGTTTATCAAACAATGCTATTTATTTCCTAATTCTTTCAGTAGTTTTAGCTGAATGAGATGTTTTTTCCTCAGCTTTACAAAAGTAACCTAAGCAGTCTCCTTCCAAAAGGCAAGGGTTTTGGTTTGGGTTCTATTAAGAACAAAGTTGTAGGAAACTACTAAAGTTTAAAAGTAAGATATGGTCAACACATTTTGTATTAGCAGAGCTTCGATTATAATTGGAAATATTTTTAAATGTTTTGCTAAATGTAAGATAAATTTTTATTTGCTAGCTAAGTGGAATGAAAGGGAACAAAATTTCCACCTACTGATGATGGAAAACAGAAACTCAAAACTTTCTTTCACCTTTTACTTCAAACCTGGTACAACGAGGTACAATCAATTTAACAGTTTATGTCCAAATAATCACTTTAAAATAGTTTATTCATAATTCTGAAAGTGGTCAGTAATAGTGAAATTTTACTTTGTTGTTTAAAGATATATAACCTTTAACAAAGTGATATGAAATGTTTGGCATTTCCCTCTTACTCAAAAAATTGAAAAGGGGAAAATAACAATATGTACACATAAAAAATGATGTAATAATCAATGGATATAATTAAACACACTTGTAAAGTAACAGATCCACAAACCCTTTACCTAGAGCATAAACTTAGAAATGCAACCTGAAGGTGGATGTGAAGCCACAAGGTAACTAAATTCTAATCCCAACCCAGTACTTATCAGCTGTGTGAAGCCAATATCAAGTTACTTAAAACTCTGAGTTTTCTCAAATATTAAAAAGAAATAAAGATAATGTACCTAGGACACACTAAATATTCAATCAACAGTAGTTATTCCCTACTTTTGTAGTTTCTGTCAGTCATCATCAGATCATTTAATTTCTCTAACCCTGTTTCTTCGTTGGTAAAATGGGAAAATACCTGCTGCTCTAATCAATTACATATCTTTAAAAATCTAGTTATTAACTGCAAAGTGCTATACTGAAGTATAGGAGTTAATCTTGTTTTAATTTGAAAACTAAAATATAGAAAAGATGAAAAATTCTTCCTTTGAATTTCAAAATCATTTATAATTATCATTTCTTAGCCTTGTGAGTCAGGTCAATTGTTTTTCTATTATATCAAAGAAAACTTGAACAACACTAAGAAAAAATTCATGATTACTGTTCTGACCTGAGGACACTTTAATACAACTCAATTATAACTGAGTCTTTCAGTTATAGTAACTTAATACCTATTTTTACTTCATAAATATCCAAACTTCCAAGAAAGAACATTGTACAATGTCGTAGAAGTGCAATAAAAAATGGCTGAGGTATTATTCACCAAAACCAGCACATCTGCATAGAAAAATGGAAACTGCTTTCCATTAAGAACCTGAGGTACTTCAAACTCCAGAACTAACTACTAGATTAACAAAAAGTTAAGTTTAGTATACTTTTAATGTTTATGTACATTTTCTTCTATTATTTTAAAAATATTATTGTACTTCTCAAAAAGTAAAATACATGCATTTAATCACATAGATGACATCAGAAAAAATGTATCATACATTATACTCAATTAATCTGAATATTTCATCAACCATACTTCTTCATTCCCTAATTCGAGCAGTTAACCTAATCTACTTATTCAATACATACTTAATGAATGCCTACTACATGCCAGATACAGTGCCAGTCAACCTAGAATCAACCTAGAATCCTTGAGTACATTGGATAACCTAGAAAATAAGATAAAGAACATGGAGAAAATAAGATAAAGAACATGGTCTCTGACCTGGAGCACTTCACAGGTCTAGCAGGGAAGACATATTTACCCTGTAATTTGATAGGTATTGTTACAGAAATAAGAACAAAGCAAAACAAAAACTCTAGTACAAAGAGGAGGGGGCAAGTAATTGGAAAATCAGAAGACTTCATGAAGTGACAGACAGTCTGTGTGTGTACATCATACATATAAATGGAAAGCTTGAGATCATGAAAGAAAATATTCAGAAAATACTTATATTTTCAGAAAATAAGAAGTCCTATTCCCTAAACAAGTTACATGGATAAAGTTGACCAAAGATGAGGCAGGGAGGGAAGTGGAGCCATTTTAAGGGCACTCATATAATGAACATATCCACCGTGGTGAAGCTTTGATAGGTCTTTAACATGACGACGGCAACAGACTAGGACTTTAAGAGGACTGCTGAGTGGCAATATGGAATTACCAGTTAGGAAATCATTCCAACAGCAGAGATAATGAAAACCTTACCTAAGGGCAGTAATAACAGGGACAGAAAAAATCTGTTACTGTCTTAGTTCTCCATACCTCTTCTCTGATAAGCATGGCTAGGAATTTATTTCCCCATATATACAAGCAGACCAATTCAAACTTCATTTTTTTTTCCAATTTATTCTTCAAATTTATATGCACAAATTACACAGCATCTTTAACAGTACCAATTAAACCTGAATTTTTAATCAACTTAACCGTCAGATTATTCCGAGGAACTACAGAGAACTAATTTTAAGTCCTGAAGGACATACATTTACTTTTAAAATTACTATGAAAATTATTCCCTGAGAAATTGAGCATGAGAAAATAGAATATGCTGCCACAGAAGTAAAAGGCCAACAACCTGTTTTTAAAGCATCCCTGGGTTTGACTTTAGATATAAGCATATAAAACAAACATTAAAAACTTTTCTAGACTAAAGAATACCATTTTTATTATTTATAATATTAAAATCAGATGAAGGGATTTAATTTTAAAGACATCCTGTATATCTAGTTGAAAAAATTTTTAATTAACCAATTATTTCAGCTAGGTCAGTACAAGAAACAATAAATACTTGCATAACTTTACATGTGAAAATAATTACTTTAGATATTTCATCAATAAATCCACTTTTCACTAATCTACTTTAAAAGGTCAATTTGTAAAAACTTTTCTATTTTAGCTCAGTAACTAAGATAAATTTAAATTCTATACAGCTTACCTTTAAGATTTCAGATAATTTTCAGTTCTGCTCTCCAATAAACCCAGTTTTCAATATTCTATAGTGTTAGTATTCTTTAAAAGGTAAATATGTATCCTGGTTAGACAATTATTTTTAGTTATAACAGAAAGATAATTGCTGAAAACCTAATCAGCACTGGCCAGGAGAGGGAGGTAAAATATACCCGTACTGGTATTAAACTTTAAGACTTCTCTTTAAAGAGAACATTACATTGATTCTAACATCAGTAAGTGATTTAATTAATATAAAGTATAAGACCTTCCATTTAAACATCACATTAAAACAAACCTTTTATAGATGTTTTTGCCCCAACATAAGGAAACTTTCATGATTCAATTTAAAAACTGGGTTCACTAAGGTAAATGCCCTTATAGTCTTAAAAAATAATGACTTTCCAACACTTTAGGTGAAATCTTATGCAGAATTCCAACATGTAAAACACATGAAAAGCAAAGCACAGCTCTGGTTGCTGCACGGGTAGGATCCAGGTTACCCTCCCCAGGTCTCCCCTAGGCAGACCTGAAGCATCTCTGTGGAATGCCAAAAAATCAATCTTCTAAGCCCCTGTGACAAATAAATTATGAAACATCTGTTACCAAATAAAATGAGAAGATTCTCACAGGTAGCAATTCTCAAACATTTATAATCCATTAAAATTTCTTGAAAATAGAGTTTGAACAAGTCAGTCAGAGAATATTCATACCATACCCTTGTCTTAGAAATTCATTTTTCATTAAAATACAAAAAGTATAAAATCAAGTAGCAAAAAACAATTATGTAAACCAAATAAATTTCCCAAACTTATCTGATCATGGAGATACTTTTAGGAGACTATCTACTATACCTCATTATATCAGAATTTCTCAAAAAAGTTGGAAACACTGCCATAGGATGTTAACTGAGATTACTGTATGGGACCAAACAGAACAGAATATATTTCTTTTAGAACTTGCACTACACTTCACAACAAATGATCTTGCCCTATATTCCAGTGATATATCCTTTCACAACCTTTAGGTGGAAAGTAAATTTGTTATTGAGATCATAAAGGCAGATTACATAAGAATGAAGTAAACTTTTTCATTTTTTTTTAAAGTAGCCAAACTTTCACAGATTTTTATCACCCATTTTTATTCTTTCTTATTTATTTATTCCCTCCCAACATACGCTAGAGATCTAGATCAACAGATAGAAGGGAGTGGTTAAAAAGAAATAAATGTAGATCAGGTTGAACATAACCATGGCTCTCCAAAGTCCTAAAAATAACTGTACATTCCACAAATTGGAAAATACTTTTTTTCAAATTTTCTCTGCAACTGCAAAGTTCTGTAACAATATTTGGTTCCTTATTCTAAGTTAAAAAAAACAAGGTTAAGATTTCAAGGTACATTTTTTTTTCAAGGTACATTTTTTCATATGTCTTTTTATAAGCAAAACAACAAAGCAGTTTCATTCCAGAATGTTCTCTCTAAAGAAACTGGTTAATAATGAAAGTTCTTTTAAAATTTATTTCTAGTAGTGACATTTTTATTAACAAACAGAAAGAGATGCAGAATTGGTATACAGAGACTGAGAAATACCATTCTTTTTTGTCAATGTTTAAATCTAAATTATTCCTATATACAAAATCACAAGATTATTTGTGAAAAATTCAAACACAGAAGAACCTCAAAAGCGACCAGTTATTTGATTTGATGAAATTCTCCATGCCTACAATATATAAGCAAGTGTGTTTATAGTATCTTTACTTCTACTTCCTATGTTACCAGGTTACATACCAGGTTATATGAAAACTTTAATTATACTAACCAAAAATTTCAGGCACAAACTAGTCCTCTCCCACAAACTTCTAGCTAATTAAACCTTATAATCTGCTTTAGCTATGAAGATATGGCAGCAGCATTAAAAGATTAAATTCAACAGTCAAAAAAAAAAAATCTAACCACAATATATACAAATGTTCATCTTCATATCTCCGTATTTCATAATCTAGTTTCGGCCATCTCCAATTTCCAAAGAACTCTCTTGTGCCAAAAGCCTGCAGCTGCTATTCACTATTATATAGGCACACTGGGTTAATTCATGTTAGGGTTCGCCTCATTCAACTAAAATACCCACTTTAAAAAATCAATTAATACTAATGTAAGTTTAATTTCCTAAATATGTGACTGTCACACTTACCTGATTTGTCTGGCTACTCAAGTATGGCTCAAAATCATCATCATTTACAGCATCTTTTTGATGAATCGAACCGTTTTGCACTGAAACTAAAAAATATGTTTGTATTAGATGTATTGTAATTATCTTTATGAAACTCACAAAATAACCTAATATTTTCAATATTTTTCAAATCAAATCGGAAACTTATCCTGGGTTCTTTGTTCTTTTTATTTAAAAACCCCCTTTAGGATTAACTTAATTTTGGATACAAATATTTATGTGCCACCAAAAACTTACAAATCTTGTATATATAAGCTCAAGAGTTCATAAATACAAAGTATATATACACTTCTCATTACTAAAAACATAACGTAAATATCCAAATTTCAACCCTGTAGTAAGCAGTTAAATTAAAATGTTGGAAGGGTTTGCTAATGCTATATTTGAATCTAAAATAACCACTTTAAGCAGTGTTGTTGACAAGACAGATTTCTGAATGTTCTCTATCTTTGTTACATCACTTTACTACTCAGTCCAATAAAGGTAAATAAATAACCTTGTTTGGTAACCGCCGTTAAAATAAATATCTTAAATGTCTCCAGTTAAAGAAAGTGGCTAAAATTCACTTGAAGCAATATCACAATAAATAAATATTACCATAAAAAAATCTAAATAAAAAGGGCCTTTACTCTAAACAAAAAACAATGAAGACTTTCACAAGAAAGTATAAATAAAACTAAGACACTAAAGATAACCATGTTTACTCTTGCAACATACGAGAAAACCAGTCAGAGTGATTTATAATGCCATATTTGTTCAGAGATCACTTCCATAAATGCTCTATATAAAGCTGTTGTTCTGGACACTGTCTCAGTGCTTTTGAGCACAGACTCGATGTAAAAAAGATCCTGGGTTTGAATCCCAAGTGCAACACAGAGAAGCTGGGGGATCTCTAGTTAGTAACGTAGCCTGTCTAACTCTGATTACTTCTCTATTCAAGGAGGTTATTAATAGTACCTACCTCATCTCATCTGAGTATTCAATGACAGTATTTAATAATCTTGGATATTATTATCACATAAAATATTACAAGATCCAAACAGGACTAAAAATTACTTTAGGACCACATAAACAAGCTTATGACTAATCTCTTGGAAACAAAAAAAAGCCCCTCAATACCTGAAGATTTATTGCTTAAAAATACAGTATTTTAAAATACAATACTTAAAGATAAAATATTATAAATTAAGGTTAGGAGCAATGGATTTACGTTGTGTGTTCTTCTATAATATCATAACATCTTTATTTTCCCTAATCATTCCAATGAGTTCAGAGACATAAATGAAATATACAAGTTGACAGTCATGGGAGCAAAGATAGGTAAAATCCCTTAGTTCTTTGCCACCCACTGAGTAGCAATGATCACTCAAAAAAATACTACTCTGTGAAGCCTTCAAAGTAGAGCTCTCATGATTCTGCACTGCCCCTCAGAGACTACAAGAGAAACCTCAAGGTCACCGTGATCCTGGCTCCACTGAGGTGGCTTAACTGCATTTGATAAGGAATGCATCAATGCCAAAGTTGAGCTAAATGTGCTCACCAGAATTTAAGCATGTAACAGCCACTAGAAACAAAATTAAAGCGGAGGGTACCTTAGGTTATTTCAAGTGGGCTTATCATTTCAGCCCAAGAGATTCTAACATATCTGTTCTCCTTTACCACTCCTCTATCAAAGATAGTTATGCCTGGTCTATTACCTCCTGAAAAAGAATTCTTCACTATGCACCTGGACTGGTACATATTTGTCACTGTTACGTACGTATTTGACAGTATCTGAAACAGCTACTCATTTCAAAATTACAACTATTATCTCTTGTATTCATTAGATTATCAGAAATTTAGTCCACACTGCTAAAACAGTAAAAAAGTACCTACTTAAAATTTATCCAAATATATATTATACTGCTCTTCTTACTCATCTTCTCTGTTCTATCTTTTCTTCTAATTCTAAGAGGCTGAGACTAAGAAAATATTCTCATACACTAAGTAAATACAGTCTATAGTCATTTATAATGATGCATTAAAATGTCTAAGTCCTAAAAGATTATTCAAGGACTATGTCAATCTAAGAAAAAAATGTTTTAAGTATTTCACGCATACTGATAAGCAATTTGCATCAAATTAGAATCTGAATAAGAAGCTAGCCCTAGAGTTTCAGAAGCACACCTTTCTTAAAGAAATTCAATTGTCTTAAAGACTTCAGGTTTTGAACATTACTTAATGACAATCTAATGTCTTGGAGACTGAAAGCCATTAAATAGTAATGAAATCCAAGCTAGTCCCATAGTCTGTACAAGTTCTTCAGGGAAAAAAGAACAGATGACTTACATGATTCTTCGCCTGTTTCCTCTGCTCTATGAAGCAGAGTCAAATCAAGATAGAACATGGGCCTTAGGAGCCAGGTGATTCTTTGCTCTGGTCCTGACTACATCAAGTTAGGAAAGTCAACAGATCTGTGCATCATGTTTTCCCACCTACAAAAACAGCGACAATACCATATACCCTCTATCTCCTTATAGGAATGTTTTGAGGATTAATAAAATGAAGCCTAAAATAACAGTAAAGTGCTTTGCAGTCATTTCCCGAGGGGTTAGGGGTAGGGTGGGGAGAGGATACAAAAGATATTGCCAAGATACAAGGCATTTTCCACTACTTTTCTGAAACACTAAAAGATAGCCAAATTCAGCCTAATTCTTTTAAATTGCAGTACCAAACAATGACTATGTCCCTCTGTCGGGACGGGCAGGTGAGGAGAGGAGGGAAAAGATAAATTCCTTTCCATATATTTGCCTATTTATAAACTTAAGGGATAGGAGGAAGCAGGCAGCAAGGCCTGAGGCTACTAGAAGCATGGGATCTGACACTTTTATCTGTGGTGCCTGCAGGGAAAAGGAATGGTACACTTTTATTCCAGCAAGCAAAAATTCCACTTGTTAAATAAATAAAAGTGATATGAAGTCAGTTTTAAATTATAGGCCAATAGGTACATAACTATCCTTAAATTTCTACTATCCTTCAGTACTACCCTGGCCAAGGATAAAAGAGTTCTAATATTTAACATAGGGACAATCTATTAAAAAGAATTCAAACTTATAAACAAGTAAACCTAGAAGTATTACTTATACTACAAAAGCATTTTTGCCTTACATAGAGACTGATATAGAATTCCTTTTAAATTTTTGCTCCTTTAGTGCATTTAAGGACATACAGAAAAATACTTAGTAGAAAATCAGACACTGAAGCCAGGTGTTGGGCTAATGCTATCAACTGAAGACTATTAAGAAAGGAAATACACAGTCCCTGAAATCATGTTAAGTCAACTAAAAAGGATTACGCTTTCAGAATTCTGATAATTCCTCAGGGACATGCATTTTTCATGAGGTTGATAAGTTCTGAATTCAAGTTTAATACCCATATTCTTAGAACACCGGGACTGTAGTTCAAGAAAAAAAACTTTGCTTTCTGCTTCATAAAAGTAAAAAGAAAAATTATAAAACAATTTTACTAGCTTGAAAACCAAGTCAACTAAGGCAGAGTAGTTTTTCTTAAACACACATATAGCTACTTGTATCAGTTCACCGGAGCTGCTGCCTTTTCCTTGTAATTCTCAGAGGCATAAAAATACAAGTAATGTGTATGTGTATTTGTACACTTGTAGTACCTACCAATTTAAAGCAGCTTAAATGATTACCAATACTTTTAGGCCAATAGAATTTTTCCCTCCTGCCAGGTCTTAGGCAATAGTCTTCCTGCACCTTAACAATAAATAGATGAGGTGAGGCAGCAATTATCATGGCTAGTAGAGCAATGGACTATTTTAACTACAACAACCCTGGTAACATACAATAGGATTTATGGCCAGAACTGTTACTTTTATTTTACAAAGAGAGGGGAAATTCTGACCAAAAGGTGCAATGTGTTCAAGCTCACTTGGCAAGTCAGCAGTATGAGAACACAGGTCTCCTAGGAATCCTAGTCCATTGTTCTATCCATGGATGAAATTATGAACTGAAGAGTAAGGGGGAAAGTAAGAAAAATTTCTTGGAATAAACAACTATCCAAATTCACACTTTGTATGTGTGTCTAGATACATCTAACAGAGGTGATACAAATGAATTAAAAAAATTTTACTAACCAATAAATATTTATTTGTAGTTGATACACAATTTTGTTTATAGAAAATTTATATCTCTGATATCAAAGATGTCATGAGGACATCCCTAAGTGAAATATCTGTCATAAATCAGACTTACAGTAATACAGCAATGGCTTACAATACTGTAGATGCTCTATTTTGTTTTGTCAAACAAGTTAAGTACTTCATAGAACTTGCACTTACCTTAAAGCAGGTAACACAAAACACTTAGCATTTCAAATAGCCTTGCAAAGTGCCACCTCCCCACAGATCTAGGATAAAATAATTTATGCTAGGCAATAATGACCACAGATTGCACATATGTCCAAGTCTATATACTTCCTAATGGGCAGACTAACAGAAAAAGAAATTAATGGATCATTCTTTTTAGATTTACAAATACATTTTTAAAAACTCACTTAAAATAAATCAACAATATCAAATTCTGAGCTCTGTGCTTACACCACAGAAGATAATTCTAAAATTTAAAATTGTTTATATACATCTTTAATCAAAATAAAGCAATGGATTTGTTACCTAATACAGTGCCATATAACTAGTACGTAAAAATTCTCAAAAAAATTGTCCTACAACTCAAAAGAAAATTAAGCTGTGCATACAGAACCCACTCCTTTCAAATGTGCAGCAGCTAATAAAACCCTAAGAACGTAAGGAGCACCAATAAAAGACATTAAACTTTACATCTAAAAGGCTACTGTGGATCTTACTTTGTAGGTAACACTTCACTACAGAAATAAGAAACAGGAAGCATAATTCTGTTTAGTCTAATTTCAAGCCCTATTACAAAATGTAATAAATACACAGTTCACTGTAATGTTATTTAATTGGCACCGTCCCAAGAAAGCAGTTATTGTTCTACCCTTACTAATGTCATATGATTAATGTCATGTTTCAGTCAGCTGACTGTATGGTTCCATATTAATAAACACAAACCACACTAATTTTTTTAAATGCTTGACTTTCAGCAGTACTTTTTTTTTCTTTTAGCCAAAGAATAAATCATATAATCCTGGCAGGAACCTCAACAAATTATTTCCTTCCCAATCCTTTCTAAAGTACCATATTGAGTCAAACCTTGCAAGACTACAGAGCAAGATGACATGCCTGTTCCGCTTTGATCTCTAACTGGCTATTGCCTCAATGTGACCGACTTAACAGAACCGGTGACTAACGGTACAATTTCCACTACTGGGACACAGAATTCTATGTGGGCTGCGCGTTCCAACGTAAACCAGACAGGAAGAAAATGTCCACTTATCTACATACATTGGGAGAATCTGTGGCAGAAGTCACATAATACAGACTGTAAAATTAAAGAAATGTCACTACATTCATAACAATACCTCCTTAAGTGAAATACAAGCTAATAAAACTGTTTCCCGTATCACTTTGGTTTCTATAAAAGTGGCTTCTAAGCAAGGACCTACCAAACTTTCGGACAGCATTTGGCTGCCTTAGCCGAGACGAACTGTTTCTCTAATCCTACATTTCAAAAAAACAAAAACAAAACAAAACAAAGACAAAATATCAAAACCAAAAAGGCCTTCACATAGTTTAAAACTAACATCAAACCAACAATGAGAAATAAAGGTAAAAAAATATCCGAACTCACCTTTATTTCCTTGCCCTTTAGGTCTCTGTGTAGCAAGATGAAAGATGTGGTAATAAGGAAAAATTTAAAAAAAAAAAAAAGAAAAGAAAAAAAAAGGAAGAGAGGAAAAGCGTGTTAATCAGAGACGTTATCCCAGACAAGTTATTTTAAACAATCCGCGTAGGAGTGAAACCCACCACATCCTCCATCGCCACCGACCGCCCACCCATGCCGGGGCTTAGCCCTCCGACCCGCCACTCGGAAGCCGTCTCCCGGCGCTCGCCCGGGGTGAGCCCCACTTCTGCCGCCCTCAGGACGCGTTCGAAGGCCCCGGAGCGCAGTCCTGCCTCCACCCTCCGCGGCCCCCGCGGCCGCCCGCCTGGACCTCAGGCTCCGCGGCCCGGGCGCACGCCCCGGCTCGGGCGGCGGGACCGCAGCCAGTCGTGCCCGGGGCACCGTTACGGGCCCGGCGGCGGCGGCGACGGGGAGGAGCCGGAGCCCCACGCGAGGGTGGAGCTCCGGGGCTCGGGCCTTCGCCGAGCCTGCGGCCTCTGCTCCCTCACCTGATCCACGCTAGTGGCTGACATTCTTCACCGCAACCCGAGAGCTGCTGCTGCTACCGCCGCCGCCGCCTGGGCCTCTCCCCGTGCACTCACAGCAGTTGGCTGCCGCCCTCGGCCGAGAGACTCTTCCAGCCGCCGCCGCTCGCTAAGAAGCCAGAAAGAGGGCCTCGCGCTCGGGAGTCGGTGGAAGGGGCCCGTCTCTTCCGCTTGCACGCTCTCCTCCCCTCTCGCTCTCCGCTTCTCGGGTCCACAATGGCGGACAGGCTCCCTAGTCTCACTTCCGCTCTGAGCCTCCCTGACCTTCCGCTCTCCACTCTGACGTCCGCGCTCACCTCGCTCTTCCTCCCCCACCCTCCCGCCACAGGCCTTGGCTCCGCCTCCGCACCCTCACGTGATCTGAGACAGGCTCGACCAGCCGACCTCTCGGCGCATGCGCCGCTTACGGAGCGCGCTTGTGCGGCTGCGAGCGCTAGCTTTCCGGGGCGAATCGGTGCCTTTCTTCTGTCCGGCTCGGAGGCCGCGGGGCGCGCGTCGGGCGGCGGCAGCGGCAGCGGCAGCAGCGGGGAGCCGGGCCGGAGCCGGAGTCCGTCTCATTCTGGGCGGGAAGTGGGCGTGGGCGGCAGGCGGGGGCTGCCCGGCATTGTAGAGCCCGGCTGGCGGCGCCCTTCCGGCGGCGGATTGAAAGTTGCTGGGTAGGAGCGCCGCGCCCGCCGCCGCGCCCGCCCCTAGGTGATAGAGCCGCGGGGGCCAGGCCTCCACCGCGGCCGCCCGAGGCCGTCCAAGGCCACGTGGGCGGCGGGATGAGTCGGCGGCCCTCGGGACGGAGTTGCTGGGCGAACCGCGAGCCAGCACGTGCAGCGAAAGTGGCTGGGTTGCGGCTTTGGGCGCCGGCGCTTAAAAGCACATAGGAGGTGCCCCGGCAAGTGTTCGTTCTCTCCAACCCCAGGAGCATGGTAGGAATAACTCACATTAACCGTCACCTCTGAAGTCAGACTTTGCCCTCCCCTGACGTTGATTTTGATGAATGAATAAACTTACCTTGGGAAAGGTAAGCACAGTTGCAGGACGTTTTTCAGTCCTAAAAGGACAGAAGTTTAAAGGTTCAAGAGAAACTGGTAAAGTTACCTTTCTGCAAATTGGCAAAACCAAAGGAGCTGATTTGCAACATTTTGAATGGTTGGTTGAAACAACGTCTTTGCAATAAAGACAAAGATTTCTTAGACTCTATGTAAAGAAATAACTTAAATGCCCAAATCCTTACTTTAAGCCATCGGATAAGTGTGATAGTTTATAAAATATAAAATTGCTAAGGTATAGGATTGACTTTGTGTTTAACAATGCAACACTATTTTAGAAGCAATGAATAGAAGTGAATCTTATCTCGAGGGTCCAGTGTTTCATATACATCACCAAGAGGCATTTTGCAGGTCTGCTTAGCTCCCCAGGCTCTCCCATTTTGCCACAAGTCCCAACTGGGACTCTGCCTGATTCTCAGCTCAGGCTGAATGCTTTTGCAATTTCCCAGGACCCCCCTGCTCCACCCTACCCCACCTTTCCAGTTGCTGCTCTTAATCTCTCCAGTCTGTCCATCCTCCCTCCTTACAGACCTTAGCCTGAAAGAGTTTGCTACAGTACCTGTTATGAGTGGGGGAAACAAACGGAGGGTATACAAGAGGAAGCATGTGAAATCTTACAGGCTTTGTCTTCCAACCTTAATTACCTTAGTTAAAAAGCATGGCTTTGGGATCCAAACCAATCTGAGTTTGAATTAAAGCTGGACCAGATACATTAGTTGTATAACCTTGGGGAAGTCCCTGAATCTTTCTAAGCCTTAGTTTCCCCATGAGTAAAATAGGGTCAGATATGGATAATTCCTGGCAGAGCTTAAGCCCTCAAGAAGCAGTGGCTATACAGGGCTAGTTTCTGGTTCCTTTGCTAAAGAATTCCCAGAATGGTGGTAATAGCTTACATTTATTCATCACTACATGTCAGGCACTGTAATAATCATTAAAATCCTCAGTGCATCGTTGGGCATTAAGTGCTGTTAACAAAAACTGACACACAATGAGGTTAAGAAAAGTGCCTGAAATAACACAGCTGATCACTGTGAGAGCCAGGATTTGAACACAGGCAGTTTGGCTCCAGAGCTTGTACTGTAGCCACCGTATAATGCTGCCTAATGACATGTTCTGGTGAGTTTCTGTTCTCTTTCTGTCCGCCAACAAACTCCTTCCTTCCATATTATCCTAACCTGGAGGTCTGAAGTTGCAGAATGCAGCACTACCTACCATGAGGTGTGGCCCATTTAATATTAAATATGTTTTAAGTACCTGTGGGAACTACCTCAGATCCTCCCCACTGCCTCCAGAAGCGTGCCGACTCTAGCTGTAGAGTCTGTATTCTAGACAGGGCTTCACTCTTCCACAGGGCCGCAGGCATCTCAGCCTCCTAGTGAACACCGCTCTGGTCACAGCTTGGAAAGGAGAGGGCAGGCTGGATTTCAGCCCCCTTTCACCCCTCAGCCACCTTGCTACCTTTATCCAGTGAGCCTCCACTCTGCACAGCGGTAATCGAGGGCCCTGCACTTCTGCATGACGCTTTGTATCCGTTCCAGTTAGGTTCAGCTGCAGGTGATAGCAAGTCCAAGATAACGGAAACTTAAGACAGGTCAGTTTTTCTTTCATACAAAAGAGGTTTGGAGAGGCTTCCCTGGTGGCGCAGTGGTTGAGAATCCGCCTGCCAATGCAGGGGACAGGGGTTCGATCCCTGGTCTGGGAAGATCCCACATGCCACGGAGCAACTAAGCCCGTGCACCACAACTACTGAGCCTGCGCTCTAGAGCTCACGAGCCACAACTACTGAGCCCGCGTGCCGCAACTACTGAAGCCCGCGCGCCTAGAGCCCGTGCTCCACAACAAGAGAAGCCACTGCAATGAGAAGGCCACGCACCACGACAAAGAGTAGCCCATGCTCACCACAACTAGAGAAAGCCTGCATGCAGCAACGAAGACCCAACGCAGCCAAAAATAAATAGTCTGAAGGTAGTCAGTCCAGGGCTTGGGCTGCTGTCACAGAGTCAGGTATTGGGCTCCTTACAGCCTGTTTCGCCACCATCCTCATGATAACACTTCCACCTGGGGTCCAAGATGACTGTTCAACTTGCAGCCATCATAGTCATTCCTGCCAGCAGAAAGCAAGGTGAAGAAAGGCACTTTTCTCCCCTTTAAGGACATTTTGTAGAAATTGCATTTCCCACTTCTGCCTGTCTCCTAACTAGGACACAGTCTTACGAAAATACCAACTTAAGGAAACTTGGAGGATATATTTTGATGTATTCTGGTTGGTCATGTGCTCAGTTAAAAATCAAAGTTTACTACTAAAGAGGAAGGTGACAGTGGATAGAGAGAGACAAATTATAATAAACTGTGTGCATAGTAATTACCCAGATTCACTTCCTTACCTAGCAGCATTTAAACTTCTCTTTGAATTTTTGCCAGTATTTAAGACAAAATTTCTAAGGCTTTTTGTTATCATTAAGTAACATAGTATAAGTGAACCAAGCATGGAAAATTCAATGTGAGGGTTGATTGATGCATTTTCAGAAGGAAGGAATCCTTAAGTATCATGCTTAAGGTAAAACTAATAGCTGAGCAGAACAGTGAATAAATCCCTCCTCCCACCAAAAAGAGAAGTAAACCTGCTTTGAAAGAGAAAAGTCAACAACTTTTTTTCATTCTTGTGTATACTACAGAGAAATTTACCATGACAGGAAGAAACAGAAAACATCAAGTAGCCCTAAGGTTTCTGTAAACCGGTGTTTTCCAGAGCATTTCCCTAGTAACAGCATCTCTGGGGAACTTAATACAAATGCAAATTCTCAGGACCCACTGTATTTACCAAATCAGAAACTGGGTGGGGAACTTCTTTATTTTGAAATAATTGTAGATTAACAGAAATGTTGCAAAGATAGTACAGAGAATTCCTTTGTATCCTTCACCCAGCTTTCCCTAATGTTCACCAATTACTTAACCAGGTATATTTATCAAAACTAGGAAATTGACATTGTTGCAGTACTATTACCTACAGACTATCCGATCCAGTTTTTTTCACTAACGTTCTTTTTCTTCGTCTCCCCCAGTTTTTTAGTTTCTTCGTCTTTTCTTGTCTCATGGCCTTGACACTTTTGAAGAGTACTGGGCAGATATTTTTAGAACGAACCTCAAATTGAGTTTTTCTGATGCTCCCTTCCTCACACCTAGGTGGAGCTCGTGGATTTAGGGGAACAATACCTACGGTGAGATGCCTTTCTTATCACATCACGACAGGGGGCATGTGACATCAATATGACTTACCACGGATCATGTTCATCTTGGTCTTTGGTTAAAGTGATGTCTGCCAGGTTTTCCATGGCAAAATTACTATTTTCCACTTTCCATACTACAGTCTTGGGAGGTGAGTCAGGAAATCCAGCCCACACACACGGAGAAGGGAATTAAAGCTCTACCTCCTGGAGTATTTAGAATTCTTGTGCAGGGAAGGTTTGTCCTTTGTTCCATATTTATTTATATCACTATGGACTCATGGATATTTATTCTTTGGGTTATAATCCAGTACTGTCGTAATTTATTTAGTGGCTCAGATTGTTCCAAGCTTTGGCCACTGGGAGATCAGATTGATTTTTGCCATACCCCTGGTTTTTTTTTTCCCCCCCAAGCACTTCACTTTGGAGCACAACTATTTGATTCATTCTAATGTTTACTACAGGGAAATTTACAATGACAAGGAAAAGGCAACAGAAAACATCGAGTAGCCAGTAAGGTCTCCCGAAATCATCTCAAAGTATGGTCCTGGGGTAACAGCATCATTGCTACACGGGAGTTTGTTAGAAATGCAAATTCTCCAGGGCTCCACCCCATAGTTACAAAATCAGAAACTCTGGGCTTGGGTCCCAACAAGCTATATTTTATCAAGCTCAACAGGTGATTCTGAGGCACACTAAAGTTTTAGAACCACTGCACCTAAGTTTCCCCAAAGATCCAGGTCAAAAACCTACCCAAAGAACCCATAAATTCTGTTACTAGCCTTGGTGAAAGAGTTTCTGAAAAACATCTGGTTATTTGCATTAAAAATAAAGCAGACAAAGCATGGACAGATATTTCACCAAAGAGGATATACAGATAGCAAATGAGCATGTGAAAAGATGTTCAATGTCTTTTGCCATTAGAGAAATGCAAATTAAAATCACAGTGACGTATCACCATACACCTATCAGAATGACTAAAATGAAGTGACCGAATGTTTGCAAGGTTGTAGAGAAACTGCATCACCCTTACACCACCGGTGGGACTTATGGAAAACAGTTTGTTTCCTATAAAAGTAAGCACGTGGGCTTGCCTGGTGGCGCAGCGGTTGAGAGTCCGCCTGCCGATGCAGGGGACGCGGGTTCGTGCCCCGGTCCGGGAAGATCCCACGTGCCGCGGAGCGGCTGGGCCCGTGAGCCATGGCCGCTGCGCCTGCGCGTCCGGAGCCTGCGCTCCGCAACGGGAGGGGCCACAACGGTGAGAGGCCCGCGTACCGGGAAAAAAAAAAAAAAATCATACCTGGTGGCGCAGTGGTTGAGAGCCCGCCTGCCGATGCGGGGGACACGGGTTCGTGCCCCCGTCCGGCCCCGGTCCGGGAGGATCCCACGTGCCGCGGAGCGGCTGGGCCCGTGAGCCATGGCCGCTGAGCATGCGCGTCCGGGGCCTGCGCTCCGCAACGGGAGAGGCCACAGCAGTGAGAGGCCCGCGTACCGGGAAAAAAAAAAGAAAAAAGTAAGCACGCAACCACCAATGATAGTTGGATTCTTGAGCACTTACCCCAAAGAAACGAAAACTTGTGGTTGGCTACATAATGGCTTTGCTGTGAGGCCCACATCCTAGTCCGTAGAATTTGTGAGTATGGTACCTTATATGGCAAAAAGGTCTTTGCAGTTGTGATTAAGTTAACGATCTTGACATGGAGAGATTATTTTGGATGGTTCAGGTGGGCCCAATATAATCAGAAGGGCCTTTATAAGAGGGAGGCAGAAGGGCCAGAGTCAGAAGATCTTGTGGTGTCGGAAGCAACACTTGGAATGCCGCCGTGAGCCAAGGAACGCCAGCCAACTCTGGAAAGAAAAGGCAGGGATCAGGTTCGCCCCTAGAATTTCCAGAAGGAACTCAGACTTTTTTTTTTTTGGCCATACCCCATGGCATGAGGAAGTTCCCTGACCAGGGATCAAACCCTTGCCCCCTGCATTGGCAGCTCCGAGTCTTAAACACTAGACCACCAGGGAAGCCTGGGACTCAGGCTTCTGATCTCCACAGCTGCAAGATAGTAAATTTGAGGTTTTTAAATTAAGTGTGTGGTAACTTCTTACAGCCACAATAGGAAACTAATGCACTTTTGTGGCACAAAAACCGGTACGCATATTTTTATAGCAGCTTTATGCATAATAGCCCCAAACCGGAAACAACCTAGGTGTCCTTCAGTGGGTGAATGGTTAAACATTCCGTGCTATGTCCACACCTGGAATACTAGTCAGTGATAAAAGGGAAGGAGCTGCTGACGGACGAAACAACTTGAGTCTTACGCTGAGTGAAAAAAGCCAGTCCTGAAAGTTTACATACTATGTGATTCCATTTATATGACACTCTTGAAATGACAAAATTATAGAAGAAGGACAGATTAGTGGTTCCCAGGGGGTTAAGGAAGATTTGGGGGCAAAAGAGAAGTGGGTATGGTTATAAAAAGGCAACGGGAGGGATCCTCCTGGTGATGGAAAGTTCTATCTTGACTGTATGGACATCATTCTCCTGGTTGTGACATTGCTCTATAGCTCTGCAAGATGTTCCCATTGTGGGGAACGGGGTAGAGAGTATACTGTGTCTTCTGGATGACTTCTTACAGCGTATGTGAGTGTACAATTATCTCAAGATAAAAAGCGTAATTTTAAATTAGCAGTCACACCTCTCAAAAAAATGAAGCAGACAGGAAAAAATGACATGCCTCTTATTAAATGAGATGATGTACAAAGGATTATTACAATTTATTTTTGAAGACTAAAGATATGGAAAACTGGCTTAATGTTCAATGAAAAGGGAGGAGCTAATCAATATGGTTCCAATCTTTCTGTTTATGTGTAAAAAGACTGAGAAGAAATCAATCAAAATGTTAACTCTATCAATTTATGTGGTTAGCTCCTTCTTTGTAACTTTGTTTTCCAGATTTTTTACTCTTACAGATTTAAAGAGTTAACAAGAATTTACCTATAAGATAGTTATGGATGAAATGGTATATGTCTGGGATTTGTGTCCAAATAATCCAGCTAGAAAGAGAGGAGGAGGAAACGAGACTGGCTGTTGTTGATTCTGGGTCCTAGGTACCTGGGGGTCCGTTTACTACTCTCCCTCTTTTAGTTTTCCGTAATAAAATTTTAAAAGAAGAGTTACCTTATTTTTGTTGTTGTTGTTCATTAAAAACAAGCAAATGTACAGTCGTTCTCATTATTCTTGGGAGTTAGGTTCTATAAAGTCTCAGGGAAACTGAATTAGCAAACAATGAGCCGTTGCTCCCAGAGAATCACAGGGTTAGGTTCCTGCAAGCCTCTAATCATGACATTTTTGTCAGCCAATCAGAACATAACCTTGTTTTATGTTTATTTATTTATTTATTTAAATATATTTTTTAAATATATTTATTTATCTTTTAAAAATATATTTATTTATTTTTGGCTGCGTTGGGTCTTTGTTGCTGCATGTGGGCTTTCTCTGGTGGCAGCAAGCGGGCGCTACTCTTCGTTGCGGTGCGTGGGCTTCTCATTGCATTGGCTTCTCTTGTTGTGGAGCATGGGCTCTACGCACGTGGGCTCAGTAGTTGTGGCTCGTGGGCTCTAGACCACAGGCTCAGTAGTTGTGGCATGCAGGCTCAGTAGTTGTGACACTTGGGCTCAGTAGTTGTGGCTCACGGGCTCTAGAGCACAGGCTCAGTAGTTGCAGTGCACAGGCTTAGTTGCTCCACGGCATGTGGGATCTTTCCGGACCAGGGCTCGAACCTGTGTCCCCTGCATTGGCAGGCGGATTCTTAACCACTGCGCCACCAGGGAAGTCCCTAACCTTGTTTTATTTATGTTTCATATATACTGTTAATTCGTTAACATTGATCTCAGGGCCAACTGCACTGAACTCATGCCTGAACAGAGTTATCTAATGCGTGTATTTTCTCCTTAGGGCACATCACAGCCTTCTTGCGCTTAGGGACACTAGATAGCATTCAGCGCTACAGGTGGGGGCCATTTTAAACAGCAAGATCAGCAACAAAAAGCACAAAAATGTGATAATCGGCACTTAATAGACTACAAAAATGATGTATGTATACAGTATGTGAGCTGAAACGAGAAGAGAGTGTGTAGCCCGTGTCAGACCTCAGTGGGGAGCGTGTGCCTCCCTTAGCAAATCAGATTCCCCCAATCTGCCCATGTGTATGTCCACCATCTCAAAAGGGCTGGAATATTGATCTGAGGGTTACAAATAAATTTTTTTTAATTTAATTTATTTATACAGCAGGTTCTTATTAGTCATCCATTTTATACACATCAGTGTATACATGTCAATCCCAATCACCTGATCCATCCCACCATCTCCAGCCCCCGCCGCTTTCCCCCCACAGATACATTTTAAGTAGGCATATCTGCAAATACAGAATTCAGGAATAATAAGTGTCAACAAGTTAAAGTGACAAGTATAATGATTGACACAATATAAGTGATAATTCAGTGTTCCTTTCTCTTTTTGTAGGTACAGACGAAGATGCTGAATTATTCAATAAAATTTGATATGAGTACTGTGGTTCTCATGTAAGTGAGTTACGTTAATGAGTTAAATATATTAGAAAGTAATGTGCAGATGAAACAAATGTCATCTGTAGTTGGTTATAAGTGGTGGTGTTATAGAAAGTTGGACATAACCTCCCAGCCCGTGAGAAAATTAGATTTAACTTAAACGTTTGAAAATTACAACGTTTTGGGGAGTTCCCTGGTGGTCTAGTGGTTAGGATTCGGCCCTTTCACTGCCGTGGCCTGGGTTCAATCCCTTGTCGGGGAACTGAGAGCCCACAAGCCATGAAGTGCGGCCAAAATAAATAAATAAAGTGACAACATTTTTGTCAATACTAAATCCACCATAAGCTGGAAGACTCACTACATGCTGTTAAATGAGATTTGTGCTTCCCTGAATTTCACAAATGCATCAAGTAAAACACTTTAAAAGGAGCACTATTCACTTTAACGTGGAAATGTTGAGGAATTCCAGTTTTATTCTGGTTTTTCCAAAGTGATTTTTTTTAATCAGGAACTTCAAATGGAAAATATTGGTGTTTCTGATAAATCTAGCATAATGAAATTAGATTTAGGTTGCAAAAGAGTACAAAAAGACAATGCTTGTAGATGTCGTTCAAAAGTCAGAAAAATCACTGGATCTTTAAAATGCTAAATATGTTCATTAAATCTTGTTTACTAAAACTAAGTGTATAAAGCTGAAACTTTACACTAAAAGACCTCTTTTTTGGTAAAAATATTGTTTCCCATTAATCAACAGATACTGAATGCCTTCTGTAATTGATGCACTTTCTGAGTCATTTTGGAGGGATGCAAATCAGACATTGCCCTTATCCTCTAAAGAACTTTCCTAGTTATGAAGATAAAACCTGCCCTTATCACCTCAGTTGGATAGTGGTTTACAATTTTCAGGAATGTTTTTGCATCTATTCTTAAATGAGCACGTCTCAATCCTCTGAGGCAGGACAGTTAGGATGTAATCCATTCATAAGAGAAGAAAGTTAGACTTAGGTTGTAACAGTATGTGAAAATGATAGAACTGGAATTAGAACATCGACCTTGCAGATGGTTAGGCCAGTCTTCTAATCAAGTTTG
This sequence comes from Physeter macrocephalus, assembly GCF_002837175.3. NCBI lineage: Eukaryota > Metazoa > Chordata > Mammalia > Artiodactyla > Physeteridae > Physeter > Physeter macrocephalus. The sequence continues at coordinate 71,694,503 of NC_041228.1, forward strand.
AGGCAATTTTTTTAGGAAGGTCTCTGCTTCTTCCAAAAGAGTAAAATTCATGTGCCAAGTGCCATAGGAGTTTCACGAGATCAACAGAGGTTGCAGAGTGGATGGCGTTTACACGGGCAGTGAAGAAAAGTCTAGGTAGCGGGAAAGCAGTGAACAGAGCGTAGAAGCAGGACCTCGGCGGTGGCGTCAGGTGATGGGGGAGGAGGAGCGAGAATCCTGGGTGTGCTGACTTGTGAAGAAGGGCTGACTCCCCGGCCACCTTAGGGCTCTGATGGAAAACTCCACTTACTCTCACCCTCTCCTTCCCCACTCCCAATAGTGCAACGGGACTAGACCAGAGAGGTCTGTCCCGGGGTCCCTGGATCACGGCTGGTTACCGCGGGCTTCAGCCCAGGGTGGATGTGGAAATGGTGACTGCCCTCCCCGCCAGCTCCAAACCCGAGGGGGTGCCCTTCTCTATTGTAGACGTGGTGGCCACTGTCCCAGGCGGCAGGCGGGACGGTCCTTAGGGAAGAAGAGGATCAGGTACCTCAGGTGCAGGATGCGGAGGCCGGAGGGGCAGGGCAGAAACCGGCTCTTCCTGCCACTGCAAGAGTGGCCCTCCGTCGGTAAAGGGAGCGGTGACACGTGGGCGATGGCAGTGGTCCACACGTGTGAATAGAGAATTACAGACTCGATGGCTGCAGATGGGCTGGTTTCCTTAAGTACCCACAGCACAGGCAGTCGGGGGTCACGGCTCCTAATTCCGTAGGGGGTGCTCAGGATTGTGACCCCTACTGTTCTTACAGGCAGGGCCCACTCGTGGGAACCGTCATTTCATTTGTGCAGGATTCTCTGCGTACAATGCGCTGTTTGTTTGGGCTGCTGTAACAAAGTCCCACAGACTGGGAGCCTATACATGTGTACAGGAGCAAAGTGTATTTCTCACAGTTCTGGAGGCTGGAAGTCCAAGATCCAAGTGCTGGCACAGTTGCATTCCAGCCAGGGCCCTCTTTCCGGTGCATGGCCTGCGGCTTCGCCGTGTCTCCACGTGGCAATAGGGGCAGGGATCTATGTGGGGTCTCTTTGATCAGAACACTTGTCTCCTCTCAAAGCCCACACTTCCTAATACCATCACATCAGGCATTAGGAATTCAACATACGAACTTTGGGGGGACCCAGACATTCAGACCACAGCATGCCCTTCACCTGTTAACATTTTTCTATTCTTCAAGGCCCTCCCGTTACTTTTCCCCATCACATCTCCAGTCCCACCCGTCAAGGTTAATTGTCGGGGGCTTCCCTGGTGGCGCAGTGGTTAAGAATCCGCCTGCCGATGCAGGGGACGCGGGTTCGTGCCCCGGTCCGGGAGGATCCCACGTGCCGCGGAGCGGCTGGGCCCGTGAGCCATGGCCGCTGCGCCTGCGCGTCCGGAGCCTGCGCTCGGCAACGGGAGAGGCCACAACAGTGAGAGGCCCGCGTAACGCAAAAAAAACCAAAACAAACAAAAAAAAGATTAATTGTCCCTTCCTCCAACCCCCAGAGTACTTTTTAAACAATAAATTATCATTATCAGCCTGACTCATAAGTACAATTAATGGAGTGCCCATTACCTGGCTGATGTGTGCTGGGTCCTTTACATGGGTTATATAACTTAGCCCTCACTGCGGTGTATCTCCGTGTGGCACATGAGACAGCTGGCAATGGAAATTTTAAGTCACTTAAAGTAATTGGGCTAATCATATATGGGTTTGTAATGTGCCAGTAAACACCGTCACGCTGGTTAGTAATGGTGCCACAAGAACTTGGGTGACGAGGACTCTGGAATAGAGACTGCCAAGGCAGGTTTCCTAAGGTCAGCTAGGCGTATACAAGTCGTTAAGAGGGCAGGCTCTGGAGAAGGCGCACCTGAGTGTGCGTCTCGGCTTTTGCATTTACTAGCTCCGTGGCCTGTGGCTGATTCCTCGCTGGCTCTGTGCTTTGGGGTTGTGCTTGCCTCTTAGGGTTCCTGGAAAAATTAAATGAGACATAATTCTGTGGAGTGCTTGGCACTGTCCTTGGCAGATAGTAAACATTCAATAAACATTAGCAGTTATCATTATCATCATCATAATTCTTATTAAATATTAAAAGCTACCAAGATGTGTGGCAAGAGCTCCAGAATTTTACTGAGAACATCTGGATTCGTGTCCCAAGTCTGCCTCTTTAGAAAGCCTGTCTTAAACAAGTATTTAACATTCTCCATTCTAATTTCTTAATTTTCAAAATGAGAAAAACATATTAGGGTTCTTTTGAGAGCCAAGTGAGAAATCACACCCAAGAATACTTGGTGAAACTATCACGTGCTTCACAAATATGTTGTATCAATAGTATTTATCATGAACTAATCTTTAAATATTTTGGAGCATTTTATACACTGCTTGCACGCTTAGGTTTAAAAACATTACTAAATCCAAAAGTATGTGGCTAATGATGAAAAATATGAGATATTTACCAGTATCTTTGTTCTTCTCACTTTATGAGATGGTGATGACCAGTTGTTAGTTCACTGAATACAAAATAGTGTCTCTGCTGTTTAAAGTATTTAGAACATTCTTTTTTTTTTTTCCAGTCCTACCCCTAGTCTCTTCATGACATTTTTTTTCTTAGATTCCATATATATGTGTTAGCATACGGTATTTGTTTTTCTCCTTCTGACTTACTTCACTCTGTATGACAGACTCCAGGTGTAAATAGAGCTGCAATGAACATTTTGGTACATGACTCTTTGAATTATGGTTTTCTCAGGGTATATGCCCAGTAGTGGGATTGCTGGATCATATGGTTTTTCTATTTGTAGTTTTTTAAGGAACCTCCATACTGTTCTCCATAGTGGCTGTATCAATTTACATTCCCACCAACAGTGCAAGGGGGTTCCCTTTTCTCCACACCCTCTCCAGCATTTATTGTTTCTAGAGTTTTTGATGATGGCCATTCTGACCAGTGTGAGATGGTACCTCACTTAGAACATTCTTATTGTAGGTTGAATTATGTCCCCTGAAAGATAAGTCCTAACTGCTAGTACCTCAAAATGTGACCTTATCTGGAAGTAGGCCCATTGCAGATATAGTTAGTTAGGATGAGGTAGGGGTAGAGTGGGCCCACAATCCAATACAGTTGGTGTCTCTTATAAGAGGAGACCTGGAGAGAAGGCCCCGTGATGCAGGGGGTAGAGTCAGAAGTGATGCATCTTCAACCCAAGGCCTGGTAAGGATTGCCAGCAGACCGCCAGAAACTAGGGAGAGGCAGGAGGGATTCTCCCTTAAGGGTTTCAGAAGGAGCACAGCCCCACGGACACCTCGTTTTTGGACTTCCAGCCTCCAGAACTGTGAGGCAAAAGAATTGTGTAGTTTTGAGCCACCCAGATTGTGGTCCTTTGTTACAGCAGACCTAGGAAGCCAGTATAATACCGTATGAATCTCTTTCAAGAATGTTAGAAAATCTTAATTTTTAAAAAATAAGAGAGTTATTTTGGAGAATTAAAGAACCATAAAGTGGAAAAGAATAAAATACTATCTTAGACCAATACTATTCATGAGTCCAAAATTCTATGAGAGGCAACGAAAAATAAGAAGAACCCATGGGTTTTTCAGTCATATGTGTCTGGCTTCAAATTCTTGCCAAGCCACCTAATAGCTGTGTGAACTTTAAACGTGCTCAGGTTCCTCATTTAAAAAATGGAATCATCATGCCTATGTCACAGGGTTGTTGAGAAGCGATTTTCCAGCACCTGGGGCCAGGCAGGGCCTCTGGCACATGGTCATTCTGAGTAGATGCCAGGGGATGTTCTGTCCAACAGCCTGGTGATTGTAATTTACCACAATCTCAGATTAAGAATATGTAAATAATCCCTACATTCCCCTTTAGTAACTCATCACAGATATTCCATTCAGGAGTCAAATTTTTACTTGTGAATATGAAGCAGAACACTGATTTTGCAATATCTGTCAGTATGCATCCAACCCTCTCTCCTCTTTCTCAACATTTCCTTTTATTTATTTTCAAGTAAAAGGAATTTAATCACATCTTCATTTGTAATTTAAAAACTGGAAACAGCTTACACATCTGATAGAAGCAGGTCATTTATATTGCACAATATGCAACTTATTTGAAACAATAATATGGGACTATATGACACGGTATTGTGATATGTATATGTGTATATACTTACACATTCACACGAATATATGTAACAAATACACATATTTAGGATACAACTAGAACACATACAGCCTAAAATAGCATTGAGGCCTTTATTTGAACAATTAAAAACAACTGTGTTTTCATTCGAGAGAAGCCATCATAGGGGTAAAGAAGCAGAATTCAAGAAGAACTTCAAGAAGGCTTTAACATCTGGAATCAGATGTCATGATTTCAGAAAGGTTAATACTCCCAAGTCAACCCTTGTTATAAATTGTCCTGTCTCAACATTTCCATTTGTCTTCTTGGTCCTTTGTCCATTTTAAAGCAGCACCTAGGCACTTCTGTTTGTACTCAGGGAAGGAATGTAGCTATGGGGTGGGGGTGGGGGGGCGGGGGGGCGTGCTGGCCTTTGAGTTTTAAGGATAAAAACTAATGAATTAATAGACAAACAGCTGGGGAGGGAGCATCAAAACGATTACAGCTTCCCCTCCTTCTTCCACAGTCTCTCGACAGCCTCAAACAAGAATCGCCAAGGCTGAGAGGGGTCCTGAGTGTCCAAATGAGAGGAGCCTGGGAGGGTCCCAGAGAAGAGCACGCTCCCTGCCGAGTGAAGAGTCAGCCCATCCCAGGTGGGGTGGAGGTGCCAGAGCCTGCGGCTCCAAGCTTCAGCTCTGGGGGAGACGCCTGGGCGTTAGCGGGACCCAGAGGGAGCGGCTGCCTGGAGCACAAGCAGCGGAATGAGTCCCACTCATCCTTGGGAATGAGACCCAAGGACGGAGGCAGAGAAGAGCGGTCCTAACTCAAAGCAGTCGTGGGATAGGAGAAGGACGGTCACCAGGGAAACCTGCTTGGCCTAATCCGAAAGGTCCGGGTGGGGAATTGATATCTCAAGTGATCGAGGGTCCAGATGACATTGAAGAGAAATGAGTGTCATCTCAATATCTTGGCTTTATGCAAATATTAGGGGAAAAGAGGGGAAGATACTGATTGACCAAGACAAAATTTTTGCCAGCCTGGTAAAATGATGCCTTGGAATAGAAATTGAATTGTAGTAATTCTACAATTTCTGTGTGTACATTTCACGCACATATGAGTTTGTAGATGGGAGATTCTGGCCTAATATACCTGATTTATCAGTTTGAACTATAAAGCTCAATTTAATCCAATCAATGTTTATTGAGTGCCTGCCATGTGGCAGGCAGTGTTCTAGGCCACATGATGTCTACTGTCCAGTTGGGGTGGCGGGTACTAAAAAGTAATTGCAAGTCAAATAAATGTTACCAAAAGGGAAGTTCGTGGAATCACATAGCAGAAGAATTTAGACTATATAGCGGTGTGGTAAATGCCTCCTTGAGAAAATTACGCTTAAGCTGAAACATGAGAAATTAGAAGGAATATGCCCAAGGTGAAATGTAATCAGGAGAGGAGGGAAAAAAGCGCCTGTTTCAGGGCTGCGGGTGACAGGTGGCACGGCTGGGGCATCGAGGGCAGAGGCAAGGGTATTAGTGCTTCGGCTCAAAAAAGTCTTTAGATTTTTAGGACATTATTTCTTTGCTAGGTAAGTTGGCTGGAAAATCAGATAATGCAGCACATTTAGGTCTAAAACCAGAGGGAAAGTCTAGCCATTCTTTAAAGTAGCATTCTATCATAATGCCCCAAATTCACTTGAAATGACTGATAGTTCTAGAGTAAAAATATTTTCACTCCTACCCCCTATGCCTATTTCTAGACATTATCTGTAGTTTCATAACTGTGTCCAGATGGAGGTTCTCTTAAGGTCGTAAAGACTGTGTGCTCTTGTAACTATGTCACTATCTTCCCAACATGTTATGGTGTTTGCAAGTGTAAATGAATTCAGAACTTTATACTACTTCCGTTGGAACTCAGTACATTTCATATGTTCTTTTGATCAGAATCTGATCATTCATTTCACTTCTGGGTTGGCAGTCTCCAACAACACATTTGTTGTGTTACATCTGTGTGGGCTGGAAGTTTACAACTTAAAATGCATGCTTGCATTAAACTACTATTATAAACGGTGGCTTCAACGAGGATATGCATCCTGTAGTACTGCTGAATTAATTTATTCTGCATTTGACTTTTGATTTGGCCCACTTGTGGTTACCTTACAAAGCATCCATCCCCTTCTTTTTGTTTCTGTTATTTCTATTCTTTTTTCCTCTGCATTGCACACAATGTCAGTCTACCAAGCCCTATCTACATTACCTTCTGAATGTCCCTTTCTCACAATTCCCATGCTACTTCCTGGTTCAGGCTCTTAGCCTTTCTCACTTTGACTAATGCCTCCAAATTGCCTGCATGCTCTCTCCCATCAACAACCCTCCATCCTGCTGCCAAAGTTTTCCATCTTGTTGCCAGTCTTTCCTCCTTAAAACCCATCACGGTTTCCCTTCACCCAAAGCAGCTGTCTCCAAATCTCCATGAACTCATACCCTTAACTGGAAAGACAATGTGGAGCATGCAAACCCAATACGGCCAAATTTATGTTCTATAATTTATGTGTTTGTGTTATTATATTAATATTAGGTCTAATATAAATTGCATCACAAGAAGAACAATTTTAAATATAAACTAAACTGCAAATACATAAAAGTTACAGTTTTTCCTATACTCCCTTGAACTCCCACAGACTCACATATACTCTACCTTTGAGTGTATCGCTTAGAATTCTCTCACCTACCACAGTCACTCCTTTTTTTTTTTTTTTTTTTGGTGGTGCAGCATCAGCATTTTAGTTCCCCCACCAGGGATTGAACCCGTGCCTCTGCAATGGAAACGGGGCGTCCTAACCCCTGAACCACCAGGGAATTCCCACAGTCACTCTTGACTCTGTATCTTCGCACAGGTTGTTGCTTCTGCTTGGAAATTCTTTTACACTCCCACTCCCCCCAGCCGTTCTTTGCCTAATTCATACCCATCCTTCAGGGCTCATTTGCTTGACTATCTTCAAGGATACCTTCCTGGATCCTCTCAGACAGGATCAGATACCTTTCTCTGTGTTCCCATAGCAACCTGAGCATCCTTTATGTAGGCTGTGTCCCTTACTAGTCATTAAGCTCCTTGAGGATAAGGATCAGGGATTTCATCTTCATGTTATCGTTGCCTAGCACAGTACTCAGTACATAGTGTAACATTACTATTCAGCTGAAAATAATTTGTCAACAGTAGTTTGGTGGAAAGCAAGCTGGATGACCTGTCGTTGTGGTCATGGTGGGGGGCTTGTAATGTTTTATGCATCTTTAAGATTTGTTGCCCATTTTGCTTTCTCCCCCCATCAGGAACAGGATTGTACTTCTTTATACTAATTTATTTTCATCTAATTTTAGCTGCTCTCCACTATTAGTCATTTCAAAAATTTGGTACAACCTAGATGTTTAATAATGGGTAAATTGCAAAAAGTACGCATGATATTAGATTGTAGAAAAAATACATATGCTGTATGTAAAAGAATCTTGGAGGATATATTCTAAGGTATTAATAAACATTTTATTACAAAAATAGGTTTGTATTATTAAAACACTTCCTGCTCTTTACAGAAAATCAGAAACCACAAATAAAGAAATAAATTAAGAAACAGTCAAAATGTCACTGTCCTAGAGACAGCTGTTAGGTGGGAGAGGATATGGGGAGAGGAGACGTATATGAGTCGATTAGGGACGGATTAGGAAAAGGGTCGTCTTGATTGGACTTTTGGAGGGAAGCACAGAAAATCAAATTAATTTGGTGGGAATACAAGGGATCTCTTGAAATAAATGAGGAATTCTTTTGAAGTAGCTAAACCTATCTTCCTACCTCAGACTGAAGTGCAGTTTATTCGTTTAATTTGCTAGCCCAAAATCTGGACAAATTAAGCACATGTTTATTTCCAGATTTATTCTCTTCTACTCTTGCAGCCAAATTATGCTCCTCATGCTTCCCCTAAACTTGTCCCTAATGTCCTCTTGACTTTGCAAGTTATGCTATGCACAAGTTATTATTATAATGAAAGCCACCAATCATTGTCTATTGAAGTATGTCCACCTTTCAGAGCTCACCTGAGCTGCTTCCTCCTCCGTGAAGTCTTCTCTTCCCAGCCCACCCTTACCACTGAACTGCAAGGAATCGCTTCCCTTTGAATCTCTGTATAGCCCTTTTTTGGTTGATGGCCTCTATATTCTGGTTATGGAAAGGGAACAGAGCAGAGAATTTGTACTGTGTGACAGTACTTTTTAAACTAAAAAGCATTGTACAAATATATGTTATCTCATTCTTAGAACTAGATTATAAACCCCTTTAGGGCAGAGATTATATTTTATTCAAACTTTTGTCTCAATTGCCTAACATAGTTTTTTAATAAATATTTGTTAAATAGCATATAATAATTATTTTCTGCTTTCCCTCGTATCAATTCTTTGGGAGCGGCCATGATTTTTTTTTTTTTTTTTTTTTTTTTTTGTGGTACGCGGGCCTCTCACTGCTGTGGCCTCTC
>NC_041228.1:71703184-71716487 GCF_002837175.3 Physeter macrocephalus
CATGTGGGATCTTCCCGGACCGGGGCACGAACCCGTGTCCCCTGCATCGGCAGGCTGACTCTCAACCACTGCGCCACCAGGGAAGCCCGGCCATGGGTTTTAAAGAAAGGCTTCTTGGCTTTGTTTACCTCTTACCCACTAATTTTGCTAAAGGCTCTGTGCTGATCATGGAGGAGATTGAGATACGCATCTTTTTCAATGAGTTTGTGAGGTGTTGGTATATAAAGCTGTTTATTTCCAGGCATAATACTCTTTGATGAGCAGATGATGAGGCATTTTCCTGGGCCTTTACTCTTGGACGAGTGTACAGATCCATGGTCAGCACAGGTGAGGGATGCATGATGTAAGGCCTTCTGTAAGGTTCTTAGAATACAGGCAGAGCTACCCAAACTAGAAGTGCAGAAACTAGTCCTCTGGGTAGCACATTCCAGACACCTGTGCTTTCTTTGGAATATCAGCTGCATATTCTCTCATACCTCAGATCTTACCAGAAGGATTTTCCTTGACTTCAGTTGTCATAGAAGGCAATGAATTTCTTCCATGCCAGCATCTCAGATTATCTTGTTGTTATGTCCTTTATGGACGGGTGGAGCCCAGCATAAATTGAGGATGCTTGGCTCTTTCATTCTACCAGCTGTTTCTGGACCATATTGGACTACTAGACAAATAACACACATTTTAGTCTTTAAAATGTGAGTTCTCAGGGAGGAACCTTTGAGACAACTCACCATTAGATACAGAATTATATTATTAGACAGATTTATTCCTCAGAAAATTTCTTTATACAGGTGCATTTATTCATTCATATACACATTCATTCATGCATATGTCTTTGCAGGAACACGTTTGCTCTGGCAGAGACTGTTCCTTTCTGTTCAGAACCCATTTATTGTAGTCTTATTTTGTGTCAGACCCCCCGCTAGCTTCTGAGGATAGAGAGTTGAGTGAATTGCAGCCTTTGTCTTATGGAACTTAGATAGACCTTTAGATACGCCCAGGAGCTCACAGCGAACTGGAGAAGACAAATCATTGTAATTCACCATGAAATGTAGGATGTAGACACAAAGAGCAGCAGCAGTTCAGAGGACTGCAACATTATCTCACTCCAAGAGAATCAAGGAAAGCTTCAGAAAGCTGGTGACAGTTCTAAAGGAGAAGCAGGGATTCACCAGGCAAATGATGGGGGTGCGGGCATTCCAGGCACAGGGAACAATCTGTGAAGTGGCACAGAGACGTAAGTTTCCTGAGTTCTGCGAACCACTCTAGCAAATGAATCAAATCTGAAGAGAGGGTCAAGGGAACCTCTTATTATAGCCAGTCAGTCAGAAGCACAGGTAACAACTTGGACTTATGATTGGCGTCTGAAGAGGAGGGTGGTCCTGTGGGACTGAGCCCTTAACCTGAGGATTCTGATGCTGTCTCCAGGTAGATATGCCAGAATTGAGGGGAACTGCAGGACACCCACGTTGTGTCCACGATTGCTTTTTGGTGGAGGGAAAAAACCCACACATAGAATTGGTGACCAGAATTATTATATAGATAAATATTTAATAGCTTGATGTAACCAAAGAAGCGTTAAATGAAACCAGTACAAATATATAAACTCTATTTTAAAATATAAATATATATATACAGACATGGAAAAAATGGTAAAATGATATACATTCTTGAATGGTGGAATTATGAATGACCCTTATCCTAGTATACTTTTTCTTAGTTTTGTAATATACATAAAATGAGTATGTCGAATTTATAACTAGAAAAATTGGATTTTTAGTTATAAATATAAAGCTGCTTCTTATTTTTAAAGGGAGCATATCAGTCTCCCAGATAACTTTAGGATGTGCAGTTTGTGTTGAGCTTACTTTTAATGAATCCTGGTTCACTTTACATTTTTCCTTGTTTCCAAGACTGTAGAAAAACCAATTGATTTCTTCTAAAGTTCCACTAGGTGGTGCTACAGTGAATGAATCATGGCTTTTTTTTTTTTCTTCTTTTCTTTAATCCTCTAGTTCTCAAACTTTAGATCCTGTTTTGGAATTCCAGGCACTATTCATTTCCCCCAGTCAATCTCTTCATGGTGCCATTACCAATTAACAAAAACAGATCACCTCACTGCAACTCCGGTGCTGATTTAAAGTGATATTAAGGAGGTGACATCTATTAAATATGATAGAAAATCCATTGATTTATGCTGAATGATAATATAAGCAATGGTCTGTTGTAAACATTAAACAGACATATATCCAACCTTGATAACCATGAGTCTTTGGAGATAACTGGAGGTATCTGTACCATATTTTGTGAACCACTAATTTACAATACAGTACGTTAAGAAATTTGGATTGTTAATTTTCCAATTACCAGTCATTCTCAACTTTCAGATCTTGAGCTACAGTAATCCAAAATAATGGCACACTGATGATTAAATGCGTGCTATTATGTATGGCATTTAGAGCAGTCTGTGCAAAGGTCATAAGTGTTCTGGCCCAGAGGTCCTTTATTTTTATTATTTATTTATTTATTTATTTATTTATTTATTTATTTATTGCGGTACGCAGCCCTCTCACTGTTGTGGCCTCTCCCGTTGCGGCTCCGGACGCGCAGGCTCAGCGGCCATGGCTCACGGGCCTGTCCGATCCGCGGCATGTGGGATCCTCCCGGACCGGGGCACGAACCCGCGTCCCCCGCATCGGCAGGCGGACTCTCAACCACTGTGCCACCAGGGAAGCCCAACCAGAGGTCCTTTATTGATGGGGCTCAGTAAATTTCTCCTTTTGCTGCACATTTGTCCCCCAGCGATCTTTCTGGCTCATGGCTTCAGGCATCACGAAATTATCTCATTCTAATAATATGTGCTCTTTAGCCTTTTTTTCCTGGTAATTTTGTCAATAAATGTCATGAGTTGTAATAATGTGCCATTAGAAAGACTTAGCAAAAATACATCACAATTCGTTACATGTAAATAAATTTATGTAGTAAAAAGAAAAACCCCAATTTTTTTTTCCTGTGTAGGGAAAAACCCAGTTCTTCCCTACTGTGTGTTTCTCTCCTGTGTGTCTCCTTTCCCACTCTCATCAAACACTTCACACCTGACACTTCCGGTCACGAAATGTGGGTCTTTCCCCCAATAACAAAAAGCAAGTCTTTGGGATGCCAGCTGGGTGTCCTACGATTTAACTAAATTCTGATCCTATCGACCTGGAGGTAGGTCAGACCCCACAGGTTAAGGGCTCAATCCCATAAGACTCCCCTTAATACACACTCAGAGTCACACACTTCAGATGCCAGTCACAAGCCCAGGTTATCACCCGTGCTCCTGACCAAGCTCGATATAAATCAGACGTCCCTTCAACCCCCTCGTCAGCTTCCATTAATTTGCTAGAGCAGCTCACGGAACTCAGGGAAACACTTACTTACATTTACCATTTTATTAGAGGATATGATAAATGGTACAGGTGAACAGCCAGATGAAGAGATAGACAGGGTGAGGTCTGGGAGGGTCCCAAGCCCAGGAGCTTCTATCTTCATGGAGTTGGGGTGCATCACCCTCCCGGTGTGGATGTGTTCCTCCACCTGGAAGCTCTCCGAAGCCCCTCCCATTGGGATTTTATGGAGGCTTCCTCACATAGGCATGGTCAATTGTTGACTCCATGTCCAGCCCCTCTCCCCTCTCTGGAGGATGATGGATGGGGCTGAAATTCCAAACTTCTCACCAGGAGCTCACTCAGACTCACCTCCACAGAACAAAAGGTGCTTCTAGTGCCCTTATCACTTAGGAAGTTTCAAACATTTTAGGAGCTTTGCGCCAGGGATGGGGTCAAAGACAAATATTAGAACAATAGGTGCTCCTAGTATTCTTATCACTTAAGAAATTACAAGGGTTTGGGGAGCTCTGTGCCAGGAACCCGGGACAGAGACATACATATATTTTTTTCTATAATCTAACACGTAGTGTCTATAAAAGGTTGATGTGGTAAACTAAATAATGACCTCCAAACGTCCACATCCTAATCCCTGGAATCTGTGAATGTTATATGGCAAAAGGGACTTTGCAGTTGTGATTAAATTAAGGATCTTGAGACGCGGAGAATATCCTGGATTTTCTGGGTGGGCTTGATGTAATTACGAGTCCTTATAAGAGGGACCCAGGAGGAGTCAATGGCAGAGGAGAAGGCCATGTGACTACGGAAGCAGAGATTGGAGTGATGTGCTTTGAAGATGAAGGAAGGGGCCACGTGGCTATGGAAGCAGAGATTGGAGTGATGTGCTTTGAAGATGAAGGAAGGGGCCACAAGCCAAAGAATACAGGCCAGAAGCCGAAAAATGCAAGGAAGTGAATTCTCTTTTAAGAACCTCCAAAATAATGCAGCTCTGCAAACACCCTGGCTTTAGCTGATTTTGGACTTCTGGCCAAAATGTAAGAAAATAAATTTGCATTGTTTTAGGCCATTAAATTTGTGGCAGTTTGTTATAACAGCAATAGGAAATTAAAATATTGATACTTGTATATCTGATTCTTGCTCAGTTACCTACCCCTATTAATATAGCATTGTTGCATCTATTCTGAAATCCTAACCTGCCTATTTTATTGTAATATAAACATTGTAATACATTGCAAAAATATGTGCTACTTCTCATGGATTTATTAACTAGTTCAATTTTTCTGGAAGAAGGTTTAGCAACATGTATCAAGATATTTTAAAACGTTCCTACCCTTTGACCCAATAATGCTAGATATCTCAGGAAATAACCATAATTACATAGATTTTATACAAGAGTGGGCATTGTAAGAATATAACCAATATTAGAGGAGATATTAATAAAAGAGAAAAAACAAAATAAATACCCTGCTTTCAGTAATGAATAAAATAGTGTGGCAGAAGGTCGACAAGAAGTAGAAGACTTGAATATATTATAGCTCAAATAGACATCAATAAAACACTCCACCCAACAACAGCAGAATATACATTCTTCTCAAGTACACATGGAATATTCTCCTGGATAGACCACATGTTAGTCCACAGAACAGGTATCAATAAATTAAGAATATTGAAATCATAGCAAGTAACTTCTCTAACCATAGTGGAACCAAAATAGAAATCAATAACAAAGGGAAAACTGAAAATTTTACAAATCTGTAGAAATCAAACAACACACTCCTAAACAACCAATGGGTTGAAGGAGAAACCCTGAAAGGAATTAGAAAATACTTCGAGATGGATGAAAACTAAAACACAACATACCAAAATGTATGGAATGCCTTGAAAGCAGTGTTCAGAGGGAAATTTATAGCTTTAAATGCTTACATTAAGAAAAGCAGAAAGATCTAAAATCAATAATCTAAGTTTCCACCATAAGGAACTGTTGTTCTAAGGAAAAGCTGTTCTAGGAAAAAAAAAAAACAGCAAACTAAACTCAAAGGTAGAAGAAGGAAGGAAATTATAAAGATTAGAGTGAAGATAAATAAAACAGAAAAATAGTAGGGCTTCCCTGGTGGCACAGTGGTTGAGAGTCTGCCTGTCAATGCGGGGGACATAGGTTCGAGCCCTGGTCTGGGAAGATCCCACATGCCGCGGAGCAACTGCGCCTATGAGCCACAACTACTGAGCCTGCGCGTCTGGAGCCTGTGCTCCGAAACGAGAGGCCGCGATAGTGAGAGGCCCGCGCACCACGATGAAGAGTGGCCCCCGTTCGCCGCAACTAGAGAAAGCCCTCGCACAGAAACGAAGACCCAAAACAGCCAAAAATAAATAAATAAATAAATTTATTTATTTAAAAAAAAAGAAAAACAGTAGAAACAATCAATGAAACTAAAAGTTGGTTCTTGGCAAGGATCAATGAAATTGACAAAAGTTTAGCTAGGCTAAGAAATAAAAGAGAGAAGACTCACATTACTAAAGCCAGGAATGAAAGATGGAACATTAATACATATCTTACAGAAATAAAAAGGATTATAAGTGGATATTGTGAACAACTGTATGCTAACAAATTAGATAATCCAGATGAATGGATAAATTCCTAGAAAGACACAAACTGAATCAAAACTAAATCAAGAAGAAATAGAAAATCTGAATAGGTCTAGATCAAGTAAAAAGATTGAATTAGTTGTCAAAAAACATCCCACAAAGAAAAAGCTCAGGCCCTGATGGTTTCATTGTTAAATTCTATCAAAAATTTAAAGAATTAATACCAACTCTTCACAAACTCTACTAAAAAATACAATTGGAGGGAATACCCCTCAATTCATTCTTTGAGGCCCGTATTACCCTGACATGAAAACCACACAGACATCACAAGAAAACTAATGACCAATATCCCATTATGAATAGAGAGGCAAAAATCTTCACAAAAATACTAGTACACCAAATGTAGCAAAATATAAAAAGGATTATACCCCGTGACTAAGTGGCCCTTATCCAAGGAATGCAGGCTTGGTTTAACATTAGAAAATCAGTTAATGTAAAATACCATTCAAAGTTTTGACTGTGTAGACTAAACATTCTAATTTCTAAATTGAGACTATTTTGGTGACATTACGTGATCACAGAAAGTTTATTAACTGGAAATAATCAAAAAAATCTTCCAGGAGCAGAGGAAAAATTTCGAATGGGCATATTGTAAAGTCACTGTGGGACACAGATACAAAGTTTCCTTCTGATTAACTTCCTTGAGCCCTGCTTATTCAAGGCATTGTTTACATATATTAATTTTTTTTCTATTATAAATGTATTTCTATAATGTTGGCTTGCGGGATCTCAGTTCCCCAACCAAGGATTGAACCCAGGCCGCAGCAGTGAAAACCTGGAATCCTAACCACTAGGCCACCAGGGAACTCCCACCCATGGTTTTATAACAGCTTTATAGAGAGATAATTTACATACAAGATAATTCACCTATTGAAAGTTTTCAGTATGTTAAGTATATTCACAGAGTTGTGCAACTGCCCCACTATCAATTTTTTGGCAGATGTTTCATACTGACTCTTTGCTTTTTTCTGCATAATGTACACCAGGGGCTTCCAAACGTAGCATTTAACCTTTGGGCCAAATAATCACCTGTTGTCCCACACATCATACGATGCTTAGCAGCACACCTGGCCTCTGTGCACAATACCAGTAACACACCACTCACTCCCAGCTGTTACAACAAAAAAATCTTCAGACATTGCCAAATGTCCCCAGGGGTACAAAAGCATCCCCGGTTGAGAAACTACTGATACAGATGATGCATTCTCCTCCAGCTGAACTCTGCCCCACCAGCTCCTGTTTTTGTTTTTAATGGGCTGTTTAGACACAGGTATCGGCACATGACATGGTCTACTTCACACATACTTCTTTGGTGACCAGTGTCCCCAGGTAGCCCATCTTGGACAGAATGTAAAGCAGTTCCAGGCCAGCTCTTTCTCACAGGTGCAGCCCAGATCTTGTCCTTGGGACGCACCAGGCATCTTTTACCCTCACAAACTCAGAATGGGGATGCCCAGCCGCTCTCCTTTCTTCTTACCCTGAGAGCAGCTGCCCACAGGTCTCTGCCCTGTGTTTTCCAGTCAAGAATCAGATACGCGTCTACTAGGTCGCCCTAACCACAGGGGCGCCGATCATACTAGCTCTCAGAGGACCTCACTGAACTTGCTTAAGGATAAAGTCGTCTCCACTTTTGACCCTTTTATACCCTAGATGCGGATAAAGCACTCAGAAGTTAGGAGCCAGTTTTCAGACAATGACTTTCGTATCTGACAGGGCAGTTTGTCTTACAATTCATTTTGGTATCTGCTATCTGAGTACCTTAGGATCTAGTAAACTTCCACTTTACCCTTCTGTTCCACATTTAACAATGTTGCAAATGGTTAAATAATTTATAGTGTATTTCATCAGGTACAGTATTATGTAACCATTAAGAATACTGCCCTTTGAAGAAACGCTCACAACATAATGGTGATTGAAGAAAAGGCTGTAAAGTCTGTTTTTACCCTATAATATTAACATTAATATTAAAAATATATATTTCCAGACAAGAGTAGAAGGAATTATAATTAAATACTATTTGTGACAATCTCTAGACGGCAGAATTCTTTTTTATAATTTTTTGTTTTCCTCAAATTTTCTACTGTAAGCATGTATTAGTCTTTAATAGAAAAAAAATTCTATAAAAATAAAATGTGCAAAGTTTATTCATATTCACATTCTCTTCCTCTTTTAATTTAAATATTCTTATGACGCACTGCACAGACTTCCAGAAATTTTAATCTTTTTCTTCTTTTTCAGAGAGCTTCTCATTGCCTCAGAAACAAAGTCCAAATTCCTTCGTGTGACATTCCAGGCCTGTCACCAGCCTCTTAGCCCTCAGTCCGTCTGTCCCTTCTGCGCTCTGACCTGTACTTGTGCCCTGGAGACCTTGCAGCCTTTACTTCCTAGACTCCCTCGGCAGCTGGCTTCTAGCGGCTTCTACCAAAGAGATACTAATGAAAAACAGGCAGATGGGGGTAGAGGAAGAGAGACTCCCTTGTTCTCCATCGTATCAGTATCCCTGCAGCAGCAGCAGTTGGCTGTGGAAGAGTGTCTTTAGCGGCACCATCATCACCCACCGGGCAAAGCCTCCTCTTCAGTCTCAGCCTCGGCCCTGAAACCCCACTCCACGGCCCTAACACCTGCGAAGGGCCCCTTCCCTATGAATCCAGCAGTGCACGTGGCACCACCTCAGCTCCTCAGTGGATCCAGCACCAGGGAGAGGACTCCTCCTCCGAGAACCAGCCGAGGTGGCACGTCCCCATAGTTCTGGTCTGTGGTGACACCACCTACTCCCTTTATTCCTCCAGTTTTAGGGGTTGTAGGTGCTTCCTGCAGTTACTAATTTCTGGACTTCTTTTCTATGTAGATTTTTTTCCAGTTTTATGAGATATGATTGACATAGAGCACTGTATAAGTTTAAGGTGTACAGCATAATGACTCGACTTACATATGTTATGTAACAATTACCACAATAGGTTTAAACATCTCGTATAGACACAAATGAAAAAAGGAAATATTTTTTCCCTTGTGATGAGAACTCTTAGGATCTATTCTCTTAGCAACTTTCAAATATACCACACAGCAGTGGTAACCATAGTCATTATACCGTACGTTATGTTACTTCATTCTTCTTTTTACTCTCTCAGTTTTTCCAACAGTCGTGCAAGGAATAATCTGCATTAAGTTGCCTATATTTGAAATGCCTAGAGTAATGTCCGTTTTCCTGACTGGTCCCTGACATCACTCATCACACCTGCTTAAATTCCACTGGCCAGAATTCAGTCATGTTTCACCCAACTCAAGAGGAGGTGCCCTGGGACATGTGGTCTAACTGCTCCCATGTCCAAAGAGAACCCGGGTCAGGGTGGTCCTGGTACCAGTGGTCTTTCCCACATTGCTTAGTGAGGCACGGAGTAAGTTAACTGTGATGCAAAACTAGACAGGACATTTTTTAAAAAACCAAAAGAGGTATAATTGTCTAAAGAAAATCTAGGTATATATAACAGAAGACCTGAAATGAGCTTATTTTTGAATTGGACATTGAGTGTAGCTCTAAATTTCCTCAAAATGAAGGCCTATAAAGGGAGTTCCCTGGTGGCCTAGTGGTTAGCATTCTGGGCTTTCACTGCCGTGGCCCGGGTTCAACCCCTTGTCGGGGAACTGAGCTCCCACAAGCCACGCAGCGTGGCCAAAATATATATATACTTAAAAAAAAATTAAGGCCTATAAAGAAACGTATGGGATTGCAGTTTTTAAAATATATTTGACAGCCTAGATAAGGTTTGTCCTGAAATGAAACACAAGCATCATTCATCACATAGTAAATATTAGAATACACAAGAATCATAATTTGAAGCTGTGATAATATGTTCATAAATCTTCTGCTCAGTTCTGATCATAAGTAATTTCATTTTAAAAATATCAATTTGGGGGGCAATAAATTTGAATTCTTAGATTATTTTCTAATGTTCAAGGCATGTACTACCTGTGTCCATAGGAAAAATAAAATATTCAAAACTTGAATAAATGATATTATATTTACATATATTTTTTCAAGAATAATATTGGTCAATAGCAGGATGTGGAATTTTCAAACTGTTACTATTTCTATTAGCTTAAAAGTTTTTTTCAAATTCCATGTCTGGGTAATGTGATCTATCTACAACAAAAAGCAATTTAATATATTATTAATTTAGAGTCAGTTTCTAAAAGGAGAATGACAGATCCCCAACATTTGCGGCCCTCGAGTCTAGAAGAATTTCTGGCACATAGTAGGCGCTCAACTGTTTACTGAATGAGAGACCGTCGAATCCAAAAATGTTAAATCTGTGACTGCCAGTTGTATACTTAAAACTCTAAAGCATGCAACTCCCATATCTCCAACTCTGCCCTGTTTTTAGATAAAAGTTAGGTCATATCATATTAATACCTGAATCTTCCCTTCCCGCAAAACGTCCCTCCTCCATCCAGGTATTTCAGAGAGGCCCAGGCAGGTACTACACGCACTCACAGATCAGGGGCGGCTGCCCTCTCTCTCTCTCTCTCTCCTGGCTCAACCAGACAATCGCTGCTTCAAGCACTCTGCCTGAGCATCTGGTACCCACCCCGCAAGGTGTGCTCTGGGCACATTCTCGTTGCCACGGTCCCAGCCTCTCATGGGTAACACAGCACGGCCAGCCCGCCTGGGGCCGGAGCCAGGAGGATGCCTCCTCTCCCATTTGTTAAGAGGGACCCCACAGCAGAACCTTGGGGCTTTAACTTTTAAATATTTAGTGAGAAATCTTGGAGTTCACCACCCCCAAAATGAACATTCTAGGCGGACCTCTCACTGCTGTGGCCTCTCCCGTTGCGGAGCGCAGGCTCCGGACGCGCAGGCGCAGCGGCCATGGCTCACGGGCCCAGCCGCTCCGCGGCACGTGGGATCTTCCCGGCCTGGGGCACGAACCCGCGTCCCCTGCATCGGCAGGCGGACTCTCAACCACTGCGCCACCAGGGAAGCCCTAAACATTCTTTTACGTAGATCTTTGTACTCTTAAGCAATTATTTCCTCAGACTAAGTCTCTCGGTTGAACTGCATGTCCTCTTTTTTTTTTTTTTTCCTTTTTTTCCCCAGGGCATTTTTCAGGGCATTTTTTTTTCAGGAATGTGGATTAGCCAAAGGATCTGGAGAGGCTGTGCCAGTTTAGCCTCCCACCAGAAACTTAGGTTGATTTCTTAATGCTTTTATCAGCAATCATTTACATCTTCCTTTTTAATCAATTCCAACTAGATATATTCAAAATAGTACTTCATTTTTTTTATTACAGTTTACGCAAGCTTTCTTAGAGATGCATCAATATCAAGTTTTACAGAAATGCATTTTGGAAACATTTGAATTATGAAAATTCCAATTTCATGTAGTACAAACTGAAGCAAATACTATTTGAAGCACTATTTGAACTTGGTTAATTTGCATAACTGATTTCCAGGGCTAACTCACAGGGCAAGGCTAAGCAAACACTCTCTGGAGTTGGTTTTGGGTTATTTATAATGCTGGGTAGTGTACTAAAGGCCACCATTAAGTAAACTGACTGGGGGTGCCTGATTGCCTCGTTCCTTCTAAAAACTTCACATACAGACATTTATTCCTGTTTCCAGAATGAGGCCACCTATATAAATAATTTTCCTGTAACAGGAATATTATGTAATAACATTTATCTATGAAACAAGACAAATTAGCTTTTTTTTTTCCTATTCTTAATCTGATGTTAAATAATAACTGTAGGACAGGAAATGGCTTCCTTCATATAAAACTCCTTTCTCGGGACTTCCCTGGTGGCACAGTAGTTAAGAATCTGCCTGCCAATGCAGGGGACACGGGTTCGAGCCCTGGTCCGGGAAGATCCCACATGCCACAGAGCAACTGAGCCCGTGCGCCACAACTACTGAGCCTGCTCTCTAGAGCCTGTGAGCCACAACTATTGAGCCCGCGTGCCACAACTGCTGAAGCCTGCGTGCCTAGAGCCCATGCTCTGCAAGAAGAGAAGCCACTGCAATGAGAAGCCTGCGCACCGCAACTAAGAGTAGACCCCGCTCGCCCCAACTAGAGGAAGCCCGCGTGCAGCAACGAAGACCCAATGCAGCCAAAAATAAAATAAGTAAATAAATTTATAAAAAATAATAAATAAATAAAACTCCTTTGTCAATTGTCATCCTGCTGGCTGGGGCTGGGAGACCACTAGAAGCAGCAGTTTCTCATCATGTTAATTAAACATACCACGGGCTACGTAGATGTAACTACTTATGTTCATTTTACTTTTCTACCTTATAGAAGCACTTTCACAACGAAGATTTTTACATTTCCCAATGGATATTATGTTAGCCATATAGATGCTGTCACTGAAAATATTACAGGAGAGAAAGCAAATTTTAGGTAGATGAAGTTTATACCTAAGATAGTATGTAACCCAATTCTTTCATTTTTTAGATAAGGAAAATAGCTTGAACAATTCTCTGTCACTTAAGTTTTGAAATAAGCTGTTTTAGCTTAGTGATTCCAAAGTAACATTTCATGTGACCTTGTACAGTGCCTACACACAGAAGGCACTTTATAATTATTTGTAGAATGAATTACTGCTGCTGGAAGATGTTTAAATGATTTCTCTCAAAAAGACTGCCAATGAACACTCTATTACATAAATCACAGCAAGATCCTTTTTGACCCATCTCCTAGAGAAATGGAAATAAAAACAAAAATAAACAAATGAGACCTAATGAAACTTAAAAGCTTTTGCAAAGCAAAGGAAACCATAAACAAGATGAAAAGACAACCCTCAGAATGGGAGAAAATATTTCCAAACAAAGCAACTGACAAAGGATTAATCTTCAAAATAGACAAGCAGCTCAGGCAGCTCAATATCAAAAAAAAAAATCCCAATCCAAAAATGGGCAGAAGACCTAAATAGACATTTCTCCAAAGAAGATATACAGATTGCCAACAAGCACATGAAAGGATGCTCTACATCACTGATCATTAGAGAAATGCAAATCAAAACTACAATGAGGTATCACCTCACACTGGTCAGAATGGCCATCATCAAAAAATCTACAAACAATAAATGCTGGAGAGGGTGTGGAGAAAAGGGAACCCTCTTGCACTGTTGGTGGGAATGTAAATTGATACAGCCACTATGGAGAACAGTATGGAGGTTCCTTAAAAAACAAAAAATAGAACTACCATATGACCCAGCAATCCCACTACTGGGCATACACCCTGAGAAAACCATAATTCAAAAAGACACATGCACCCCAAT
>NC_041228.1:71716966-71728424 GCF_002837175.3 Physeter macrocephalus
AGCTGGGACGAAGTGAGAGAGTGGCATGGACATATATACACTACCAAATGTAAAACAGATAGCTAGTGGGAAGCAGCCGCATAGCACAGGGAGATCAGCTCGGTGCTTTGTGACCACCTAGAGGGGTTGGATAGGGAGGGTGGCAGGGTGACGCCAGAGGGAGGGGATATGGGGATATATGTATACGTCTAGCTGATCCACTTTGTTATACAGCAGAAACTAACACAACATTGTAAAGCAATTATACTCCAATAAAGATGTTTAAAAAAAATAAAAAGAATGCATGGACAGTGGGGTCCTACTGTATAATACAGGGAACTTTATACATGTGTATATAAAACTGAATCACTTTGCTGTACAGCAGAAATTAGCACATTGTAAATCAACTGTTCTTCAATAAAATTTTTAAAAATGTAAAAACAATTAAAATAAAATAAAATAAACTCTCTGAATATGAAAAAAAAATTAAGAGCTTAGTATGATCCCTGTCGCGTGGTTAGTGAGTGTGTATGTCTATGTAATATAACATCCTGTCTAAGCTACATGGGGATCATCTGTTCTGCATTGCGACAGTATTGAACTGAGGCAAGTGATTTCTCAAGAAGATGGGTTGAAGTTAGGATCTCAGTGTTAGTCAGCCTTTTATAATCTATATTATTTATCATACTGGTTATGAGCCAGCATTCCTGAAAGATCTGATGGTTCTTTCAACCCACTGTGGTTTGCAAGTCCTTTCTTGTAAGTCTCTTTGATGAAATGAGGTTTAGGGTAACCCCAATAGCCTAAAACTCCAATTATAAATCTAGAGCCAAATAAAACAGGTCTATGTGCCTAAGTGAACAAAATGCAGGCTGCCAGATATTATGTTATCTGATGTGGACATAGACTATTGTTACAATCACTTCTTCCTTAACTCGAGTGTTTTTTTTGTTGTTGTTGTTGTTTTTGCGGTACGCGGGCCTCTCACTGCCGTGGCCTCTCCCGCTGCGGAGCACAGGCTCCGGACGCGCAGGCTCAGCGGCCATGGCTCACGGGCCCAGCCGCTCCGCGGCATGTGGGATCTTCCCGGACCGGGGCACGAACCCGCGTCCCCTGCATCGGCAGGCGGACTCTCAACCACTGCGCCACCAGGGAAGCCCTAGAGTGTATTTTAATAGGACAGAATTTAAAACTATGCACTGAGGATGTGAATTCCTAGACTTAAGCTAAGTGGAACTTAGAAAAGCTAAATTTATTTTTTTTTAAAGACAAGATTAATCTTTTGAATAGTTCAGACAGCTCAGGTATCTCCTTGATCAACATGACAGCTCATCAGGATGGAAGGCAAATATCATGCCAATTTCATAGTTACAAAATCTGTGGGTGAGAGAGATAAATTACTGTCTTCAGTCAGTGGTTCTCAAACTTGCATTATCCTAAGAGTCCCCTGGAGTGTCTGTTACAAATCCAGATTTATAGACTTCTTCCCCAGAGATTCTGATTAACATGTCCTATAGGACTGGAAATCCCTGCCCTTAACAAAGCCCCAGGTAAATAATTCTAATGTTTAGCCAAGTTTGCGAAATATTGTCTTATCTTTTGTTGAGTAGAAAAGCTGGACAAAAACTCCTGTCTGGGTCACAGATTATCAGGGCTTGCAAAAATTAGTTCACGACTGAAACTCAGCAGCAAAATATAGAACTTCCATAGCCACTCCCAATCATTACACATCTTAAAAGGAATACTTAGTTGGTTCAGACTATCAGGACTTGATGTTGTACCTCTTAAATGAAAGGTCAAAACAGGGATGGATATTCCTGGTAAGCAGGAGTCATAATTTCAGTCTAGAAGAAGGGAGTGAATAGAATCAAAAGCACAGATAAAGCTGATATTTTATTTATGAAACCTAAGATGCCATTGATTGTAAATAGCACCATTATTTTGTATATTACTTAGAAAGAAAAACATTATGATACACTGCTTTCTTATCACCCAAATATTTTATATTTATAGAAGGAACTATTTTAGACTTAGATAAATATTATTATCATATACCACTCAATAACTCTTGTAAATACATTAAAAAGCAAAATATTGGGACTTCCCTGGTGGCCCAGTGGTTAAGAATCCACCTGCCAACGCAGGGGACATGGGTTCGATCCCTGGTCTGGGAAGATCCCACATGCCGCGGAGCAGCTAAGCCCGTGAGCCACAACTACTGAAGCCCGCACACCTAGAACCCGTTGCTCTGCAACAAGAGAAGCCACCACAATGAGAGGCCCGCGCACAGCAACGAAGAGGAACCCCCACTCGCCGCAACTAGAGAAAGCCCGCATGCGGCTGCAAACACTCAACACAGCTAAAAATAAAATAAAATAATTTTTTTTAAAAAAAGCAAAATACTGCATTTCAGTGAGTCTAAGACTTTTTTTTAACATTTTTACATTGCAGAAATCAGTAAGTATATTGTAATCAGTGGTGCCATACATAGCAATGCATCGTAGTTTAATGTCTCTTTACTTTCATAACATATATAAAAAATGTAGTCTTACGATATATGGCACCTTAGCTTCAATGAAAGATAATGTGAACAAAATACTTTGGTTAATGCATTCCTAAAACATCTTCACACCCAGGGACAATCTCTTTTGTATCACTCTTTAACTGAGAGCCATCCACGTCCGTGGTTTTCTATACAATTATTATTCCCCTCTGGCATTAAAATGCAACATTTGTTAAAAGAGTCCAGGAGAGAACTAAGCCTCGTTTGTTCTGGACTCTAAGCCAGGTTTACAATTTAGTAGAACTACTTTATTTTGACATTAGGAATGTTGATAATTACATGTGATTCACCAATGCCCCCATCTCCTGCCCATGACCTTTGGTTTGTACCCCTGATCTTTTGGTTGACAGAGGATAGAAGATTGCACCAACTGCAGCCTTTGTGGAAAACATTTTGGTGGTTTCTCAAAAGATTAATCATAGGACTACCATACAATGCAGAAGGTCCACTCCTGGGTATATATCCAGAAGACCTGAAAGTAGAGACTCAAACAAATACTTGTACAGCAAAGCTCAAAGCAACATCATTCACCATGGCCAAAAGACAGAAGCAACCCAAACGCCCATCAAGTGAAGAATGGATAAAGAAAATGTAGTATATACATACAATGAAATACTATTCAGCCATAAAAAGAAATGCAATTTTGATATTTGCTACAACATGAATGGACCTTGAAAACATTATGTTACATGGGCTGGAGGGGAGAAGAGTTATTGTTTACTGAGTACAGAGTTTTGGTTGAGGGTAATGAAAAAGTCTGAAGAAAAAGTAGTGGTGAATACCTTGTGAGTGTATTTAATGCCACCTAATCGTACACTTATGAATGATTGAACTGATACATATTTTCTTATGTATATTTTTCCACACGCAAAAAAGTTGGCACCATTATTTTATCTTCAGATTGCTTCCACATCATGTACAGCCCCTCTGCAAGTCTTTATGCTTGCCTTTTTGCCGTGTGCAAGCAACATCTACTGTGTCACAACCGTGGCCTGGACAACAGCAATTGTAGGAAGCCGTTTACATGAATCCCAATTTCAGAGATGAAAAATGTGTGCCTCAGAAGGAATGAGGGCTTCCCTGGTGGCGCAGTGGTTGGGAGTCCGCCTGCCGATGCAGGGAATACGGGTTCGTGCTCCGGTCCGGGAAGATCCCACGTGCCGCGGAGCGGCTGGGCCCGTGAGCCATGGCCGCTGCGCCTGCGCGTCCGGAGCCTGTGCTCCGCAGCGGGAGAGGCCACAGCAGTGAGAGGCCCGCGTACCGAAAAAAAAAAAAAAAAAAAAAAAAAAGAAGGAATGAAATGAGGGTCAGGGACTTGGGCTAGAATTAGGTGTCAGTATTTAAGGTCACAAGGACAGTAATCAGAAGAGACTGCATGTGATCCTGAGATAAATTCTTCTGGCGACGTGGGTAGCAAAGTAGCAGACACTAAATTAGCTGATTTAAATTAGTAATCAGTTCAGTTAGAACTCAGTGCCAGAGTCACAAAGCAAAGAATGTGTGTGAGCATTTTGGCATGTTGAAGCAAAACACTTAATAATAATGACATATAATATACGTAAGTATATATTAAATATATGGAATATACGTAATGAATCTGACAATGAACAGATCTTGAACAAACATAAGGATACGCTTTCGATACCCTGCATCTGTAGTTACTACAACACACTTTCACACATATTATTTCATGTGACTTGACCGTTGCAAACTCCCAATGAGGTAATCGAAGGAACCCCTTTCAGAGAGGAGCCAGGCACTTCCTCGGACTCATGTCTGGTGACAGACAGAATCAGAGTCCAACCCTGGCTTTCTGACTCCAAAGCCCAGGTCCTTTTCCCTCACCAGAGGAAGGACGGTGTTGTCTGTTATCACTGAATATGAGAAGCAATGTGTGCTCGGGGTCTGTGAGTCCAGATAAGCCAAAGATATGCACCTGAGTAAGTAGATGTATTCTAGGATTCATTTCTGGCTATTGGACTTTCAATGTAATCAAGGTCAAACACCTTGTCCCAGAGGGAGTGGTCTAAAGGATCACATGTTCCTAAAATGCCAGTGGCTCAGGTAGGCAGATCCGTAAGGCACGAATGGGGTTTGGTCATGTTGCCCAGCACTCAAGAGCTGAGTGGCATTAGATTTCACAGCAATAACCTCTTGAGACCCAATTTCCTCATTCCTGAATAGGGATAATATTACCCACAGTGCAGCACTGTGGTGAAATTAAAGTTAAGGTATGTAAAACACTGAGCAGAGTATCTGGAAAAATGATGAATATTAGTAATATTTAATAATTACTCAATGGTTTTATCTGTACTCATGACAGCTACATTGACCCAATCAGTCAATTCTATATGAAGATAATCTGGTTTCCACAATTTTAATTCATGTGAGATATAATTGCACACTTGAGGATAGCATGGTGGTTAAGTGTATGGACTCAATCATAAACAATCTTAAGTGGCCTGACTACTAGCTGTGTGATTTTAGGCAAGTTACTTAACTCCTCTGTTCCCTGGTTTCCTCAATTATAACATGGGAGTAACAGAACCTACCTCATAGGATTGTGGTGAAAATTAAATGAGTTAGTATTTGTAAAGAGCTTAGAATACTGTTTGGCACACAGTAAGGATGTATAAGTCTTTGTTTAAAGAAATAAACTTTCATCTAGGCTTTGGCACATGTAATTTTCAAATGAATGACTGAAGCCAGTATAAGGGATAATATTCCTAACAAGAGGAACACATTTTTGCTTTTAGTAGTCCATGTGATCCTTAATGTGTGGCTACAGAATTGTTTGCATGGTTCACAAATGGACCGGTAAATACCCAGTTTACACCCTCAGTCCACAGTCCACAGATGTGGGGATACTTGATTGAGGGGGAAGCTAGGTCCTTCTGAGGACATTCCCTGTTCTGCAACAGGTGTATAATACGAATCTTTCCCCTAGATCAAGCCCAAAGGGACCTGAAGCTATCTATCAGAGTAACAGAGCAATGGAGAAAAGGGACCACGTTGAGTTTCTAAGGGCTCCCAGATATTATGAAGCTAATCCCCAGAGCCCCAAAATACCTCTGTGGTTTCCATCAGAATGCGGCTTATGGAATAAGGGATAGATGAAGTCTTGACCTGAGTTTATTTTAGTGAATCTGATGGGATAGAAGACTGATCCTGTGGTCATTTCCTCACTCACAGAATAGATAATGGGAATAAACATATTTGGTATCTGGTCATATTGGTCATGACCCATGGAGTACGTGCTATTTTAGTAGAAAGAGCCAAAAAGAAGCCCTCGAAAAGGACCACCTTGCACTCTCTCCCCACCCAGCCCCAATGCCAATCTCCCGTATTATCTCCAAGGTAGTAACCCAGAAGCAGGACCACATCCCCAGGTAACTGCAGAAATTGGGGCTATTTAACTTGCTCGTTCAGTTAGCAAAAGCCAAATGGTTCTTAGAAGGTGACTGTGAATTATTACAAACGTGACCAGGTGGTGATGCCAGTTATAGCTGAGGTTCCAAGATGTGGTTTCTTGACGGGAGCAAATAAACATTGTGCTACTGACCTAAGAAAAAGGGCTCTCCAAGTTCCTATCAGTGAAGATAATCAGAAGCAGGTTGCCTTTAGGCAGCTGGGATCCAGATCTTCCCCCCGGGGCTGTGCAAACGCTCCTGCTTTCTTACTTCATCCAGACACCTTGATTATCTTAATATGCCACACTGGTTGGTCAGACAGGGTTCTGATCAGAAACAGGTGGCCCACTCAGATGGGATAATTTAGGATATAGTTTAATAAAGGAACTATTTACAACAGTGAAGAGGTGGAAAACAAAGTCATTACCACCCTCAGGTTTGCTACTGGTTTAGTGTCCACCCCAAATTCATGTCCTTCCCAGAACTCAGAACGTGACCTTATTTGGAAATAGGAGGGGTGGACAAATAAACTCCTGTATTAAATTGGTCCCATAACCCCACAGAAAAAAGCATTTCTCAAGTGAATTTAAAACGCAAGTATTTTGACAATATATCCCTAATAAGATATAGTTGGGTTTTTCATATTCATCTTTATTCATTTTATCCTGTACACACAAGGTGTTTTGGGTCAGAAACAGAGTTCTTACTAAGTATTTACAATAAATTAAGTGGGTTGGTTCCCCTTGTCCCAGTCCTTAACCCCAGGGCGACTTGATGAATCCTAAAGGATAATTTTGCTACATGAGTGGCCAAACACCCCTACTAAGGAGTGTTGAGGAAAAATGATTTAACTTTGCATAAAAGGAGGAACAAGGCAGCTGTCCTCCACCCCTCCTAAAAGGGTCTCCTCCTTAGACCTCCAGACCTTTGGTACGTAAATAAAATCTCCCCAGGAGCCAAAGAGATCTACTCCCTTTGATTCTCAGCTTCTACTATTCAGAGCTGTCTCCTCCTTCTGGAATAGCCATTCCAGTCTTCCTGGCACCGTGGGGACTGAACCTAGGGACTGAGATGTGGTCACCTGGCTTTCTCCAGGAGATTAGAGAAGTCTTCCTATCCTTTCAGATCAGAGCAGTTAACTAGACACACTGCTACATAATCTAATCCTCATGGTATGTAAAGATGTTTCTGTGAGTCTAGGTCTTTTTTATAGAAACATTAAGCAATGCAGGAAAGTTTAATTTCCCCACAGACATATCCTAAGGGCAAAAAGGACCACAAAGAAATCTTTAACAGCATTCAGTCATCTTATTTTTAACAGTATTATTGATACTGCCAATTTTAAACTTTTACATGGAAATTATATGATTAAAACATATAAGTATGTCAATATCAATAAGTGGTAAGGTTTCCAGTGTAAGAAAACAGGGTTACAAATATAAAATCAAAGATCAGTAACACCATGGCAATCTTAAGTTTGGGAAAAATAGGTCTGAACTCATGATGCATTTTCTGCTTTAAAAAAATGCACTTTCTGGTTCTGTTCACTAAAGACACCTAGAAACCAAGACACTCCAGTAGAAATGAGCAAGAATGGGAGTGCCTTGGTGCCTGTCCAATCACCATCTGCCCCCCATGGGGACCCACTGTGCAGGTTTCTAATACACAGTAGTTCTGCCAGGTTTTATGCTTGTTGTCGATGGAACAATCCAGCATGAACTCTTTTGTGCCTGCCTTCTTTAACTCTGCCTGTGGTTGTGAGATGCATCCATGCTGTGTGTGGTTGATTTGTTCATTCTCATTCATATTTCCTGCCATATCAATAAGCAAAGGATTTCAGTCATCAGCAATTGCAGCCCTCCAACGTGAGTCGGTGAGCTCTGAGGAAACTCAGGAAGGAAAGCATACCTGCCATCTAGCAGCCATCAGACTGCAGCCACTCCCTACAGTGAGCCCTGAGGAAACTCAGGATGTGAAAATACAGGATACTGACCCCAGATAGCTGAGGTGCATATCAAAGGAATGATTTCAGTGAGACCAGACTCTTGCATCTTCCCATCCATAGAAAAGCGCTAAATGCCTTAACTTGGGATATATCTGGTTTTCTTTAATTCACAAGAATTTTTTGATCTTCCCGACGACCTGCCCTTTGTTGCAAAACTTCTGTATAACCTGGCTCCCCTCCTCGCCTTGTCTACTCGGAGAGTTTTCTCAGGGTTACTTGACAGATGCTGCCTCCTGGGCTTGAAGTCCTAAAAATTCCCGCCAAATGAAACATAACTCTCAACTTTTAGGTTGTGAATAATTTTTTAAGTCCACAGTTTCATTGCTTCCAACTTGGGATACAACAAATAGAGCTCCTACAAACATTTTTTTTGTTGAACATATGGTACTTTTTGTTGAACATATGTATTCTACATATATAGACACATTCTGTTGCACCCATGTTATACATATGAATATATGTGCGTATACATAGAATTGAAACTGCTGGTCATAAGGCATGAATATTTTCAGCTTTAGTAAATACTGCCAACCAGTTAATGAGAACAATCAAGCATTTATCTTACTTTTCCCATAAAAACTAAATTTCAAGTTAACGAAATAGTTGATAAGGGCAAGTTCCTATTCACAGAAAGATTCTAATAAATTAGGAGAGAATGTTAAAATAGAAAATGACCATTTTGCAATCCCTAATAAAGTAATGGGCCTAAGCAAAGATTGTCATCAGCAAATGCAAAACCACTGGGTAAAAGGGAAATGGAAAACTTTAAAATGGATGGATTGGGGTGACAGCATCTAAACCAGCTAATCAATCAGTACTGTAAACCAAATGGACCTCACAGATATTATGCAAAGAAGATGCAAAGATCCAAGGAAGAGTCACCTCATGAAATAGTCTTACCAGAGTAAGACTACCTAAATCTAATCAAACATCTAGATCTACTTATTGTAAACCCATCTAACACTGTTCAGAATAGAGTAGCGCCTGTCAAGGGCCACTATCAAGTCTCTTTCAGACATCCAAGGACTGGAAAATTACTGAAGACAAAAAATTACAGATTCTCAGCATATCCTATAGAAGCACAGCCAGCGCAGATACAGCTGTGGACCAGAACAGATGTGAACCACCCCTCCTTGCTGCACCTTGCTCTTTGAAGCCCAATAAAAGACTCAAAGCCCCACCATTTGGGGTCAACGCCACTCTGTGCATCTGGCCCCTTTCCTCCTTTGGAAAGTGAATAAAAACTTTCTTTTCTTCCCTTGTTAATACTTCTGTGAATTCTTTCACAACCCGCATCGACTCACCTAACACTTATCATAAGAAATGCAGGGGAAAGAGGAACAATTCAATGATACCACAAAAAAGCAATCCACCACATCTAGAATGTGGTAAATGCTAAGGAATATTGACCTGGTTACTCCAACAAACTAAGTATTTAATTTAAAAAAAAAAAAAAAAGAGGAGAGCTACTTTTTACACTGAGGCTAACCAACCAGAGGCAGTGTGTGCATTTAGGCGTATCCTAATTTGAATAGATTAAAAGGGGTATTTTTGAGACAAGCAGGGGAATTTGAATATAGACAGGGTATTAGATGATATTGGGGAATTGTTGCCAATTTTTTTAGGTGTGAAAAATGGTATTTTGATAATGTAATAGAAAGAAAAAAAATGCACATTTAAGTATTTACCAGGAAAATGATTCTTTAAAATGTAGGTAATCTTTAAAATGTGACAGTTTATTAAAAAAGCAGAGGAGGGCTTCCTTGGTGGTGCAGTGATTAAGAACCCACCTGCCAATGCAGGGGACACGGATTCGAGCCCTGGTCCGGGAAGATCCCACATGCTGTGGAGCAACTAAGCCCGTGCGCCACAACTACTGAGGCTGCTCAGCCCCGGCTCGCCACAACTAGAGAAAGCCCGCGTGCAGCAACAAAGACCCAATGCAGCCAAAAATATAAATAAATAAATAAAAGTAGAGGAAACAGATAAAACAAGACTGGCAAAATCTCATTGATTGCTGCAGCAGGCTGTTCATTAGTGTTCACTAGTAGTCTCTTTTTGTTTAAAATTTTCCACCATAAATATTACTTTAAAAAATTTTAAATAAATTTACATCATTCCAAGTGATGTAGGATAAAATTGTGCTTCAGGGGAAAACTGTGTACTGTATGGACTCCAGAGCACTCCCTCTGAATGATCTGATTCTGACTCTATCTAGGTTATTTCACAACACCATAAATTATAGCTCACTGATGGCAACGACAGCTACCTAAGAGCATGCAAATTCTGCCCTACCTGGTAGAGTTTCAATTGGCCTCCTTCCTTCACGGTGGAAGAAGTTAGTTTTGTCTCTATTTACACATTCATTTCAACATCCTTTACTCCACGTAAATGTGTGCTATTTTGATTTCTCCTTTGAGCCTCATAACATCTGCCTGGTTCCCTGCTTACAAGTTAAATAAAAAATCCTTGGGGCTTCCCTGGTGGCGCAGTGGTTGAGAGTCCGTCTGCCGATGCAGGGGACACCGGTTCGTGCCCCGGTCCGGGAAGATCGCACATGCGCGGAGCGGCTGGGCCCGTGAGCCATGGCCGCTGAGCCTGCGCGTCCGGAGCCTGTGCTCCGCAGCGGGAGAGGCCACAGCGGTGAGAGGCCCGCGTACCGCAAAAAAAAAAAAAAAAAAAATCCTTAACACGCGTTCATTTTTATATCTGTATGAGAGTCATAATTGTACCTCTTTGGAAGTTATCTCTTAATGATAATAAATAGTATTTATGTCTTTCTTGTGAAGCTGAAAATAAAATAATTGGTATACTTATGAATTATTACATGTTAATAAATAGTTGCTAAATAAGTTCAGGGTACACTGTAAGTTAGTTGTACAAATATTAACTAATTTTCCTTCTGTTTTTTGTTTTTATTTCCTATGCCACTAGTTCCAGAAACCCCTCTGGAATCTTTGTATCAGAGGCCTGGATGTATGTGCAGGAAGAGGTGAGCTTGCCAGAGCAACATATGAGCGAAGACACTTCAAAACAAAGAGTGAGTAACATCTCCAGAAAACTCATGCCAGGAATTCTAAAGTGTTTTTTTGGATCTAAGATACATTGTTGAAAGACAGAAGGATGGTCTGCATTACTTAGCAAAACTGTCTGTTTAGGTCTTCTGCCCAGTTTTGGATTGGATTGTTTGTTTTTTTGATATTGAGCTCCATGAGCTGTTTGTATATTTTGGCGATTAATCCTTTGTCTGTTGTTTCATTTGTAAATATTTTCTCCCATTCTGAGGGGTGTCTTTCAGCTTGTTTATGGTTTCCTTTGCTGTGTAAAAGGTTTTAAGTTTAATTAGGTCCCATTTGTTTATTTTTGTTTTTATTTTCATTACTCTAGGAGGTGGGTCAAAAAAGATCTTGCTGTGATTTATGTCATAGAGTGTTCTGCCTATGTTTTCCTCTAAGAGTTTGATAGTGTCTGGTCTTACATTTAGGTCTTTAATCCATTTAG
>NC_041228.1:71728434-71730641 GCF_002837175.3 Physeter macrocephalus
CTTTTACATGTAGCTGTCCAGTTTTCCCAGCACCACTTATTGAAGAGGCTTTTTCTCCATTGTATGTTCTTGCCTCTTTTGTCGTAAATTAGGTGACCATATGTGTGTGGGTCTATCTCTGGGCTTTCTATCCTGTACCATTGACCTATATTTCTGTTTTTGTGCCAGTACCCTACAGTCTTGATTACTGTAGCTTTGTATATACTCTGAAGTCAGGGAGTCTGATTCCTCCAGCTCCATTTTTCTTTCTCAAGATTGCAATAGACATTTCACCAAAGACGACATACAGATGGCCAAGAGGCACATGAAAAGATGCTCAACATCACTAATTATTAGAGAACTGCATATCAAAACTACTATGAGGTATCACCTCACACCGGTCAGAGTGGCCATTATCAAAAAATCTAGAAACAATAAATGCTGGAAAGGGTGCAGTGAAAAGGGAACCCTCTTGCACTATTGGTGGGAATGTAAGAATGTAAAATAGATAGCTAGTGGGAAGCAGCCGCATAGCCCAGGGAGATCCACTTGGTGCTTTGTGACCATCCAGAGGGGTGGGATAGGGAGGGTGGGAGGGAGACGAAAGAAGGAGGGGATATGGGGATATACATATGCATATGGCTGGTTCACAATGTTGTACAACAGAAACTAACACAGTACTGTGAAGCAATTATACTCCAATAAAGATCTATAAAAAGAAAGTAATCAAGATTTCCTGTAGGAGTCTACTCTACCACTTCTCCATCTATTTTTCTTTCTCTTTTCCTTTTTCTTCAATGGTACTAACTGTAGGCACTGGAACTGCTTCACATTTTGGTCACACATATGCCCCACTACCACTGTACCTCTTGGCTATTAGAAGCCATCTCTCCTGGCCATCTGGGCTCCATGTTGGTTCCATTTTCACTGAGTTTAATGGTTATCAATCAAAATCAATCAATAAACATTCTTTTGTGCTTATCTTATGAGTTTTACCAGTGCAAACCTAGCCAAATTGGACTCCACACCCCATATAGCTCACTTCCAAAAAAGGATGCTCTAGCCATGATACTATAGCTATGTCCATGACCTCTCACTGACATTTTTTTTTTTTTTTGGCCACTCTGAATGACTTGCAGGATCTTAGTTCCCCAACCAGAGATCGAACCCATGCCCCCTTCATTGGGAGCATGGAGTCTTACCCACTGGACTGCCAGGGAAGTCCCTCTCACTAAACTTTCTGCCTTATTTCAAAATAGCAGATGCTAAATACTAAGAAGAAGTAGAAAAATGTGTTAAAAAAAATTGAAAGAGAAGAAAATATGCTATATATACTCTTTCTTCTACTAGAGAAGACTGGCTTCCCTTGTAGTTTTCATTAGTCAGAGCTCCAAGTAAGGCTTTTTACAGTCTACACCGTTTGGCTAGTACTTTCTTCCTGATCTCCCCCTCTCGCCCTCAGCTGGCATACTTTCTCAATGCATCCACTAAGCCCAAGCAAATGTCCCCGCTTTATGAAGCCTTCCCAGATCCCCTAGGCAGAGTTAGGAAGGCTTCCTCTGTGTTCTCTACAGCACTCTCTCTCTACCTCTTTCATGACAGTTTTCATGTTGAATTGTAAGCCTTTACTCCAATAGCTTTCCATCTCACTCCAAGTAAAAATCAAAGCTTGGAATCTCTAGCCCTCATTTAAGTAAGTACCATAGCTTATTTACTGGATTCTGATGATTTATTCCACTGGCTTCCCAAGCCTGCTCCACCTGTCCCCCCCCCCACCCCCCATCCCTGGTCCAGGCTATCCCTGGACAAACATCACTGTAGGTGCTATCCTTCTTCACAGTTTTATGCTTTCCCAGAGCACTTATCACCACCTCTCATATTCTGTTTTATTGCTTATTTATCTCATTCCTTGTCTATCTCCCTCCACAAGAATCAAAGCCCCCAAGACGAGGGTTTTGTCTGTTTTGTTTGCTGGTGGACCCTCAGTACCTGGAACAAGTTCTGGACACAGAAGCTGCTCAATGACTATTCTTTTCATGAATGAAATGGCAGTCTCTCTCACCTGCCACTGGACAACTTTTTTTTTTTTTTTTTTTTTTTTTTTTTTTGCGGTACGCGGGCCTCTCACTGTTGTAGCCTCTCCCGTTGCGGAGCACAGGCTCCGGACGCGCAGGCGCAGCGGCCATGGCTCGCGGGCCCAGCCGCTCCGCGGCATGTGGGATCCTCCC
>NC_041228.1:71730838-71758903 GCF_002837175.3 Physeter macrocephalus
AGAGTCATGTACCACAATGTTCATTGCAGCACTATTTACAATAGCCAGGACATGGAAGCAACCTAAGTGTCCATTGACAGATGAATGGATAAAGAAGATGTGGCACATATATACAATGGAATATTACTCAGCCATAAAAAGAAACGAAATTGAGTTATTTGTATACAGAGTGAAGTAAGTCAGAAAGAGAAAAACAAATACCGTATGCTAACACATATATATGGAGTCTAAAAAAAAATGGTACTGATGAACTTAGTGGCAGGGCAGGAATAAAGATGTAGACATAGAGAATGGACTTGAGGGCACGGAGGGGGGTGGGGGAAGCTGGGGTGAAGTGAGAGTAGCATCCACATATATACACTACCAAATGTAAAATAGATAGCTAGTGGGAAGCAGCCGCATAGCCCAGGGAGATCCACTTGGTGCTTTGTGACCATCCAGAGGGGTGGGATAGGGAGGGTGGGAGGGAGACGAAAGAAGGAGGGGATATGGGGATATACATATGCATATGGCTGGTTCACAATGTTGTACAACAGAAACTAACACAGTACTGTGAAGCAATTATACTCCAATAAAGATCTATAAAAAGAAAGTAATCAAGATTTCCTGTAGGAGTCTACTCTACCACTTCTCCATCTATTTTTCTTTCTCTTTTCCTTTTTCTTCAATGGTACTAACTGTAGGCACTGGAACTGCTTCACATTTTGGTCACACATATGCCCCACTACCACTGTACCTCTTGGCTATTAGAAGCCATCTCTCCTGGCCATCTGGGCTCCATGTTGGTTCCATTTTCACTGAGTTTAATGGTTATCAATCAAAATCAATCAATAAACATTCTTTTGTGCTTATCTTATGAGTTTTACCAGTGCAAACCTAGCCAAATTGGACTCCACACCCCATATAGCTCACTTCCAAAAAAGGATGCTCTAGCCATGATACTATAGCTATGTCCATGACCTCTCACTGACATTTTTTTTTTTTTTTTGGCCACTCTGAATGACTTGCAGGATCTTAGTTCCCCAACCAGAGATCGAACCCATGCCCCCTTCATTGGGAGCATGGAGTCTTACCCACTGGACTGCCAGGGAAGTCCCTCTCACTAAACTTTCTGCCTTATTTCAAAATAGCAGATGCTAAATACTAAGAAGAAGTAGAAAAATGTGTTAAAAAAAATTGAAAGAGAAGAAAATATGCTATATATACTCTTTCTTCTACTAGAGAAGACTGGCTTCCCTTGTAGTTTTCATTAGTCAGAGCTCCAAGTAAGGCTTTTTACAGTCTACACCGTTTGGCTAGTACTTTCTTCCTGATCTCCCCCTCTCGCCCTCAGCTGGCATACTTTCTCAATGCATCCACTAAGCCCAAGCAAATGTCCCCGCTTTATGAAGCCTTCCCAGATCCCCTAGGCAGAGTTAGGAAGGCTTCCTCTGTGTTCTCTACAGCACTCTCTCTCTACCTCTTTCATGACAGTTTTCATGTTGAATTGTAAGCCTTTACTCCAATAGCTTTCCATCTCACTCCAAGTAAAAATCAAAGCTTGGAATCTCTAGCCCTCATTTAAGTAAGTACCATAGCTTATTTACTGGATTCTGATGATTTATTCCACTGGCTTCCCAAGCCTGCTCCACCTGTCCCCCCCCCCACCCCCCATCCCTGGTCCAGGCTATCCCTGGACAAACATCACTGTAGGTGCTATCCTTCTTCACAGTTTTATGCTTTCCCAGAGCACTTATCACCACCTCTCATATTCTGTTTTATTGCTTATTTATCTCATTCCTTGTCTATCTCCCTCCACAAGAATCAAAGCCCCCAAGACGAGGGTTTTGTCTGTTTTGTTTGCTGGTGGACCCTCAGTACCTGGAACAAGTTCTGGACACAGAAGCTGCTCAATGACTATTCTTTTCATGAATGAAATGGCAGTCTCTCTCACCTGCCACTGGACAACTTTTTTTTTTTTTTTTTTTTTTTTTTTTTTTGCGGTACGCGGGCCTCTCACTGTTGTAGCCTCTCCCGTTGCGGAGCACAGGCTCCGGACGCGCAGGCGCAGCGGCCATGGCTCGCGGGCCCAGCCGCTCCGCGGCATGTGGGATCCTCCCGGACCGGGGCACGAACCCGTGTCCCCTGCATGGGCAGGCGGAACTCTCAACCACTGCGCCACTAGGGAAGCCCCACTGGACATCTTAAAGGCAAAGATTTGGTTTTTATTTGTGCGATTCTAGTATTTATCTGTCGCATACTATATATTCAATAATAATTCGTCTCATGGGTTCCCCCTTGGGGAAACAGGTCAACTCTGGGATAGGGCAGAGATCAAGAAAAGACCAATTTAACGACCTTTCTGGCTTCCACATCCCTTTCCTGCTCTGTCTTCATTACCCAGGATCACTTAGATGAGGTCACATAAGGACTCTGGACTCTCTGTTGAGGGGCTAGACATGGTGGTGAAGCATAACAGAGGAAGTATAGAGTGTTTAGAAAGATTTCTTTTTGGCACTTACTAGTCATTTATTGGTATATGTCACTAACAGAGTAAAGTGCCAAGAACTGAGAAGATTTTGCCTGGATTGGGAGGAAGGGGAAGAGCAGTGAGTCAGTGAAGGTGCCATTTTGGGATGTGTATATTGGAAACCACTGTTGTAACACAGTTTGAGGTAAGGAGTCAGTGTGAAGCCTTAATGGAAGGGGTAGGGAGAAGGGCTCTGCGGCGAGTCTGCCACCGAGATGTGAAGTGGTGGTTCTAAGGCTCCTTCCATCTTCAGGACAAGGAGGGAAGGAAGAAAGGGAGGGAGGGAGGAAGGAAGGGAAGGAGGGAGGGAAGGAAGGGAGGGAGGGAAGGGAGGGAGGGAAGGGAGGGAGGGAGGAAGGAGGGAGGGAAAGGAGGAGGGAGGGAGGAAGGAGGGAGGGAAAGGAGGAGGGAGGGAAGGAAGGGGGGAAGGGAGGGAGGAGGGAGAGAAGGGAGGGAGGGAGGGAACAGCCTAAAAGCCTACTATTGAGAGATATTTAAATAACTGATGGAATTCTTCTGCAGAGATTATTGTGAATCCATTAAAATGATTTTGGAAAATATGCAATAACATGGAAAATGCTAACTGTATGACTTTAGGAGGAAATGAAGAATACTAGTATTATTATAACCACACAAATTTGGGGAAGACAGCAAAGTATAAAGACAAACGTAAAACAAAAAATTAACAATCCAATCACTCATAGAACTACTATTAACACGAATGTTTTCTTTCAGATATTTTTCTGACCATGTATGTAAGTGTATTTTAATAAAATAAAATGAGGAAAGGAAGGAAGGGAAGAAGGGAGGGAGGAAGGGAAGGAGGGAGGGAGCGAGGGAAGGGAGGGAGGGAAGGAAGGAAGGAAGGGAAGGGAAGGGAGGGAGGGAGGGAGGGGAAAAAGCAAAGCACGCTAGCAGACTATTCTTAAAACATCCCAACCAGTCACAATCAGCTGAGGCAAACAAACTTTGTCATCTTGCCCTTGACGTCGAACACCAGTGCCTTCCTTACCGGGAAGGCTGGGGTTCCGACCTGGAGCTTCCAGAACGTCGGGGCCGCCACGTGCTTCCGCGTAGGGAGCGGCCGGGCTCACCCCTGCGGGCGGGGCGGGCGGGGGGCGTGCGCGGGCTGCCCGCGGAGGAGGGGCGGAGGCGGAGGCGGGCCCGAGCTCTCCCGGGCGCCCGGGCCGCGGCGGGAGCGGCGCGGCGGGCATGGCGGAGGCGCGGCCGGGGCCGGCGGCGGGGGCGCAGCTCAGCGGGCTGCCCGACCACTCGCCGCTGCTGCAGCCCAGCCTGGCCGAGCTGCGGCGCCGGGCCGGGGAGGCGGGCGCTCGGCCGGCGCGGCGGCCGCTCAGCGACGCCTTCCTGCTGCGGTTCCTGCGCGCCCGGGACTTCGATCTGGACCTGGCCTGGCGGGTAAGGGGTTCTCCCCGCCGGGCCGCACCCGGGGGACGGGCCGGGAAGCCAAGGCTGGGCCCGGACCCTCGCCGACGCCCGGCTCGCCGGCCGGACCTCGGCGGGGA
Source organism: Physeter macrocephalus (assembly GCF_002837175.3). Classification (NCBI taxonomy): domain Eukaryota; kingdom Metazoa; phylum Chordata; class Mammalia; order Artiodactyla; family Physeteridae; genus Physeter; species Physeter macrocephalus. Next base: position 71,734,871 of record NC_041228.1, read on the forward strand.
CGCGCCCCGAGCGCACCGCGCGGCGCGAGCGGGAGCTCTGAGGATTCCCGCCCTGGTCCTTCCAGTTTCTCTGGGTCGTGGAAACGGGAAACCTCGAAAAAAGCTGGAGCCTTCTAGGGAGAGGGCCCATTTGACCCCAAGCACTGGAACTCTGCCCTGCACGAGTCTCCCGAACCTATAAAGTTTGGGGGAAATGCCTCACTCTCCGCGGCAGAGCGGGTGAGATAAAAGAAAATGACAGCTGAAAAGTGGGAAGCCTAGAGTTATTCCGTCTTAGCAGGTAACTCGACGTTTGGTGGGGGAAATGAAATTGCCAGTAAAACTGAAGACCTAAAGCCAAATCCTAGCAAAAGAGTATTATTCATAGTAACACTGAAGTGTCAAGACGGTAAAGCAGTCCAGAGTGTTTTGAGTGGGAGGCGGGGGGGGATGAGGCGCTTCTTTTGTGGCTCCAGGTGTGTTATTACAGCTGGTTGAGGGCAGGGTGGTGGGAAGACAGGAATCAGGAAGAGGGGTACGACCTTGAGTTCTGGCACTTTGGACCCAGCATCCTCACCTGTTAAATAACGGTGCAAGGGCCTCCCGCGATGACTGGTTTCCAGGACTGAACATTAACCAGTTTAACGGAACAGGACGTACCCAGCACAGAGCCTGGCACGTAGGAAGCGCTCAGCAGTTGAACTTGATCTAGCCCTTTCTCCAAGTGGCTCGCTCAGTGTCACACGGCGAGCTGGGAGGCAGAGGAAGTATTATAGTGCAGAGTCCCAGCTGTCTCAGTATGAGGATTTTTGTTGTTGGTAACTAATTTTTAACTGAAAAAGTAAGAAGTACAGACGGTAAAAAAAAAAAAATCCATAAATGGTAAAGAATGCAAAGTAAGTTCCTAAAAGTAACTTTCTAAGGGAAAAAATTCCTCGCCTCACACCTTAGCTTGCCAGGCTCCTACCCAGTGGCAGTTACTGTTACCTGCCTCTTACCTTTCCAGGTGTGATCTACAGTCGCACAAGCATATGTATGGGTTTTACATTTTGCCTTTTTAACATAATTTATCCTAGAGATGAATCTGTTTCAGCATGTGTCTTATTCTTTCGGGGGCTGTGCACTATTGCATTGTCTCGATTTATTATATTAAAAGGTATTAACCAGTCTCCTGTATTGGACGTAGGAATTGTCATCAGACATTGGCAGTGATGCCGTGCATGCTGTTCATTCCTTCATTCATTGATTATTTTTTGAATTTCTGCAATTTGCTTTGCCAGTTCACAAAACACAGAAACCAAGACAAATAGGGTTTCTTCCACACCAACTGGGTATTCTAGTGTGTCTTTCTCCTTGTATCAGTACAAAAATAGGAAAATCCTTATAGGATAAGTTGAACTTGCACAACTGCTGGGCGAAGTGCAATGTGCATTTTCGGTGTTGATGAATAGACCAACTGTCCTCCGAAGTGTTTGCACTTATTTTATCGCGTCTATATTATCAATACATAATGGTGTCTTTCCGCATATTATCACCCATGCTGTGTCACCAGACTTTATGATCTGTGTGTCAACCTGCTAGGAACTGGTTCTCGTTATTATAATAATAATGAGGAACTGGTTCTCATTATTTTTCTAATATGCATTTATTTAATTACAAGGGAGGTTAATCATCTTTCATATATTTAACATTTTAAAATTCCTTTCTAATTAACTGCTTGTTTTGCTATTTTCTTCCACGTTGTTTACGTAAAATATAAAACATTTTATTCATATCTTCATGTATTAAAGACAATAGGCTGTTGTCCTAGTTTGCGGTTCGTCTTTTGACATCGTTAATGCTATTTTCTTTCTGTGAAGAATTTTAAAGTTTTTATGTAATCAAATGTATTGATTTGATTGTTCTGTGATTGCTTCTCGTTTCATAAGCTCTTCCCTTCTGCAAAATTTTCTCTAGTAATTTATAACTTCTCTTTTTTATGTTGGAGTTGTCGATCTACTGGACTTCATTTTGACATTAGGAATGAAATAGGAGCCTACCTATTTCTTTTCTTTTATCAGATGGCTACTAAGGTGTCCTCATACTTACTCAGCAGCTACTAGATATGAAGACACAATCTCAGGTCCAATGAAAAGTGTAGCTCTAATGGGGCATTAAACATTTATAGGTAACTAAAATTAAAAGTGTATGATTTACAGATTTCATTTTGGTTACTTTAAAAAAAAATTTTTTTTTAAATTTATTTTATTTTTGGCTGTGCTGGGTCTTCGTTGCTGCGCACGGGCTTTTCTCTAGTTGCGGTGTGCGGGCTTTTCATTGCAGTGGCTTCTCTTGTTGTGGCACACGGGCTCAGTAGTTGTGGCTCAATGGGCTCTAGAGCGCAGGCTCATTAGTTGTGGCGCATGGGCTTAGTTGCTCCGTGGCATGTGGGATCTTTCCAGACCAGGGCTCGAACCTATGTCCCCTGCATTGGCAAGCAGATTCTTAACCACTGTGCCACCAGGGAAGTCCCCATTTTGGTTACTTTTTTAAAGTAATGTCTACTATGTATAAAATAGATAACTAATGAGAACCTACTGTATAGCACAGGGAACTCTACTGTTATCTGTGGTGACCTAAATGGGAAGGAAATCTAAAAAAGAATAGATATATGTATATGTATAATTGATTCACTTTGCTGTACAGTAGAAACTAACACAACATTGTAAAACAACTCTACGCCAATTAAAAAAAGTAATGTCTAAATAGAAGGTGAAATAAAATTTACCTCCAGCCTCTGTGTTGTATATTTTTTTCCTGTATTATTTATTTTCCCGAATTGTTTTCATTGCATCATGTCCTTGAGGAGCTGGCTAGCAGGACTGTGTCCAAATCTACTGGATAGGAATCAAGTTTCTGTGAACTCTTTGCTATTTTTCTGCCAACTTGAAAGGAAAAAGGGAGAGTTAAGAGTATGAAACTGTTTTTTCATTTTCCTCCACAGAGGCAGTTAATTCAATTTACACTCCTTTATTTAAAATATGAAAGCCCTATAGTTTTAGTGTATGAAGAAACCTTGATAAGTCCCTCAGTTTTAATGAAGTTTCTCATTATTCTAGTTTTTGTATTTGAAGTTATAAAAAATTAGTGACTTTTGTGAATTCTAATAACTTTGGGAGTGCCAGCTACTTTGTTAAGTAGTGTTTACGTGGATTACCTCATTATTTTCTCATTTTAGAAGAAACTGAGATGTAATGAGTAAGTAACTGTCCTAAATCGCAGTTATTAAGGGGTAGAGCAAGAATTTGAACTTGAGCTGAATTCGGGGGAGCCTGCACTCTCAAGTGAACTATACTTGCCCCATCTGTTTAAAACAACCAACTATTATCCTGTCTGTTCTATATATTCTTGTGAATATATAGAATCTTATCTTTCACAAGTGAATATTCCTCCTTATAATTTTGCTCTATGTGATACGTTTTTTATTCTTTAATTATTTTTATAGTTTTCCCAAATACTTCAATGTTTTCAAAATTCCACTGACGCTCCCTGCTAATTTCCCACTAAATGCAGCTTCTTTTGTAAAATTCACTGTATCAAGTGTCAATTTCAGACTCCACTCTGCTCCTGGTAGCTACTACCCTGAAACAAAGGTGTAATTTCTTCCAGTTTAGTTTTCTTACCAATAAAATGGGGTAACAATAGTTACCTCTTAGAATGGTCGGGAGCAGGAATTGAAATGATGCCATTAAACCCTAGAAAAGTGGCACAAATATGGTTGTAATTTTGTTGGAAAGTACATGAAAAATGTAAGGAGAAACCTACTCTGTTACAAAGCAGAGTTAAAATAAGCTGTAACTTTTTATATTTATTTATTGCTAGTGGTGGTACAAAACAGGTGCCTTTCGGTAATGAATATTCACCCGCGGGCAGTTTTTTTCTGCTGTGGACTTTATGTGGTTTGTTGGAGAATTGCTCGGTAGCAGTTTACGTCATTTACATAATTTATTTATGTCAACCAGACTTTTGAATCTATTTATCAGTGGAAAAGTAATAATCAAAGATCCAGGTGTAGAGCCTTCAGTTTGCAAAAGTCAAGTGTCAAAAGTATGAGGGCAATTTGTGCATCTTTATGAAAGTCATTTTTTTCAAGCATGGGGATCCAGCTGGTTTAATCGTGTATTAATTTATTCTTTCATTCGACACATGTACCTATCTCCTAAGTGCCCAGCACTCTGCAGAGATCAGTAAGCTGAGGAACCTGCCTCTATTCCCTAAAAGATCCCTTTTTGAAAAAAGATAAATTTATTTATTTTTGGCTGCGTTGTGTCCTCGTTGCTGCGCGGGCTTTCTTTTAGTTGCGGCAAGCGGGGGCTACTCTTCGTTGCGGTGCGCGGGCTTCTCATTGCGCGCAGGCTTCAGTAGTTGTGGCGCATGGGCGCTAGAGCACAGACTCAGTGGTTGTGGCGCACGGGCTTAGTTGCTCCGTGACATGTGGGATCTTCCCAGACCAGGGCTTGAACCCATGTTCCCTGCATTGGTAGGTGGAGTCTTAACCACTGTGCCACCAGGGAAGCCCCAAAAAGATCCCTGTTAATGAAGCTATAACTTTTATTATTCCATGGGAAAATAAAATTGTTATTTCTGTATTGGAGCTCCTATGCTGCTTCTGGTGTTTTGCTTGAATTAGAATTAAAAGGACTAGTTTTCCATCCGAGGGAACTATGAAAAAAAGTAATAAACATGAAAAATGCTAGTAACACTTATTCTGATGCCCCCTAAGACAGGAGAAGGAAGAGAAATTCATCTTATAGAAAAGAATGAATATATCAGGATCTACAATGTGTCTTTTGTTCTTACTGCTTTTGGAATCTGCTATTTAGGTCACCAATTATTTCTTTGTTGGCAAATTTACTGACTTTTTTTCTTTCTAACCTCTCTGCTGCATTTAACTCTTAGTAACATTCTCTCTTTTTTTTTTAACAGTTAGGGAAAGTTTCTTAAATGCAGAAATGACAGGGAGAAAGAAAGAGAAAGAGAGGGAAACAGTATCAGAGAGAAGGAAGTAAGGAGCAGAGCAGCACAGATGCCTTTCCCTCCCTTCTGTACATCGTGGTGCCAGTTTTCCTGTGGTCCAACCAGATTCTCTCTTCCTCCAGCCATTCCCAGCCCTTGACGTCCCCCAGGGCTTGGAATTTCACCCTTTACTTGGTTTTTTAAACTTGTTTTTGCAGTTTCTCCTCCAGATCATTACTACTTCGTGATTACAGTTCTCATGTTCTTTCCAGTGACTCTCAAATGCAAAATTCGTCCTTTCCTTTCATCTGAACTTTGATCCCACGTTGCTAATAGATCTCTTTAAACTCAAAACAAATATACTGTCGTTTTAGAAAAACTGAGAATGGTGAAAATCATGGAAAGGTAAATTGAAATATAATAAATTTTAACTGTGTAATTTGATGTCAGTATTCTCCACAATACACTGGCCATGTTTTGTATTATTGGTAAATGCAGAGTAACCATTATTGGTGGTTTTGGGGGGAAAAAAAAAAAAGAAAATGCGGTTCTTTCAAACCATATTTTGCCAAGACCTAATATCCAGGCAGACTGTTCCACAGGCTCTCCGAGTGCATACCACCGTTAACAAAGTCGATTTTTGTTGTTTTCTGTTAGTATGGTATAGAAATGTTCCTTTGTATTTTTTTTCTAGGAGAGAAAATAAAAACCAAAAATTTTTAGTTATCTTTAATATAAACCTGCACTAAAAACTTGGATGAGCAATTAATCTAAATAACTTTCCCTACTAAGAGAACAGCAAGGATGACTCGTTATGCCCATGTATGCTTTACCCAGAACCCTGCAAGACACGTGTTGAGAAAACGTGGCTCACAGGAATTAAATACACACCAAGACCGAACGGATAGTAGGTGGTGGAGTCAAGGTTTTCCTGAAGCAGCAGCAGCCTGGGAATCGAGCTCTTCACTACATAGCATGGCCTGTATGATCCAGTTTTCACCAGCTGGTGAGGTCCAAAGAGAGCAGAGATTTTATTCTGCCCACTGCTATACCTCAGGTGCCTCACTGAGTGTGTGGAACATTGCAGATGCTCAAAAACATTTGTAGAGTTAATTCATCTGATTGATTTCTTTTCTTCCTTATTCACAAAGTCTAAAAGGTGGATGTTTCAGCCTTCTATTGCTAAGTAACAAACCAGCCCCGAATGTAGTGGCTTAAAGCACGGCTGCTTATTGTAATGCGCCACTTTGGGCATGGCTCAGCGGGGATGGTTCGTCTCTGCTCCACGTTGCATGAGATGGGACCGTGGCTGAGGTCAGGCTATCTGAGATGGCCTCTCGTTGTCCAGGGCCCCTCTCTGCAGAGATTCATTATTTAATAATCCTACGTGGGGTCTGGATCCCAAAAAGCAAAAAGAGAAGGTCTCAGGCTTCTTAACCAAGCACGGTGTCACTTCCATCACAGCGAGACTCGAGGCCAGCTCAGCTTCAAGAGGAAGGAATAAAATGGACTCCACCTCCTGGTGGAAGGAATGATATGTGCACACCAGGAGGGGAGGCATTGTTGACAGCTACCTTTGGGAGACTCCTTACCACAGGAGACAAATAAAAATTCCTCAACTTTGAATTTGTGACTAACTCCTATCACCTGAGATCCTGCATGAAGTGTGCTTTTAGTGTGCTTTTTTACAGCTAAAAAGATACCCCAGGTTAGGATCCTGACATAATACATGGCAAGGGCCCTACATAATGCCAAGGCTTTCCTATCGCTCTTACAAAATGCTTACCATGTATGCTATCTGTAGATAAGTTTTATTTTATTTTCCAGTTACTAAAAAACTACTATAAGTGGAGAGCAGAATGTCCAGAAATAAGTGCAGATCTCCATCCTAGAAGCATTCTTGGCCTTCTGAAGGCTGGCTACGTCGGTGTCCTGAGAGCCCGAGACCCCACTGGCAGCAAAGTTCTGATTTACAGAATTGGTAGGTCACACGCAGCTCTTCCTCTTTTTTATTTTTCTTGACTGCCATATCGGAAACTTCCATGAGTTCATATTTAAGAATTTAGCTTTTTAGGTTTTAACTTGGGTTTCATTCAGTCTTTTTCAAAAAAAGTTTTTTAATTAATTAATTTATTTTTTTTTGGCTGTGTTGGGTCTTCGTTTCTGCTCGAGGGCTTTCTCTAGTTGTGGCGAGCGGGGGCCACTCTTCGTCGCGGTACGCGGGCCTCTCACTGTTGTGGCCTCTCCCGTTGCGGAGCACAGGCTCCAGATGCGCAGGCTCGGTAGTTGTGGCTCACGGGCCCAGCCGCTCCGCGGCACGTGGGATCCTCCCGGACCGGGGCTCGAACCCGTGTCCCCTGCATCGGCAGGCGGACTCTCAACCACTGCGCCACCGGGGAAGCCCTTTAATTTTTATTTTGTATATTTTCTTGGTTGCGCTGTGTGGCATGTGGAATCTTAGTTCCCCAACCAGGGATTGAACCCGCACCCCTTGCATTGGAAACCTGGAGTCTTAACCACTGGACCGCCAGGGACGTCCCTCATTTAGTCTTTAATGTCCCCCAAATATAATAAAACTGGCCGTTGTGAGAAAATTATCCAAAACCAGTGAAAATCCTACTTCCATTCTTCCACACAGTTAACTATATAAAATAAGAGGAAAGGAAAGCAGAGAAGAGAAATAGGTGGAAAAGGTAAAAAAAGATCAAGGTAAAGTGTTTCAAAAATTCAAATAAGAATTCTGAACTATAGTGATACAAACTCGACAAGAGCATAGATTTTGTCTGTTCTGTTCGCCGGTGTTTCCCCAGCACCGAAACCGGGGCGTGGCACATGGTAGGTATTTAGGAGGAATTTTTGGAGTGAGTGACGGGAGTGAACGGAGGTCGGGTCCTGCCCCAGGCTGAGGAGCGAGGGGCTCATTCTCCAGGTGGAGGAAGGGGAGGAAGGAGCTGTGGGAAGCAGCACCCAGGCAAGTGTTAAAGAACCCCTGTTCCACGTTCCCCTCTTTCTTTTCACTGCTTCCTCTTTTCACCCCTAGGTCTTCCTAGGGTTTCCTGCAGGCTGGAAACCTATAACCTCTGGCCCTCCCTTCGACCTGTGTGTGATTAAAAATGGCACGAAACGGAGGGTTCACACTGTCCCCAGCATCCTTTCCTGGCCCGGTGGGAATGACAAAGATAACCAACATTTCATGAGCAGAATCTTATGAATTATCCTCTTACAGAAACTTTCACATCTGTAAATATTCTAGGGAACTTAAAGATATTTATAGATTTGCTTTTCCTGCCTGCTTATAGATAAGATACCTGCCTATAACTCAGCACTTGGCTTGTCTTGCAAGAAGATCCTGCATTTAGTTCTTGAAAAGGTAGCAGAAGACTAAGTAGAATGATTGTTTTTTTGCTCCAGCTTCTGTGTCAAATACAACTGGGTTAATCGTGAAGTCGTTGTCTGTAAACCAGACATTACAAGCGCTCTTCTGTCCTGTCCTTGCCTCACCAGTGTTATAGGAAGTTGCATGAGGTTCCCTGAGTTCCTGAGGGATAGAGTTGCCAGATTTAGCAAAGTATCTGTGTTTTATGTAGCAAGTGAAACTGTTTTATAAAAACTACAGTGTCCAGTTACATTTGAATTTCAGGTAAACAATGAATAATTTTTTTTAGTATGCATGGGGCACACTTAGGCTAAAAAAATATATCCAGTTTATCTGAAATTCAGCTTTAATTGGGCTTCTTATATTTTATCTGGCAACCCTACTCAGGGGTCCCAGGAGCACAAGATGGAAACCTACAGGTGATTCCTTCTGTGAGTATCCTGGCTCTGCACGCCTGGCTGGAGGTTTTTTGGGGTTTGCTCATAAACGAATTAGGGCATGTTAAAAAGTAAAAATGAGACCTTAATAGTGCAAAAGCAAATGTGCTACTTTGATCAGAAACACCTTAAATAATAGAAGTCAACAGTCTTCTATTGTTTAGCGAGGGCCTCTTTTTTTTTTTAAACATCTTTATTGGAGTATAATTGCTTTACAATGGTGTGTTAGTTTCTGCTTTATAACAAAGTGAATCAGCTATACTTATACATATATCCTCATATCTCCTCCCTCTTGCATCTCCCTCCCACCCTCCCTATCCCACCCCTCTAGGTGGGCAAAAAGCACCGAGCTGATCTCCCTCTAGCGAGGGCCTCTTGCAGTTATTAATTTATAAGTGTACTGTTTAACTCAAAGAGATTTTAAAATCAAGAAAACATATCACTTTAGTGACAGTCAGACAGGAGAGTATGCAGCAAATCTTCTGAGTGTTATGTAGAATAACATGTTACTCCAGGGCAAAAGGAGAAACTCAGAAGAGTTTTATGAGTAAAATGAAAGAATAGGATAAATTTATATTTATAAATTTTCTAAATTTAATTGAATTAATGGGAGGAACTAAAAAAAGGAAATCTGTGGTAGAGCTTTTTGGGTAGAACATTAGCATAACTCCTTCCCTGGTACCATCTCTGTGCGGTGTAAGCAGTGAGAAAATGCACAGAACCTTTTCCTCCAGTCCAGCAGGACAACCCAAGGTGAAACTAAATTTTTGCCATTATTGGCCTATAAGCCAAAGGATATAATTTTATGCCTTTTGAGACTCACTACTGTACTACAGCAGCAAAAGTAAAATGTAGCAGCGAGCATTAAGTTTTGACTGCCTTGGTTCTCAGGAACACAGGTTCTAGGGCATGCTGCCTGGGTCGGAATCCCAGCTCTGCTACGTCTAGCTACATGGAGAGCTGTGCAGCTATAATTCTATCTTCTCACCTGTCAAATGGGCATAGCAGAAACTTTCCTCATAGGGTTGCTGTGGGCATTAAATCTTGCAATACAGTATATATAAAATATAATTAGAAAATTACCTGGTATGTACTAAGCACTCAATAAGTGTTAGATAGTTGCTGGAGAAGGAATTAAAAATGTACGGCAGTTTTTTCTTTTGCCTTAAAGGAGCTTAGAGTCTAGACCAGCAATGTCCATAGAACTTTCTATGATGGTGAAATTGTTCTCAGTGGCTACCGGCCACGTGTAGCTGTTGAGCACTTGAAATGTGGCTATCGCAACTAAGAAGCTGAATTTTTATTTTATTTACTGTTAATTAATTTAAATGTTAATTAATTTAAATTTACATAGCCACATATGGCTAATGGCTACTATTTGGACAGCACAGGTCTAGACAACTATGCTGGTGGGCTCAGAAATTTAGGTCAGTCAGTCACGATTTTCTGAACTGCAGACTTGCAGTCATTCTGTTCATATTTTGCACCATTATAGCTTTCAGCCAGTGTCTGAAGTCGTACAGTATACGTGAACTGGTTTATCCATGGATTGATTATTCAAATTCTTACCAGGAATCTGAGGCTTTTAAAAATAAAGGGCAATTCCATTGTACCTTTCTAGGAATACCTCTAATTATCCCTTCTCTTTCTTCATCTCTAGATTTTTCCTTGCTATTACACACTATCCATTAACATTTAAACCTGTTAGGATCAGCCATCCAAAAGCTCCTTAATCCCGTAAGACCCTCCAGCCTCCACCCTAGCCATCTCCCCGCACCTCTCATTCTCAGCCTCATTTTTAGAGTTAGTGATATTCACATCCACAGTTTCTCACAGGTCCTCTCAATGCACCGTGGTCTGGTTTCACTGCGACCTCTCTGGTGAAATGACCTTAGCAAATCATCGGTGACCTTTTCACCAAATCTAATAGATGTGTTTAGTGCTATTTCACTTGACCTCTTTACAAAGCAAACCTCTTCCTCTTTTTTGAGGTATCTGCCTCCCTTCTCTGATGCCACATTCTCCTGGTGTTTTCCTCCAACTTAACTGACTGTTTCTTCTTCGTCTCCTTTGCTGGCACTACGTATTCTACTGTAAATTCCAAAACTCCTTAGGACATTGGCCTCAGCCTCCTCTTCTTAAGCTACTTACCTCTCTACCACAACAGAGAGAAACGTAAGTCCATGGTACTCCCTGCTATAGACCTATAAGCACAGAAGCTCTGAGATTTGTATCTTCACCCCCATTATCTCTTTGTTCCCAAAGCTCCATACGACCAGTTCCCTATCTCAGCTGTATCCAACTGGACATCTCACAGTCACCATTCTAACACGTTCAAAACTGCCTATGATCCTTCCTTCCTAAACACTTTTCTTCCAGTGTTTCCTATCTCAACAATGGTACCACCATTCTACCCAGTTGTTCAAGCCAGAAACTTTGGTACTTTTAGAATTTTACCACTCCTTAGTCATGAATCTTTTTTTTTTTTTTTTAACCCTCCATCTTGTTAGGTATTGCATGAACCTTGTAATCTGAAGATTTGCATCTTTTTCCAGCTTTAGAAAAATTTTCTCTTCTGTTACTATTCCTTTCTCCTCTGTTCCCTATTCTCTGTATTATTGCCTTCCAGAACTCTAATTAGTTGGATTTTGAAACTTCTGGATCTAGCTGCATGTCTGTTAACTTTTTATTCATACATATTGACTCCTGGGTCTTCTGTGTTGAGGTTGAGAGACTCCTTCAGCTTGATGTTCCAAACCATTATTCACTGGTTGGCTGTATCTTCTCTGACATTTATCCCATCAACTGAGATTTGCTTGAATTGTCCTCTTTTTATTTCCAACATCTCAACTGATTCTTTTTCATAATAGCCTGTTCTTATGACAATAGCCTATGGTATCTTTTTTTTCCTCACTGAAACAATTTTGTTTCTTTTAATGTTTCTTGCTTTATTAGCTGTTTCCTTCAGTTTTAGTGCCTTTGTCTATTGAGTTTGGATCCTCTCTTCTTTGTGTGTCTGTGTCTTTAAAACTATTAAAATTCTTAGCGGTTGCATATCTTTTTTTAAAGATCACCTGCTTGCCTATCCATTACTGTCAATTTTGCATGATGTGGCCTGCCCCAGGACTGGTGGGGGAGGGGAGAGGACAAGAACTCAGTAGCTCCTCTTCTTAGCACAGGTATTCCTTGTTTTTCCTGGGTGTGGGGAGCTGGCTACCCGAGTGCTTCCCTGACTCGGCTTTCCGAGTGCACACTACCGTTCTAGCCTATATGGACGTGCCTCTCCGACACGCTGCTCATCACGGAGGGTGTCAGAGAGGCCCACCTGCCTCTCCGCTCCTCACACATTTCCCTTAGCAGCAACCTCTGTGGTTACGATGGGACCCTAGTTATTCTTCATAATCCAGAGCCTTGCTTTTCCCATTTTCAATACCTTCGAGCGTGGAGCGTACCCAGAGGCATTCATTCCCACCTTCAGCCACAGCTCCATCCTGCATATTTTGGGCTGTAGTTTCATCTGGCCATCAAATCCAGGCTGCATTTATTCTCTTATTTTCTCCGTGCTCTTAAGCATCTGTTCTTTGCTAGGGATTGGAGGGAGGGAGGGAGGGAGGGAGAAACAGGCACGTGTTCTTGGACCACCAGTTTGATCTGTTACTCAATTCATGATCCTTGTACGTGTTTTATTTCTATTGATCCTTTAAGTCTAAAAAGAATTCGTTTCCTTTTGTAAATCTTTCTGATTCTTTACACAGTGCTGAGATATGATTTTTTACCTTTTTTTTTCAGCACACTGGGACCCAAAAGTTTTCACAGCTTATGATGTGTTTCGTGTAAGTCTAATCACATCCGAGCTTATTGTACAGGAGGTAGAAACACAACGGAATGGAATCAAGGCTGTCTTTGATTTGGAAGCCTGGCAGTTTTCTCATGCTTTTCAAATTACTCCATCTGTAGCCAAGAAGATTGCTGCTGTTCTTACAGTAAGTGTGTGTATATATATATATATATATATATATATATTTTTTTTTTTTTTTTTTTTTTTTTTTTTTTTTTGTGGTACGCGGGCCTCTCACTGTTGTGGCCTCTCCTGTTGCGGAGCACAGGCTCCGGACGCGCAGGCCCAGCGGCCATGGCTCACGGGCCCAGCCGCTCCGCGGCACGTGGGATCCTCCCAGACCGGGGCGCGAACCCGGTTCCCCTGCATCGGCAGGCGGACGCGCAACCACTGCGCCACCGGGGAAGCCCTAAGTGTATATTTTAACTGTTCGGGATAATACTTCCAAATAAGAGATACAAATTTAGTTATATGTTAAAGGGAAGGGATAGTACATTTATTAGAAAATTAAATAAAATTTTAGAAATGATACATAGAATTCAATAACGGTAAGAGGAAGTAAAGTGTTATTAATTCAAAAAGAAAGAATGTTGCAACAAACTGTGAAAATATGTTCAAAATTTCTAACCACAGAATTCATATATTTAAACAATAATGTGGTGATTTTATCTTTCAGTCGCTAAAATTTTCTTCCTAAATTAAAAATTGACTCAAAAAATAATATTTATAGCAATCATACAACAAAATGTCATGTAGGTTTTGGTTGGTATAGATTGATACAGTTCTTTCCGGGAAAAAAAAAAAAAAAAGTTTTAAAAATGGCCTTCATCTTTGACCCAGTAATCCTTTTGGAAACCTAGCCAAGGAATAATCTTAAATATAGCAAAGACTTTGTGTATAATAATAATAATAGCTTACTGTGTGCCAGGTACTTTGCTAAGTGTTTCAAGTGCATTACCACTTAATGGCTACACCAAAGCTTATGGCATATGACTATTAATTTTTCCATTTTACAAATTATTTTTCTATGTCAGAGAGGTGACATAGCAATGCCCAAGCATACACATTTTGTCAGCAGGGAAACAAGGATTCCAATCCAGGACATCTGAACATAAAAGCTGTACTTCGAACCATCATTGCTTGTATACATAAAGATAGTTACTATAGCATCAATTTTTTAAAATAAATTTATTTATTTTATTTATTTATTTCTGGCTGTGTTGGGTCTTCGTTGCTGCGCGCGGGCTTTCTCTAGTTGCGGCGAGCGGGGGCTACTCTTCGTTGCGGTGCGCGGACTTCTCTTTGCAGTGGCTTCTCTCGTTGTGGAGCAAGGGCTCTCGGTGCACGGGCTCAGTAGTTGTGACGCACGGGCTTAGTTGCTCCGTGGCATGTGGGATCTTCCCGGACCAGGGATTGAACCCATGTCCCCTGCATTGGCAGGTGGACAGTCTCAGCCACTGCACCACCAGGGAAGCCCCCTATAGCATCAATTTTTATAGAAGAAAATTAGAAACAGCTTATTTGTCCAGAAATAGGAAAAGGGTTACTTAATGATGGTACATCCGTCTGATGGATTATAGCATCAATATTAAAGCTCACAATGTTTACAAAAATTGTATTATGTCAGTGAAACAAAACAGGGTGCAAATTATTTAGAGAGCATATTAGCAATTATGTTTAAAATAAAATTACTCATAGAAAGAACCTGAAAGGAAAAGTCACAATGGATAACACATCCCTAAAAGCTATGTGCAGAAAAAAAAGAAGTTTTGCATGAAAGAAACTTGGCAGGAAAAATCTCTATATTAACAACACATCTTTGGGTAGGGAAACTACTGATGAGGTTTTTCTTTGAATCCTTAACATTTTAAACCTTAGAAAAAAGCCGATATTACTTTGATCTGAAAGACATACCCGTGTCAAAAGTTTAAAAATGTGTGTTTATTGTACTATTCTTTCAACTTTTATGAAAGTTTGATTTTTCTTCCTCAAAATAAAAATTTGAGGGGAAAGGTTAAATATCCAAATGACTCATTGATTTTTCAAAAGCACATTTGTATGTGATTGGGGAAGATATTTTCTGTGTCCTGCTTATGAAAGATGCAGGTATTTCTTAAAATACTTTGCCTAAACTACAAGGTGAAACCTTTTTACAGACCTTTTCTTAATCTAGGGACAGTGAACTATAAAGCAGGCTATTGTGTTGATGGAATAATTTTGAAAATAAAATCACACTTTAGGTATTGCTGTAAGTTTAGCAAGTGTTCAAAGAGGGCGCTTGTCGATAGGATTACATATTGATTTATGCTTTGTTATTAACAAGACATTTTCTTTATTTTCAAAGGATTCCTTTCCATTAAAAGTTCGTGGTATCCATTTGATAAATGAGCCAATAATTTTCCATGCTGTCTTTTCCATGATTAAACCATTTCTGACTGAAAAAATTAAGGAACGGGTAAGTAAAACATATTCAAGTCACTATTCTTCTGTACCAAATGTTCCACTCCTTTGTTATTTAAAAATTGCTCTTATTTCCGCCCCTCCCCCCAACACACACAGCATTGTCCCAGTGTTTTGAATATTTATCTAACAAACCAACTACTTTTATAAAATTTTTTAGTTTTGAAAAATCAAGTTAGTGAGGCTGTGGAAAAACTGGACCTCTAACACATGGCTGGTGAAACTGCAAAATGATATATTCCCTGTAGGGGGCAGTGTGGTCATAGTTATCAAAATTACAGCCTTCACATTTCTGGGATTTTTATCCTACAGATATACATGCTCATAAACAAAATTACATATACAAGAGGATTCATTGTAGCAAAATATTGGAAACCACCCAGTTTTCATCATGAGGGAACTGGTTAAATAAACTGTGATGCATCTACACAATGGAACACAGTAAGATTTGCAGGATGTATTGTGAAGGGAAATAAGAACATGCAGAATAGTGTTTATACTATCTTTTGTATAAAAAGGGAAGAAATCAGAATCTATAGTTATATTGGCATAAAAGTTATTTTTAAAGGATATGCAAGGAAACAACCAAAGTGATTATTACCTATATGGAACAAAAGAAAGGTATGGATGGGGTAGCTGAGGATAGGGTTGGGAGCAAGACATCTCACTGTGTATCTTTTATCTTGATTTCTAGCCGTGTGAATGTATTATCTATGCAAATAATAAATATGCTTAAATTAGACATGTGTAACTGACCATAGTACCCAAGGTATGTGACTTAATGTCATGTTAGTTAAAGCAAATAGATTTGATTTTTTTTGTTTTTAATTAATTAATTTATTTATATATTTATGGCTGCATTGGATCTTCGTTGCGGTGAGTGGGCTTCTCATTGTGGTGGCTTCTCTTGTTGCAGAGCATGGGCTCTAGGCATGTGGGCTTCAGTAGTTGTGTCATGCGGGCTCAGCAGTTGTGGCTTGCAGGCTCAGTAGTTGTGGCTCGCTGGCTCTAGAGCACAGGCTCAGTAATTGTGGCGCACGGGCTTAGTTGCTCCGCAGCATGTGGGATCTTCCCGGACCAGGGATCGAACCCGTGTCCCCTGCATTGGCAGGCGGATTCTCAACCACTGTGCCACCAGGGAAGTCCGATTTGATGTTTTTTTACCTATCTTGCGGAGTCTTATCTCAGGTGATTATCTAATATTACTTGGGATTTTTCAAGTGTTGACAATAGAATGTGAGTTCCCAAACTGGCAACCACTCTTCTGCATGAATCTGTAGAGGATAATTTTTAGAGCATTTATTTAGACAAGCATTGGCAACATCTAATGCATGAACACAAACAGGTTTTAAAGGCTTTGACAATTTAAATCTCAAAAACTATTTAAATAGAAATACTGGTAATGTGAGTGATAATAGCATATTTGGAATGTTACAAAGTATATTCTTTCATACTAAGAATATGTAACATCTTGCATCTGGTCAGAAAATGACGACCCTAGAGCTTCTTTTGAGGTTTTCCAGTAGGTATTTCTGTCTTCAAGAAGAACCGCCCCTATGGAAGATTCTTTTATTTTTACAAAAGCTGGGGTTTTTTGTTTATTCTTTTTTTCCTCTCTTCAGTATAGCTTGACAATAGCTGGCCATCTTCCGTTGAACGCTGAAAGACATAAAAATAAGTATTTCTATGTTGGGTTATATTCTGGACCAAAAAAACGAATACAACAATAAACTGAACCTAATAAACAGGAGAACATGAGCAAGAAGAGAAGAAAAATTTTTAATTGAGAAGTTAAGTGAAGCATTTCAATGAAAGTTAATTGACATGAAACAGACTTGCCAACATGGGGAGGGCAGGAAGGACCAAATCTAGCCACTTTCTCCCTTTAAACATTTTGGCAGTACTCTATGAATGATTTTATTTCTCCCTTCCTGAAGAGATAGTTGAATTTCTTTTCAATTAGCCGGTAATATTTTAAACATTTCAGAAAAAAATCAAGGATTGGGACTGCAAGGTTCCTGAGTGCAAAAAACTTGTTTCGTTCATCTTTCAGTCTTCATATCCTAAGCACATAGTAGGTGCTTATTAAATGATTGTTGAATGTACAGATGAACCCTAGCAGATGAATAAAGGTATTTATGTATTTATTTTTAACAAGATGTGCTTTTAATCAAAGGTTCCAAGTCTTTATTTTAACTTCAGGACATTATATGATCAATTTTTATAGTTTAAAATGTTCAAAAATTTAAAGTTCTCAACCATCATAATTTCTCTTAATTTTTTATTAGCCAAGACTATCTGTCAACTGTACCACATAAATTATTCCCTGTGTACCTGACTGTGTGCTCAGATATATGCTTTTATTTAATATGAACTAAGAAAAGGAAGAACATTTTTATCATCTACAGAACCATCCCAGGATATTCGATCTTTTGCTAAGAATCACCTGTACATTAGGGAATAGAATGTATACAATGATTTTATTTAGAGTTTAAAAAATCTACTTTTGAAAGAAAAAAGAAAAGCTTTTTGTAAGTATTGTATAGTTATAAGGATGCAAATATAAGAAAAAAGTAAGATGATCAGATTCATAAGCCACACAATCTAAACATAAGTAAAATTATTAGCTTCATAAGCAGAGGAATAAAGGATGTATCAATAGTATCTATACGTGCGCTCCTATCTTAGAAGCGATGAGAGCACCTTATCTCACAGTGCTGATTTTCCCTTGGAAATGCATCTGATATACTGAGAGGTAGAGGGCATACCTTCTAAAACATTTTGGCTGTTTCAGATTCATATGCATGGGGACAATTACAAACAAAGGTTACTTCAGCATTTCCCAGACATTCTTCCAGTGGAATACGGTGGTGAAGAATACTCCATGGAGGACATTTGTCAGGAGTGGACAAATTTTGTAATGAAGTCTGAAAATTATCTCAGCAGCATTTCACAGACCGTTAAAGGAGAAGAAGTTATTTAATGTGAAAGACTTGCTAATTAAAAATGCATGAGGAAGATCCTACCTGGTTATATGAATGAAAGAAAAAGAATCATTAAACTAATGCTTTTCCGATTGATCTTTTTTCAATGTAAAAATCTTCTAACTTGAGCAACGTGGGTATTTGGGAAATTTCTTTACTTTTTAAATATCTTTTCTTTACCTTTAAAGTAATTAAATATTAATATTAAAAATTAATTATATTTTAAAAGCATAGAAGAGGTTCCTGATTGTTGCACTTGGAAGAAAGTTATCTCTAAAGTATCTTTTCATGCGCACTTCGGTGTGTTTCTCAAAAGTTTTATTTTAAAACAACTTTTCTGGTCACACTGGTTTGATTATAAATGAATAAATAGTCCACTGAAAAGAAATATTAGCACAAATCAACTGATTATAAAAATCTATTCACACTCATTTTGGGTGCGTGTCAGATAGACTATAATTCAGATTAAAATCTGAATACAGTTTTCTATAGTTACTTCTGTGGGCCAGCAAGGTAGTTCCCCTCAGGGAAATTCTATTTTACCATATTTGCACAATAGAAACTTTTGACTGAAGAGTCTGTACGCCATAAACTCTTATGTGTAACATCAACAGGTCTCTATGAAATTATTCATGTTGATACAGTTAACTACATAGAGATTCAGAGGCGGAATAATATTTGGTTGCCGTATACATGGACTGTATTTTTAATTGAACGGTAACACAACTACACAAGGGAAAGGAAATGTTTACATTTTAAAATCACTGTCCACTACATCTGGAACTTTTCAGATTATGCATGAAGAAATTTGGGTTTTACTGTATTATCAGAACATTCTAGCCAAATCCTACAATTCATGTTTACTTAAAAAAAAAATCAGAAGTTAAAATGTGCTGTTTGTACTGTAGCTATGTTAAAGCATATTTCATTTATTGAGAAGGATATGTCAATATAGCTTTCAACTTGTGACAATTTTTAGAGTATTTTATAATTTTTAAATTTTATTTTAAACTTCATGAAAGAAAGTGTACAAAATTTATTAAACATTTTTTAGCTTAGTTGGGTTTCAACATTAATCATACAATAGTATCTTTGTGAAGGAATATGTAAAGGGTGTTTTTCTTTATAAGAAAATTATTCTAATCGGATGAGCTGCTACTTATGATTCTCTGTACATATATCTGTGAAAAATTGAGAGTGACTGTGAATGTTCTTTAGAGAACGTGTTTGATTTTGGTTTAGCATTGGAAAGGTAACTTTACATTATAAATTTAATTTAAAATATTAGATCATGCCTGTTTTCTAAAAAATGTTAAAATCTTCTTTACAAAATCATACAATTTAAACTTGTATAATTAAAAATGACAGCGGAATAAAACTATTTAAAAAGTATAAATAATAGCAACAACAAAAAGTTCTAGTTTACCCAACTTTTATTCCTAGAAGGTTTACATCGCAAAGTTCCACTTCATTCACATTTGGGTGCTTAAAACACTTTCTTCTGACTCTGTGAAGGAATGATTACTTTAGCACAAGAATAAAGGATAGTATTTTAAAATGTCTTTTAAATATGATTCATTGATGATGTTACTAACAGTAAATAGAATTAAAATAAGTCAATCAATAGAAGTACATTTCATGATAGGACTTTGAATTTTTTATGAAATGCAGCAATTCACTGAAGAACATTAAAAGAACAATGTAAAATGAACAGGCAGTTTTATAAGGTGGCAAGATAAATAACTATTGAATTGTCTCTATTACTTTACTGTAATTGCACCAGAGGTGCCTTTTAAAAGATTAACTCTAACATGTGCTCATTGTGTTACTGAACTGCCCGATAATTTATTTGTTTTAATATTGTTCAAAACAAAATAAAGATCTTTCACACAAACTATAGCTGTTTGTTTTTCATTTTTAAGTATCAATATTAGGCATTCTTTTTCAAAAACTGCTTTTCCTTACAGAAGAGGTTAAGAAAAAAGTATCGCATCTAGTTGTCCATTACAAAAACGCCAGTGTTTTCTTTAAACGTTTCAGTTGCAGACTGGCTTTCCTGTTCCTCAGTTCACTACCATCTTCCCCTGTCTTCTTGTGCTGAAAGGGACCCAAAATTAATTTCATAAAACTAAGCCATGCATACTTCAGAAGTTAAAACTTCTAGGTGAGAGTGTGTCACTAAATCAGATAATTGGATTCTGAAACTGCTGTGAGCCCAGATCATGATTTCATTTGTCAAATTATATTTTTCTTACAGAAATAACACTTAAGTCCTAGAGCAAAGAATATCTTTGTCTCCCACCTAAATTAAGCCAGTAGCTCACGAAACACGTCAAACATACAGACAAACCCAAAACTCAACAAACTAGTATGGTGGTGTTGTCTGAAACACTCCTTCCTGGCCTTATGTGTTGAATTTTGCCCCACCTAGATGCTGTGGAGGAATTATGAGTTACAAAGATTGAACTAGAATGATGGCAGTAAAATGACGATTGGCAGCAGTGCCTCCCCACTAATGTTCTGGTTGGCAAGGGCACATCCCATCCCTCTCCCTCCCCCAGAGCTAGCACTTGATTGACTGCTCGCCTCTTCTCTATCCAAGTCAATAATATCAGTCTATTAAATATCTACTTTGGATAACACTGTACATTGAATTAAGTACTATACTGAATAGAAAAACTAATTGGATGCTACCTGGAAGAGAGAAAATACTTACCCAAAATAGCCAGGTAGGACTTCCCAGGTGGCACAGTGGTTAAGAATCCGCCTGCCAATGCAGGGGACATGGGTTCGAGCCCTGGTCTGGGAAGATCCCACATGCCGCGGAGCAACTAAGCCCGTGCGCCACAACTACTGAGCCTGCACTCTAGAGCCCGCGAGCCACAACTACTGAAGCCCGCATGCCTAGAGCCCGTGCTCTGCAACAAGAGAAGCCACTGCAATGAGAAGCCTGCGCACCACAACGAAGAGCAGCCCCTGCTCACTGCAACTAGAGAAAGCCCGCGCGCAGCAAGGAAGACCCAACGCAGCCAAAAATTAATTAATTAAAAAATAAACGAATATTTAAGGAAAAAAATCCCAAAATAGCCAGGTAAAGTGCAGTACAGGTTTCTCCTGGTATCTGAGAGTAAAGCTTTCCTACCAAACCTTGCTTAAGCCAAAATGGAGTAACACTAACGGATGCACAAAATAAATAGAAAGCACAGGTGCTCATAGACACAGTTCAAAGCTATGGATGCTGGATGCTGAGATGCTAAGTGTGGTTCCAGGAAGGAGCTTGGCAGTGTCACTCTCACTGCTCTGGGTGGTGCTGCCTCTATAATGGCTCATGGCAAAACAAACAGCGCTGTTTTGGCTTTTAGCCTTTTTTTGGTAAAAGCAAAAATCCTTGTGGGATTTCTTTCGGTTAGTGAAAACGGGTACTAATGTAGGTTTTTGCAAAAGTGAAGTGGTGTAAAGCAGCCTTTCGAAAAGCAGCGGATACCTGTATAGTGTAAGAATCTTTACAGTGGTTGCAATAAAGTGCTTTAGGAGTTTAACAGAAGGAAAGATCATTTCCACCCAGGGATCTAGAGGATGTGTTTTCAGCGGAGGTACTATTTGAAGCACAGCCTTTAAGAAGAATGGCCTCCCCCAGAGAGCAATCAGAAGTGAGGAGAGGGAGGCTAGTCCAGGCAAAGAAATAGCATGAGCAGAGACTCAGAGATCAGAAAGAGTAGGTCACGTCTGAGAAATCGTACGTAGGTCTAGCATTTTTTGGATGCTACAGGAGCGTGGGCCTTCTGCCTAGAAGGATGCTTGGGAAACAAAATATGGGAAGCCTTGAATGTCAGCTTAAGGGCACTCAAATGTATGAACTGCTTATTTTGTGCCAGACCCTATATTAGATTCAGCGCACTCAAATGTATGAACTGCTTATTTTGTGCCAGACCCTATATTAGATTCACATACATGTGTCATTCAGTCTTTGTGGAAAAAAAGAAGTGGCATTACGCCTGTTTTTACAGAAGAGAACTCAACTCTGAAAGTGTCCATTCCTTGCCCAGAATCACAGGGCTAGTAAATGCCAGAATCATACTGAACTCGGCCGGCCTAGCTGTAAAGTCCATGCTCTCTGTAACACCACCATGCTCCTAATAGACCCAATTCCACAGGCCACAGGGCTCAATGGCCACCATATTCTATCAGTCCTACCTGAAAATATCTGACCATGACCCATTTCTAAGGCTAATCATCTCTCATCCTACCTGCTGTCATAGCCTCTGTTGTTGGACTACCAGC
Organism: Physeter macrocephalus; assembly: GCF_002837175.3. Classification (NCBI taxonomy): domain Eukaryota; kingdom Metazoa; phylum Chordata; class Mammalia; order Artiodactyla; family Physeteridae; genus Physeter; species Physeter macrocephalus. The sequence goes on from NC_041228.1 coordinate 71,757,221, forward strand.
TTCTCACTGGTCCTGCCTTTATATACCCCTCCACTGCTGCAGTTATTTTTCTGCAAGATTTCATTCTCTGAACTTTCACCAGAGCAACACTGCACGCAGGTAAATTACTAATTGGCACCTGAGGCCCTTCATGAGGCCCAATCTGTTTTTCCATCCTTAAATCACAGGACTCCTAACCCCACCTATACACTAGGCACACCAACCTTTTTTTTTTTTTTTTTTAACTGGAGCATAATTGTTTTACAGTGTTGTGTTAGTTTCTACTGTACAGCGGAGTTCCCTGTGTTATATAGCAGGTTCTCATTAGTGATCTATTTTATACATATTAGTGTATATATGTCAATCCCAATATCCCAGTTCATCACACCCTTCCCTTCCCCCCTTGGTGTCCGTTTGTTCTCTACATCTGTGTCTCTATTTCTAGGCACACCAACCTTTTCCAAAAATATCACCCTTTCTACACAAGACCTCTCAGAATCAGCAGCAAGGGGAAGGGGGAGGGGGAAGGGGCAAGGGAGATGAAGTGTGTGTATTTTGTATTCTGGCCAAAATTCCTCAGAAATTACTCTAATCCCTACATTGTTCTGAGACAAATTATGTTTGTTTGACAAGATCAACCAACACAGACCTTTCTCTTTTGCCCAAACCTGCTGACAAGGTCTCCAATTTCCTGCTCTAGGTCTCATTAGTAATTAGCTATGATTAGAACCACTTGTCATGGCTGGTTAGGCAAGGTTAGAACTCATTTGTCCTCCTGAACCTTGTTAACTGCAGAGAAAAACATTTCCTGTTCAGATACCTGACTGAGACTTCTCCTGCTTGCAGAACAACCCCCGGAAGCCACTGTTCACCCCTTTGCATGAAGGCCTCAGGCAAAACCTCCTGAGTGAAACACCCTGATAGTCAGATCCGGGGAGCTGTCTATATTGCAACAGCCAGAATAATCAACCTCTTTACTTGTCCAGTTTTTGTTGCTGATAGAAGCCACCCAATATTCCCTGACAGGTAGGCAGGTGCCCCGTCTGGAGCCAACAGAGGAGTTCTGGGGAAGGTTGTGAGCAGCTGTTTTACCTCAGCTTGACTCAGCCCTGGCCACAGGGATGTTATGCGGAACTGGTGTGTCTGGGCCTCCCTTGGCGGACTCTGACCTCACCCAATCACTGTGTCGGACTAACTTTTCTCCTGCGCACCCAACACGCACATACACACAGTACAGCACCAATGAAGAAGACCACAACTGAAGTACAAAATACACTGGAAGAAATCAACAGGAGATTAGACGATACGGAGGAATGGATCAGCGACTGGGGAGACAAAGTAGTGGCAACCACACAAGCTGAACAGAAAATAGAAAAAAGAATTTTAAAAATGAGGATACTTTAAGAGACCTCTGGGACAATATCAAGCATACTAACATTCTCATTATAGGAGTTCCAGAAGGAGATGAGAAAGAGAAAGGGGCAGGAAACTTATTTGAATAAATAATAGCTGAGGGCTTCCCTGGTGGCGCAGTGGTTCAGAATCCGCCTGCCGATGCAGGGGACACGGGTTCGTGCCCCGGTCTGGGAGGATCCCACGTGCCGCGGAGTGGCTGGGCCCGTGAGCCATGGCCGCTGAGCCTGCGCGTCCGGAGCCTGTGCTCCGCAACGGGAGAGGCCACAGCAGTGAGAGGCCCGTGTACCG
>NC_041228.1:71760696-71770104 GCF_002837175.3 Physeter macrocephalus
GAGAGGCCCGTGTACCGCAAAAAAAAAAAATTAAATAATAATAATAGCTGAAAAATTCCTTAACCTGGGGAAGAAAACAGACATCTAAGTCCAGGAAGCAAAGAGAGTCCCAAACAGATGAACCAAAAGAGGTCTACACCAAGACACATTGTAATTAAATAGCAAAAATTAAATATAAAGATAGAATCTTAAAAGCACCAAGAGAAAAGCAACTACTTACACACAAGGGAACTCCTGTAAGACTATCAGCTGACTTCTCAGCAGAAACTTTGCAGACCAGAAGGGAGTGGCATGCTATATTCAAAGTGATGAAAGGAAAAAAACCTACAACCAAGAATACTCTACCCAGCAAAGTTATCATTCAGATTTGAAGGAGAGATGAAGAGTTTTACAGACAAGCCAAAGCTAAAAGTGTTCAGCATTACTAAAGCAGCTTTACAAGAAATGTTAAAGAGAATTCTCTAAGTGGAAAAGAAAAGGCCACAACTAGAAGTATAAAAATTATGAAAGGAAAAAAATCTCATTGGTAAAGGCATAAAACATTCAAGGTTGTAGATCAACTACGTATAAAATTAGTAAGAGCATTAAAAGACAAAAGGAGTAAAATCATCTATATTCACAATAAGTAGTTAAATAATACACAGAACAAAAAGAGGTAAAATTTGACGTCAGATACATTAAAAGTTGGGGGAGGGAGTAAAAAGGTAGTGTTGTTATAATGCATTCAAACTTAAGAGATCATCAATTTAAAATAATTATATATATATAATTCATATATCTATATAATATATAATCATATTGTGTTTATATATGTGTAATTTATACAATAATATAATTATATGTATATATGTGTGTGTGTGTTTATATATAAACTTTATGGTAACCACAAAATGAAAACTTACAGATACACACACAAAAAAGAGAAAGGAATCCAAACATAACAGTGACATAGTCATCAAATTATAAGAGAAGAAAGCAAAAGAAGAAGGAACAAAAAAGAAATACAAAAAACAACCAGAAAACAACTTAAAAATGGCAATAAGTACCTACCTATCAATAATAACTTTAATTGTAAATGGATTAAATGCTCCAGTCAAAAGTCACAGAGTGGCTAAATGTATAAAAAATCAAGACTCATATATAAGCTGCCTTAAGAGACTCACTTCACATCTAAAGACACACAAAGACTCAAAGTTAGGCGATGGGAAAAGGTATTCCCTGCAAATGGAAAAGAAAAGAAAGCTGGGTAGCAAACTTATATGAGAAAAGATAGACTTTAAAACAAAGACTGTAACAAAAGACAAAGAAGGCCATTACACAAAGTAAAGGGATCAATCTGACAAGAATATATAACAAGTATAAATATATATACACCCAACATAGGAACACCTAAATACATAGAGCAAATATTAACAAATATAAAAGAGGAAATTTATAGTAACACAATAATGGTAAGGGACTTTAATACCTCACTTACTTCAACGGACAGACCATCCAGACAGAAAATCAAAAAGGAAATACTGGCCTTAAATGACACATTAGATCAGATGGACTTAATAAATATATATAGACCATTTCATCCCAAAGCAGCAGAATACACATTCTTTGCAAGTGCACATGGAACATTCTTCAGGATAGATCACATGCTAGGCCACAAAACAAGCTCTCAAAAAGTTTAAGAAGATTAAAATCATATCAAGCATCTTTTCTGACCACATAAACACAAACACATGGAGTTTAAACAACATGCTACCAAACAACCAATGGGTCAACAAAGAAATCAATGTGGAAATAGAAAAATACCTGGAGATAAATCAAAATGGAAACAAAATGATCCAAAATCTATGGGACACAGCAAAAGCAGTTCTAAGGGGGAATTTTATAGTGATATAAGCCTACCTCAGGGGCTTCCCTGGTGGCGCAGTGGTTGAGAGTCCACCTGCCAATGCAGGGGACACGGGTTCGTGCCCCGGTCTGGGAAGATCCCACATGCCGCAGAGCGGCTAGGCCCGTGAGCCATGGCCGCTGAGCCTGCGCGTCTGGAGCCTGTGCTCCGCAACGGGAGAGGCCACAAGAGTGAGAGGCCCGCGTACCGCAAAAAAAAAAGAAAAAAAAAAAAAGCCTATCTCAGGAAACAAGAAAAATCTCAAATGAACAAACTAACCTTACATCTAATGAGCTAGAAAAAGAAGAACAAAGAAAGCCCAAAGTTAGTAGGAGGAAAGAAATAATAAAGATCAGAGCAGAAATAAATAAAATAGAGATTAAAAAACCAATAGATAAGATCAATGAAACTAAGAGCTGATTCTTTGAAAAGATAAACAAAATTGATAAACCTATAGCCAGACTCATCAAGAAATAAAGAGAAAGGGCCCAAATAAAATCAGAAATGGAAGAGGGGAAGTTAAACTGACACCACAGAAATACAAAGGATCATAAGAGATTACTACACAAAATTCTGCTCCAATAAAATGGACAACCTAGAAGAAATAGATAAATTCCTAAAGATGTACAATCTTTCAAGAATGAATCAGGGACTTCCCTGGTGGCGCAGTGGTTAAGAATCCACCTGCCAATGCAGGGGACATGGGTTCGAGACCTGGTCCGGGAAGATCCCACAAGCTGTGGAACAACTAAGCCCGTGTGCCACAACTACTGAGCCCGTGTGGCACGACTACAGCAGCCCGCGTGCCTAGAGCCTGTGCTCTGCAACAAAGAGAAGCCACCACAATGAGAAGCCCGCACACTGCAACAAAGAGTAGCCCTTGCTCGCCACAACTAGAGAAAAGCCCGCACACAGCAACTAAGACCCAACGCAGCCAATAAATTAATTAATTACTTTTTTTTAAAAAAGAATGAATCAGGAAGAAACAGAAAATATGAACAGACCAATTACCAGTAATGAGATTGACTCAGTAATAATACAACTCCCCCAAAACAAAAGTCCCGGGCCAGGTAGCTTCACAGGTGAATTCTACAAAACATTTAAAGAAGAGTTAGGTCCCTCTCAAATTATTCCAAAAAAACTGAAGAGGAAGGAACACCTCCAAACTCATTCTATGATGGATTAAAGGCTCAAATATAAGATCTGAAGCCATAAAACTCCTAGAAGAACATAGGCAGTACCCTCTTTGACACTGGTCTTGGCAATTTTTTTTTTATCTGTGTCAGGCAAGAGCAACAAAAGAAAAATAAACAAACAGGACCACACCAAATTAAAATCTTTTGTATAGTAAAAGAAGCTATCAACAAAACAAAAAAGCAGCCCACTGAGTGGGAGAAGATATTTGCAAACAATATATCCAATAAGGGACTAATATCCAAAATATATAAAGAACTCATACAAACTCAACAATCACAAAAACAAACAATCCAATTCAAAATGAGCAGAGGACCTGAAGAGACATTTTTCCAGAAAAGATATTCTAATGGCCAACAGACACATGAAAAGATCCTCAACATCACTAATTATCAGGGAAATGCAAATCAAAACCACAATGGGATATCACCTCACACCTGTCAGAATGGCTATCATCAAAGCAATGACAAATAACAAGTTTTGGCAAGGATGTGGAGAAAAGGGAACTCTCGTGCACTGTTGGTAGAATGTAAATTGGCACCACTATTATGGAAAAATGTATGGAGAGTCCTCAAAAATTTAAAATAGAATTACAATGTGATCCAACAATTTTACTTCTGGGCATTTATCCAAATAAAACAAAAATACTTCTTCAAAAAGATATATGCACCCCAATGTTCACTGTAGCATTATTTACAATACCCAACACATGCAGCAACCTAAGTGTCCTCTGATAGATGCATGGATAAAGAAGATGTGGTATACATATACAATGGAATATTACTCAGCCATAAAAAAAAGAAATATTGCAATTTGTGACAACATGGATGGATCTAGAGAGTATTATGCTAAGTGAAATAAGTCAGACAGAGAAAGCCAAATACTGTATGATCTCACTTATGTGTGGAATCTAAAATACAAAGCAAACAAAATGAAAACAGACTCACAGATACTGAAAACAAGCCAATGGTTGTCAGAGGGGAGGGTGGTGGAAGGGCAAAATAGGTGAAGAGGGTTAAGAGGTACAAACCTCCACTTAAATAAGAAATAAGCCATGCAGATGTCATATACAGCGTAAGTAATAATATCGCAATAAATTTGTAGGGAGACAGATGGTTATTAGACTTACTGTGGTGAACATTTTATAATGTATGCAAATACCACATAACTATGTAGCACAGCTAAAACTAACATAATATTGTATATCAACTATATTTCAATACAAAATTAAAATAGAAGTCTTTTCTTTTAACTCCCATCTATGGGTCTCCTATTTTACCCTTCTTTTTAGATTATTATTACATATTTCTGCTTCTTCATATTTTTAGTAACATTTTGGTCAGTGTGTTTAATGAATAGAGGCTGGTAATACCTCCCATCAAGTGATGGCTCTTCCTTTCTTTTGTCAGATAGCATAAAAGGCAAGTAAATCCAATCAGGTCTTGAGCTGGGTTGCAGACTTAGGAGGATTCAGTCCATCTCTGGTTCATTCCCATTCTTCAGGATTGGTCCACTTGGGTTTTTGATTGGTATCCTGGATATTTTCTTTTTTCTTAGCCTTGAAAATTCTGCCTTTTGCAAATCTAAACTTAGTTCCTACCCTTTGCAGTTTCAAAATATGGCAAGTGTCAGGAAGTGGAGACCTGTTGTGTGTTTGTTTCAGGCTCCCTCCCCCTGCAATGGGACTTTATCTCCAATGCTCTGAAAGACAACTGACTGTTTCACTCCCTTTCCTACTCAGCCTTCCCAGTCTCTGGTACCATTCCAGAACTCGGCACGTCACATGTGCTGAGCTATGAGCATGTACTTTATGTTTTCCAATATTTTTCCCAGTTCTACACAACTACAAACAGTTCCACTGATTTTTCTTTTGGGCTAGGTAATATCTCTGTTTGGGTTAAGATATATCTCTATATTTCTATCTTATCTATGTGTATATGTATAGATATTTACAACTTATATCCCATTTTTGTCCATTTCTGTTCTTGGGCTGTAAACTTCTGGTCTAGATTTGATATGTACACAATATTATCTAACACTTGCTTAAGGATATTTAATTTTAATCTGGAGCTTGGTCTTATGGTTTTGTTTGCTTGTTTGTCTGTTTTCTTGAGGGAGAATTTTCATGAGGTGAAATGTTACCGTTCACCTTCTCTGTTTTCTTCTCAGAGTAGTTTTGTGTTGGTTTGATTCTTTTTAAAAAAATTGGCCTTTTGGGGAATTCCCTGGCAGTCCAGGGGTTATGACTCTGTGCTTTCACTGCTGTGGGCCCAGGTTCAATCCCCAAGCGCCGCATGGTGCAGCCAAAAAAAAAAAAAAAATAGGCCCTCTGTAGACCCTTCCTAGTTGAAAGTATTTTATTGTGCCAGTACCGTGAAGTGCAATTCCTCTAACAGACGCTTTTAGTGGTGGCAGCTGTGTGTACGTGGAGGTGAGGTGGGGTTGCTGGCATGACTTCTCTTCATTTTTCCCCTCACCTCCTTCTTTCCCTTCATCGTCATGCCTTTAAAGGACACTACCCCCTTGTCAATGCAGTTGCGTCCCCCTCAGAAGCAATGTTTATCTGAAGCTGCCACCTCTGGCTCCTTCCTGAGAGCCAGTACTAAAACCTTCCAAGACCCAGGCTGTGTTCAGTCTTTTGGCACTTAATGTTTGACATTTTCTCTCAGGGTTTGATTTTGCCTATGCTTTGTCTATATCATCCACTACTCTTTCCTCTTTTTCCAAGATCCTCTGAAGCCTTGCATCTTCTACTCTCAGCATCTAGAGTCTTGCAGCAGTGGAGGACGCTTGCTCCAGCTGGAGTTTGCTGCTTACCAATTTTCTGGTAATTTGATGTTTGTGATACCCTCCAACTCCTATTATCGCATGAATCATGTGTAACTTTATTTGTACCCTTTGTACACCTCATGGGTTTCTTTTATTAAGATGTGTGGATTCTGGTTCAGGCAGTTGACATAATCCTCTGGACCTCAGCATAACTTATCTGTTATTTCATTTCTTTAAAATTAATTAATTGATTGAATAATTAACTAATTTTTGGCTTCATTGGGTCTTCGTTGTTGTGCATAGGCTTTCCCTAATTGCGGAGAGCAGGGGCTACTCTTTGTTGCAGTGCGTGGGCTTCTCATTGCGGTGGCTTCTCTTGTTGAGGAGCACGGGCTCTAGAGCGCAGGTTCAGTCGTTGTGGCGCACGGGCTTAGCTGCTCCGTGACATGTGGGATCTTCCAGGACCGGGGTCGAACCTGTGTCCCCTGCATTGGCAGGCGGATTCTTAACCACTGCACCACCAGGGAAGTCCCTGTTATTTCTTATTAAAAGAAATTTAACTCTGTTCATAAGCAGCTCCAACTTATTAATTTTCATGCATCATAATTATCTATTAATTATACAATTTATTCATTCTTTTATTGATAATGATGTAAGTTGCATGTAATAATTCACTATTACAAAAAATGCTACAAAGAACGTACTTGTATATATTTATTCACACATGCAAGCCTTTTTCTAGGGTACATAGCTAAGTCTAAAAAGTGTTTGTGTTAGAGAATATGTGCATCTTCACCTTTACCAGATATTGCCTAATTGCTCTCAAAAACAGTTGTAATACTTTACAATTCTACCAGCAGTGTTGTCTTATTTCTCTGCACCCTTGACTTAGATTCACATTTTTGTCATTCTGATGGACGTGACATATTATCTTGTCTTTAATCTGCATTTCCCTGATGACTAGTGAAGGTCTGATTTGTCTTTTCATATTCTTTTCCAATTTTTCTATTAGGTTGTTTTTCTTCCTTGTTGATTTTAGTTCTTCAGTATGTGCTAGAAATGAACACTTTTGAAATTCTGTATTTTGTAAATATACCTTCCAAGTTTGTGCCTTATCTTTAATTTACTTAGTTACATAGAAGTTTTCAAATTATAACATCATTAAATCTACGATTTTTTTCCACTGAATGTCTTTTTTAAAATATAATGTTGTATGAAACCCTTCTGATCACCAAAGTCATGCACGTACACTCCTGTATTTTCTTACCAAAGTATAATATTTTGCCTTTTACATTTACATCTTTACCCACCTGGAGTTTATTTTTGTATTTTTGCCAGGTAATACTTTAATTTTTTCCTATGTGGAGAGTCAATTTCTCCAGTACCACAAATTCACACTTACAAAGGTTCTGTTCAATTGTGTTCAAAACCAGCTGAGAATGTGGGGCCTTTCACAACATCTTTAACCGCACCCATGGAGCTTATCACTCATCATGCCTTTCTACAGCAGCATTATTTTCTTGCCAAACCAGACTACATATTGCATTCACTCTTCTTGAAATATGTTCTCTCCACAAGTCCTGTTCTCTTTTTTCCCTATTCAATTGTAAACTTATGAAAACAGACATTGTCCAATCCGTCTTTGCATCCTCCATACTTGGCATTGAGTTGATTTTCAAACACTCTTCAATTTTCTTCTGAATTTGACCCTTATAGGTGGGAACGCTCACCTAGTATAAGCCATATCTTTATATTTTGGTTTTCACGCAGAAAGAAAAAGCTGTCTTTCATCTACTTTCCCACCAAAATATGCCTAGTGTTTCTAAATCTCTTTAAAAATTTTAAACAGAAACCTCAAAAAACTTCTAATTTCTAGGAACCCAAGTCATCCTTTCTGCCCTGTTTGTAGGACAGTCTGCGCTTGGGGTCAACAGCGAAGTTAGGAGGCACCGTCTGCGGGCCTGGCCTGGCCTTGCCCCTTTGCCGCGATGCCAGCAATGGGCCGACCCAGTTCGGAGCTGGGGCGATGCGTCCGTGGACGTGTTCGCACCCATCGTCCTTCCCTCGTCTTCCCTTCGTATCGTCCATAAGCCTCGACCCTGAACACAAATGGCAAGATGTGGAAATTACCTCCCAAGTCACCGTCCATCCTTGTATGGAACGCTGGGGTGTCAAACTTGGCTGCCAGCCTTCCTAAAGACGATTTTAGCAGCTCCCGACGAGTTTAGGCAGGAGCTGCCGATGGCGCAAAGTTCTCAGGCGACTTCTAGAACCTCTCGCCAGCTTCCCCTGCTTCCAGGTTACCATTTCGGTCAGGCAGAGACCCTGCGGTTCCCCTTCGAACGCTGGACCGGGCGCCCCAGTTAGTTCTGGGTGACTTAAGGTCACGTCGAGAAAACAACTGAAAGGGCAGATTCGAGGACGCGGAGACAGCCCCGTGCCCACCCGGCACTTTCCCGAGTCTCCGCAGGTGCGGCGGGGCAGGGCGGGGGCGGGGTCGCGGCGGCGCCGTGATGGGGCGAGCAGGGCCTCTGGTACCCAGTAGCCGCCCGGCCCCGCCCCGCCCCGCCCCGCCCCGCCCCGGGCCCGCCCCGCCCCGCGGCAGCCGGGCGCACGCGCCGGGACAGCTTTTTCCCATAGGCCCCCGCGGCGGAGCACCGCCCCCGCCCTAATCCCCGGATCGGCCAGGAGCCAGCGGATGACTCACTTGGCTGCGCGCCGGTAGTGCCTTTGAAAGGCGGTGGGAGACGGCGAGCGCGATGGCGAGCTTGAGTCTTCTGCTGAGCGTGCTGGGCCTGGTCCTGTGCGGGGCGGCGAGCCTTGAGCTGTCCGCTCCTCCCGCCCGCACCTCCAAGAAGCCCATCATCGGTGAGGAGGCGGCGGGGGCCGGGGGGCGGGACCGCGGTGGGCGCTTCCAGCAGCTGCGCTCCGGCGGCTGCGCCCTGTCCTGGAAGACCCAAGTTCAGAGTTAGGATGTGTGCCTTCCTGTGTAGCACAGAGGCCAAGCCATCATTTGAATCGTGCTGAAATATAGCTAATTAATGCCTCTTTGATTTCCTCAACTCCAAGGCTCTTAAAATTGGAAGGTAGGAAGGTGCACTGTGAAGAATCCTGCGGATGGTTTTCTTGTTTGTACTTAGCTACGAATTTCTACTGATTAAACGGATTCTGTACATGCATTATCTTTATTAAAATGTCACTGGCTAAGGGCGCATTTCGAGGAACGATGCATTATAACGTCTAAAAATCGAATTGGCTAGATAATCAAGGAGATAATGGTATACCTTGGTCTTTGTCATCTCCAGCAGAGGAGGGCAGCAGCGGCTGGTGTGATCCTAATGGCAATTCTGTTATGTGTTAAAGTGAAGCATGTCATTTTTCGTTTTCGACAAATGTATGTTTTATTATATTTTATTTTATTTTATTTTTATTTATTTATTTTGCGGTACGCGGGCCTCTCACAGCTGTGGCCTCTCCCGTTGCCGGGCCCAGGCTCCAGACGCGCAGGCTCAGCGGCCATGGCTCACGGGCCCAGCCACTCTGCGGCATGTGGGATCTTC
>NC_041228.1:71770389-71803411 GCF_002837175.3 Physeter macrocephalus
GCAGAGCACAGGCTCCGGGCGCGCAGGCTCAGCGGCCACGGCTCACGGCCCCAGCCACTGCGCGGCATGTGGGATCTCCCCGGGCCGGGGCACGAACCCGTGTCCCCTGCATCGGCAGGCGGACTCTCAACCACTGCGCCACCAGGGAAGCCCGACAAATGTATGTTTTAAAAAGAGAGTGAAATAAATTTGCATTGCCAGAATAGACATTTGATACTGGGCAGGGGAAGGCAACCCAGGAGAAATCAGCCCGGATTTTAAATTTGCAGAAAGTAACTTGTGTGTGGACAGTTAAGATGGTCTCATTTTAGCTGTAGTGTTATGCCTTTCATATTGTTTTTTGTTTGTTTCCCCCCCGCCCCCGAAGGTGGGCACTGTATTGCGTAACTAAATAGAAAGTAGATGAGCATTTTTTCATGTATATTGGTAGTGCCCAGTTTTCATATGTGTTGTGTATCAGTATTTGGAACTCGGAATGCCTTATTTTATAAGCTACTTAAAATATTGGTTAGAATCTCCCAAGGGAATGAACTCAAAGTATAATCTCATGTAGTGTGCTGGGAATTGTGGGTGCAGAGGGGAGGGAAAAAGGAAAGAAGAGGAGTGATTGTTTTCCCTTTGCTAGAAACAGTGGTTTCTAGGAAACAAGTCCAGGGTCAAATATAGAAAAAGTAAGTAAGCTTTTGGTTTACTCTGATCAGTTAAGACAAAATAGTTAACTGAACACCTGTGTGCAAGGCACTGAGTTAGGAGTGCAAAGGATTCAAATAAAAGAAGCCGCGAAATTCATGAGATGACCTCAAAGGCTGGGTAGAATTTTGGTCCCATTTTGAGGGGCGGGGAATATAGCTGAGCTCTTGTCCCAGGATGGAGATGGGGCGGGGGAGAAGTTGGTGGAACTTACCTACTCTAATGTACTTTCCTCCTTTCTGGTACCTTGTGTCCACATGTCCCTGGCCTGCCTTTGTGGCACCTCATCCTTGCCTGACCTGTAACCACTCCATTTCCTATGACACTCCCTAATTCTTTCCCTGCCAACTGTTACTGTCCTTAATAAGGGTGATCTTACCGCTCCATGAGGAGAAAAGCAGTCTTACTGAACAAAGTTGGGCATGTGGCATATATGTTAACTGAGCGCCTGATGAATGCCAGTTATTGTAAGAAGCTGGGGATACAGGTGACCGACTGATAAGGACGGCCCTGCCTGTCAGGTGGCCTACAGAGACACTGAAGGTGTTCCAAATGGTGAAGTAGTGAGCGATACAGGCACAGGTATCCTCTCCAGAGAGGTTTGTTTTGATGTGTCCTAGATGCCAGTGCTGTGCTGGGGCTGAGATTTCAGGGGTAAGAGGCAGCCAGAGCGGTAGGTGGGCCCGAGCATCAGGGTCTGTAGAGTTTGTGAAAGTTTAGGAACCCATCGAAGTGCTCAAGCAAGGAGATACCCCCTGCTGCTTTGATCTCTCTCTCTCTCTCTGTCTGATTTCCTTTCCTGTCACTTTGTCCCCTTGCCAACACAGGAAGGACTCTAGTCACAGGCACTCCTTGCAGTGGGACAGGCACGGAGCTGACTCGGGGTCTTTGCACTTGGTATTCCGTCAGCCTGGAGCCTTCGTCCCCCAGACATCCGCGTGTGGCCGACTCCCTCACCTCTCTGAAGTCCTGCCGGCGGTGTCATGTTCTGCCTTCTGAGAGGACTTGCCTGGCCACCGCATTTAAGAGACTTGCCGGCGGTGTCATGTTCTGCCTTCTGAGAGGACTTGCCTGGCCACCGCATTTAAGAGACTTTCTTCTTTCCTATGGATTGGAACTTACCCAGTCCTTCCTTCCCCAAACACACAGCTTCTTCGGCTGCTTTACTTTTCTTCTCGGCTCTTACCACCAGCCATCACACTATTGTTTACCCTTTTGATCTTGTTTACTGTGTTTCCTCTCTTCTCTCCCTTCCACACACTGGAATTAAAGCCCACAAAGCAGGGATTTTGTTTGTTCAGTTCACTCATGTGTCCCCAGCACCTAGTTCAGTGCCTGGTATATAGTATGATTCAGTAATATATGCCAAAACAGTGAACGGTGATATCATCAGATTTCTTTCCCTGTGGAGAACTGGTTGGAGTTGGAAGGCAGTTGTTTAAGAAAGGATGCAGAGAGACCTTTTAAGGGGCTATTATAATAGTCTGGGGTCGGGGGGACGCAAGATATGAGTTGCTTGGATTAAGGTGGTGTTGATGATGTTGGAGAGATATGGATAGAAGATATTTTCACTCCTTTACTTTGTTGTCAAGGAAACGATGTGCCTTAGAGTGTGTGGGAAGGGAGAGGCCTCCTTCTAGATTGAAGGATCTGTACTCTGAAGTTGATTCTAGCTTTTGTGAAAAAGACTAGTGCTATTGTAGACCTACTCTGGGGGCTTATTTGGCCTCCCTAATGAGGCAAGAGAGAAGGCTGCTTAAAACTCAGATCAGGGCTTCCCTGGTGGCGCAGTGGTTGAGAGTCCGCCTGCCGATGCAGGGGACGCGGGTTTGTGCCCCGGTCCGGGAGGATCCCACGTGCCGCGGAGCGGCTGGGCCCGTGAGCCATGGCCGCTGGGCCTGCGCGTCCGGAGCCTGTGCTCTGCAACGGGAGAGGCCACAGCAGTGAGAGGCCCACGTACCGCAAAAAAAAAAAACAAAAAAAAACAAAAACTCAGATCAGCCTCCACTACTCCTTTCCCAAATCCTATAGATGTGCTTTCAGGAGAAGCTTCATATTTAATTCTGTGAATTAAATGAGTAGAGTAGTGACATTTCTAGGGTGATGTGTTTCAGTTTTTGAGCAGGAAAAAAGGAAATTGCTTGAAACTGAAACTTTTTTTTTTTGTAATTTAGGAATATTAATGCAAAGGTGCCATAGTGAGAACATGAAAATCCTGGGAAAATACTATATTGCTGCATCCTATGTAAAGTATCTGGAGTCCGCAGGTGCAAGAGTTGTACCCATAAGGTATGATTCGATATTTTTTACACTGAGTAATAAAAACTGCAACTGCTGTTTTATCTCAAAAATTATCTTTTATCTCTAAAATGAATGCTTTCTCTCCTATGAGCACGTCATTCAAGTGTGTTAACATCACACCTGATTTTTGTCACACATCTGATGCTTAAGAGTCTCTCATTAAGTCGTTTAAAGTGTGAAGCTCTGTGCGTCTATGATATCGTTAGACGCGTGGCGTATGTGTTAGAGAGAGTGTGAAATGAGTTACCTTTACCCCAGAAAAGGTGCTCCTCATCAGACATTGTGAAAGTATCTACAGCTTCACCAGCTTCATCCCATAATATTAGGGTAAGGAAACACTTAGGGAATCAAAGAGTGTTCTAGAAGAGGACTTTTAAAACACCTTTGCTCTCTACTCTAGAAGTTTGGAAATGGCTAATACAGCAGTGTTGCTTACAGTATAAATTACAGGTATTGCACTTTTAAAGGAGGTACATTATTTTTGTGCTATAATGACCTAGAATAATAAAATGATTCATGTCATATTCATGACATGACATGATAATAAATGATGCATGTCATTTTGATTTGGAAAGAGTTGAATTTTTTAACAAAAACCTTGTAAGTATTGATATTATCCTATCATCCAAAATTAGTTATATTTTAGGGTCTTCCAGCACCCTCACCTAATCCATTATAAGTGATTTCACACACAAAACACAACTATTTGCTCTGGGCAACTTGTTTCTGTAAATAATTTTGCATTAAAAAATTGTAACAAAGAAAAGTACTGCTTAAAAAGAACATTAATACTAAAAATGCAAATATTACAATTTTGAGAATGGTACCACCAAATGTTTTTATGTTTAGATTCATAGGGATTGTCTCTTTGCTTGATCTTTTACATTTAACTGTCTCTACTCCAAGATGAACATTCGCTTTTGACATTAGTCTTCAATTTTTTAGTAGCAGATCTAATTTTTCAAATGAAATCTTATTTGGAACCCAGATAACAGCAGCATTTTAGAGCTGAGGCGGAGGCTCTGGACAGTCCTTAGGACAATGTTGCAAAGTTTTGATCCTGGAAGCTTTTTCTGCAAGCTCTTCTTTTAGGACGTAGTGCTGATAACACAGGTGGGAGGTGGAGAGTAAAAAGGCAGGTAGGCCAGTTCAGAGACGGCTGCTAGGTGTGAGTAGGCTAGGTGTGAAGTGAGAAGGGCTTGGCTTAGAGCAGTGGTTGTAGGATCAATGGGTAAATATTCTGAAAAAAAAAATCAATAAGACCTGACGAGTAATAGAATGAAAGAGAACAGGGAGGAATAGATGAGAATGACAGAAGTTTTGAAATGGGAAGTTTTGAAACTGATGATTTGTAGAATACTGGGACTTAAGACTGAGATACGGAAAACGTGACTGTCAGCGTTCAGGTTAATTTCCAGCTTGGGTTCCCAAAGTTCACTTTAAGGTATATTGCTCAGAATTAGAATCATGTGATCCTCTAAAAACAGTGTCATGCATGGCAGCTAAATTCCCAGAGGAACCTGCAGAGGATTGCCTGATGTAGAATGAGACAAGTGACCACACCAGTAACATTGGATTCATTTCTGAATTTCGGATGCTGGGGACCAGCTTCTGCAGTTTCGAAGGGAAAAGGAGGAGGATGGGAGACCTAGACAGCATCCTGGAGCAGTTGAAGAAGTTTGTCTTTGGTGTCCTTCCTCCTCTGTCTGCTGCCTTCGCCCTCAGGTGCCCGGTGCACTCAGGTTATAATGATCTTCCGCCGCAGGACTCGTGAGACCCACAGAGTGTCCCCCACCTGAGGGCTGGCCTGTGGCTGCCCACAGGCTGCTCTTGGTTTAAAAATGTGTTTCATTCACACAGTGCTTAAAATATGTTCAAATCAGAAGACTTTGTAAAAGTCTGAATTTTTGGCTTCCTTTTTTTTGAAGGCAGTTATCTGGAGCTCATTTAAAAGAGAGCACATGCTCTCCATTGGCAACAGTGCCTGTCACTCCTTTTCACGTTGCTGAAGCTGTGTCATCTGCCATCATTACCAGGCTTTCGCTGTTTTCTTTCAAAAGAACTTATTGAGAGGGTCTTTTGTTTCAAGAAAGTCTGATAACATGGAAGCACCATCTGTGTTCAAAGAATGTGACCTGGTCTGTTTTGCCTGCAAGGCCTCTGAGGCGCTTGAGTTTGTGACACCCCCTTCCCCCAACCAACAGTTAAGCCCCTTAATAGTGATAAACAGGGCCCGAAAATTCAGTCATGGACAATGGGGGAGCCATTTACTTAGAATGCCTGAAGTGGCTGGAAACAGGCTGCATGGCTAGCTGGTAGGAGTCCCTGGAGCACAGCTGAGTGATCTGAATCCATTCTGGTTCCTGATGGTGGTAGTTGCCCATCTGGTTTAAATATCCACGGGGAAGATTCTGGGTCCCTACTGGTTCCTTCTTTGTTGACACAATCTAGGGAGATTGAACTGGCAGAATACTGGGACTCACATTTCATCTTCCTATCACTTCCCAAGTCACAGCCACCTGCCCATTTATCCTCCATTTAAGATAGTGGTAAGCACTATTGCAGTGTCACCCACTGCTTTGTGGCTCTCTGCCAGAGGAGGATTATTATGAATTTCTGAACAGCACAGCTCATTTGGGCTTAGAGGAGAGCCTAGAGGAGTTTTCTGGCAAAGCACAGCTACATTCTGGGCATCATAGGTATCTCCTTAATAATGGGAGAAGTGTGCTAATACCCTCTAAAACTTTCCTGTGGGGCAGAAATGGACTGTAGTTGATATTTGCCTACTTTTTCGGCAGGTTGAGAAGGCATTATGCCTTTTTCTTCTCTTATACAACCAGAAGACTGCTAAACATAGAACAGTTCTTGCAGGAATTCATAAATAGGATGCTCTTTTCCCTTGTTCTTTCATTCTGTCAAACTTCTGGAAGAGTAACCTGTCTTACTGTGACATAATTCAAGGCTGTAGCCAGTTGTCACATACTAATCCCATGGGTTTTCTCCGGAGAAAGGAATAAAATCATCAATAATGTGGTGATTGTTAGGAAAGCCTTACCAGATGTTTGATGAAGGGAACTTCAGAATAATTACCTGGTCAAATTAGGCCCATCTATAGAGACCTGCATGTAGTCTGTACCACCTAGATCTGAACTCTTCTGACTTGTGAATACACAGTAGTTCTGAGACCTTTGCAGTTGGCGGTATGGGTGGGTTGAAGCAGGGACTTGGCATTTATATTTTTTGCCAAAGCTTCCTGTAGTTAAGATAGGTATGCTAATAAACCTCTTAGTCTTTACTTAAAACTACTGAGTATCCTTACCTTTTTTTTTTTTTTTTATCTTGGCTAGCAGAGAAATTACTGGTACCCAAATCTCATGGTCTTTAATGTTTTGCATATTAACACATACCTCACAATATCAAATTACATTAGACCAGAGGAAAACATGTTTACTTGTCTGATTAGCAAAACAAGGATATAAGTATGTGGCCTTCATGTAGTTTGAAAAAAATGCCTCTAGGAAGGCAGAGAGGTGATATAGTACAGTATTTAAGAATTATTTTTCAGCCGGCTTTTAAAAATTAATGTGGTGACTTCATTTAGAGGCTTACTTTTCTTCTTAAGTTTTGGGAGTGGATGTTTTGTAATTATTTTTATTGTTTTCAGGCTTGATCTTAAAGATGAAGAGTATGAAAAGCTTTTCAAATCTATTAATGGGTAAGTTGCCAACATTGGTTTAATATAGTGTATGAGGTCTAAGCAATGCAAAAAAGTACATATAAATTTAATACATGTTTCTATGTAGCTATCTTACGGTGGTGTAATATTAGTTTTCTGAGTTGAGAGGTGCAGAAGTCCTGCAGAGAGAAGGCAGGTTAAGAAATAAATGTTACACAGTAGACAACATACAGTTTTTTTTAATGTGCGACATAGTCTTTATTCTTTTCATGCTTGTCTTAAATGTTTTGAAGCCACTTTGGAGGCCATGGCATACTGCTTGCTTAGGGGATGTATAAGTCTTAAGAATGAGAATATTAATTGGTTATTTTTCAGAAGGTGACTTGGATAGAACTTGGAAAAAAGTTTTATATCCTCTAGCTTCTTCGCAAAAGATATGATTGCTTAGCTCACAGAAAAAAAAACCTCTTAATCATATGAAAAAATGTGCAACATTACTCACAATTAGAGGAAAGCTAATTATAGCAATTAAAAGCCATCAAGTTAGCAAAGAGCAGAAAATGTGCTAGTTCTCTGAGGGTGTGAGGAAACAGTGTTCTTATCCTTTACTTATGGGAGTTGTTGATCCAAATAATCAATAAACAATTATTAAGGAACAGAAGAGAGTTTTATTCGAGCCAAATGGAGGACTGTAGCCCAGGAAGAAAGTGCTCTGGAAAAACACGGTTTTATATCTTGACAGAAGAAAGAACCTACATCAAACACAACCGGGGTACATTTCTTCAAGGTTTTGACAGACAGATTAGCACATATACAGCGAGTCAGCATGACCTTGGTGTCTGGGAAGGGAACCTTATCTTTGAAGGACTACTAGCATGGGTGTCATAGGAAGGGGAGACATTTATCCCTGTCTTCAAAGTGGACTTTTTTTGAAACTTCTGGATAATGCATTATTTTCTTAGTGGTTAAAGCAGTTGTACAGCACTTGTTTGATGCACCATAAGATAGGCTGTTCTAGTTAACGTAAAGTTCAAGCCAAATCATGTGTAAGCCAGGATGATGTCCCCATACCTCAATAGGTGAAAATTTCTTCCATCAGGGTATAAGTTATATAGTCTTTTGGGAGCAGTTTTACAGTATCTATTGAAATTAAAAATGCACATACCATATGACCCAGGAAATCCTTCAGAAGGAATTTTATTTTACAAATATAATCACCCCTTTTAACATATACACACTACTATATATAAAATAAACCAACAGGGACCTACTATATAGCGCAGGGAACATACTCAATATTTTATAATAACCTGTAAGGGCAAGTAATCTGAAAAAGACTATATATACATACATACATACATATACATACATATATGTATAAAAAAATGAATCACTTTGCTGTATACCTGAAACTAACACATTGTAAATCAACTATACTTCAGTAAAAAAAAATTAATAAAACAGAAAGAAAAATATAATACCCCCTTATGTGAAGACTTAGGCCCAAACATATGCATTGTAGAATTGTTTGAAATACTTCTGATTTAGAACCCATCCAACAGTCCATCAGTTGGGAATTGGATAAAAAAATAGACTATATGCATATAATAGAATATTATGCACAGGTTAAAAATGAGGCTATCTGCAGATGTTGCCCTGAATCACTGTTGTTCTGTGAACCACGTGATAAGCAAGGCACATAGTGGTGTGTATAGTATACTACCATTTACTTTTGTTTTTAAAGTTGGGGTGAGGAGATATGTATAACATATATGAGGTCAACACAACAAATTTTAATGGTAGTTATTTCTTTTTTCTTTTTTTTTTAAATTTATTTATTTATTTATTTTTGTTGCAGTGGGTCTTAGTTGCAGCAGGTGGGCTCCTTAGTTGTGGCTTGTAGGCTCCTTAGTTGTGGCACTCGAACTCTTAGTTGCAGCATGCATGTGGGATCTAGTTCCCTGACCAGGGATCGAACACATGTTCCCTGCATTGGAACGCAGATTCTTAACCACTGCGCCACCAGGGAAGTCCCATAATGGTGGTTATTTCTGATCAGGGGTGGGATGGAGGGAGTCTGTTTTACTGTAAAGCTTTTATAAAAAGAACTTTTTAAAACGGGGCACGAACCCGCGTCCCCTGCATCGGCAGGCGGACTCTCAACCACTGTGCCACCAGGGAATCCCTATTACTATTTTTTTAAAAAAAGCTATGTTCAAAACAGTCGTTTCATTCACCTCAGTTTGGATCAGTAAATATTTACAGTAAAGTTAGTTCAATTTAGTGAAACATTTACAATGCCTGTTATATGCAGTGTACTTTGGCATGGACAAAGGTAAATAAGTCCAGGCGAGAGTATATGGTAGAGCCTCAAAAATATACAGCAGACAATGAGCAGGACTCTAACGCCACTTCAGAAGCACCTTTACTGAGCCTTGTATGCAGTTTTTATTTGGGGGGGCGGGGCTTGCAGAGATAAAAGGGCAGAGCCTTGCTTTGAAGGAGTTTGTCAACTGAGAGGGATAGTCAAGTTTTACTTTATGAATGGACTTTGAGATTAAACATACCAAGTTTGTTCAGAGGCAGCTTTTTAAATACTGAGTCAATGAGAAGGGAGAACTGTTAATGAGTCTTCATTAAGCCACTTTAAACTGTAGGGTTGGGGCTTCCCTGGTGGCGCAGTGGTTGCGCGTCCGCCTGCCGATGCAGGGGAACCGGGTTCGCGCCCCGGTCTGGGAGGATCCCACATGCCGCGGAGCGGCTGGGCCCGTGAGCCATGGCCGCTGAGCCTGCGCGTCCGGAGCCTGTGCTCCGCGACGGGAGAGGCCACAACAGAGGGAGGCCCGCATACCACAAAAAAAAAACAAAAAAAAAACTGTAGGGTTTTCTGCTTGGTTTTGTGGCAGATGTTCTGCCTTATAGTTTATATATTTCCTACTAGACCATGATCTTACTAACAGCAAAAATTACCCATCTTTGTCTCTGTGGGCTAATACCTATTACTGAATGAACACAGTTCAAAAGTGATATTTCACGTATCTCAAATTCATATTTAAGTATTTTCAAAAATTTTAATATATTTAATCCAACCTTTGTAATCTCTTGAATATCCTTAGTTACTTTAAGAGCTTTTTAGAGTTAGTTTAAAAAGTTGATATGAAAACATAAATATTTTTCTCTCTCTCTCTTTATTGGTAGAGTAAAATAAAGTCAAATGTTTGTGACTCTCCCCTTTTTTTTCCTAGAATTTTTTTAGAATGGTAATTGTGTTCTTTTTCAAAATTTTCTAACACCATTCTTATTTCTGAAGAGATTTCAGGGTAATAATAATAAATTTTAAATTCCATGGATATTTAATTCCAGCCTACTATATTTTTATGACTAGTTTGTTCTTTATTGTTAAAACAGATTTTTTTTGTGAACTAAGCCTGACTCATGATTATGGACCTGCAATTGATTTTGGCATCTCTGATCATCTTAATTTAAACCTAGCTATACTTGGAATTTTATTTCTACTTGATTTCTAGCTGTGTGTACTCTCCTCCCCTTGCCCCATTTATTTTACTTTAATTTATCCACACTCTATTTCAAAAATACACTTGTTTATCCAAGAGGTTTGGTAGAATATGCACAAATGCATTGTTAACTGCAATAGTTTACAAATGGGTGGGATTGTAAATATTTTGTATTTTCTTTTTGCCTAATTTTTCTCATTTTCTCTAATGATCTTGCTGCTTATATAATAAGGAAAAGTTGTTTTAACATAAAAAGATTGTTTATTTTCTGGGAGTGGGGATGGGTTGAAATGCACCCTGTTTGATGTTGTTTCAGGATCCTTTTCCCTGGAGGAGGTGTTAACCTCATGAAGTCAGGTTACGCCCACGTGGCCAAAATATTTTACAAGTTGGCCATACAGGTAAACCTCAGTTATTTCTTATTATTCCAGGTGAGGTTTTGTAATTTTCCACGAGGATAATTCTTTTTTTAAGCACGTGGTAATACTTCCTGCACAATTACCCTAGTCTCGTCACACCTTTAACTTTTGCAGTGCCTGTTCTTTTCCAGCCAGTGGCAGCTCTTGCCCATTTTCTCTGTGCTTCATTTAATTCTGGGCTCCAGGGAGCCCTCAGAGCCCTGCTGGCTGGCCCTCTCTGTGAGCTCATTAACGTGAACCAGGCCCTCATGGTGGCTGAGTAAGCTGTCTTCATTATGTACTGGGCATTGTTCATGTGTTGTGTTTTTTGTGTTTTTTTTTAATTATTTTTTTTGGCTGCGTTGGGTCTTTGTTGTTGCGGGCAGGCTTTCTCTAGTCGCGGTGAGTGGGGCTACCCTTCATTGTCGTGTGTGGGCTTCTCATTGCGGAAGCTTCTGTTGTTACGGAGCACAGGCTCTAGGCACGTGGGCTTCAGTAGTTGTGGCATGCGGGCTCAGTAGTTGTACATTGATTGATTTACATATATTGAAGAATCCTTGCATCCCTGGGATAAATCCCACTTGATCATGGTGTATGATCCTTTTAATGTGTTGTTGGCTTCTGTTTGCTAGTATTTTGTTGAGGATTTTTGCATCTATATTCATCAGTGATATTGGTCTGTAATTTTCTTTTTTTGTAGTATCTTTGTCTAGTTTTGGCATCATGGTGATAGTTACCTCATAGAATGAGTTTGGGAGTGTACCTCCACAATATTTTGGAAGAATTTGAGAAGGATGGGTGTTAGCTCTTCTCTAAATGTTTGATAGAATTCACCTGTGAAGCCATCTTGTCCTGAACTTCTGGTTGTTGGAAGATTTTTTTTTTTTTTGCCGCACGCAGGCCTCTCACTGTTGTGGCCTCTCCCTTTGTGGAGCACAGGCTCCGGAGGCGCAGGCTCAGCGACCATGGCTCACGGGCCCAGCCGCTCGGCGGCCTGTGGGATCTTCCCAGACCGGGGCACGAACCTGTATCCCCTGCATCGGCAGGCGGACTCTCAACCACTGCGCCACCAGGGAAGCCCGAGACAGAATATCTTGAAGGTAGCTGTTCATGTCTCATCAGATTGCATGACTCTGACACCCTTCAAGGCATTCCTCATTTCATATCATATGGTTCCATGTACTTAGTACATGCTCAGTGGATATTTTTTGGAAAAACTAGGGAACAAAATTGAAATTTTATAACATGAGTGATTTAAAATGCATTTGGAAGGCATATATATGAACATTATAAAGCCACTGTTCCTTTGCATATAGAGACTCATGTAACTGGCTTGTGCAATTTAAAAAAAAAAAAAAGAAAGGAACCACCTAACCCATAAGACCCAAAGGCCTATTTAAAAAAATGTAATTAGGGCTTCCCTGGTGGCACAGTGGTTAAGAATCCACCTGCCAATGCAGGGGACACGGGTTCGAGCCCTGGTCCAGGAAGATCCCACATGCCGCGGAGCAACCAAGCCCGTGCACCACAACTACTGAGCCTGTGCCCTAGAGCCCGCGAGCCACAACTACAGAGCCCGCGTGCCACAACTACTGAAGCCCGCGCGCCTAGAGCCCATGCTCTGCAATGAGAAGCCCGCACACCGCAACGAAGAGTAGCCCCTGCTCGCCATAACTAGAGAAAGCCTGTGCGCAGCAACAAAGACCCAACACAGCCAAACACAGTGGTTAAGAATCCACCTGCCAATGCAGGGGACACGGGTTCGAGCCCTGGTCCAGGAAGATCCCACATGCCGCGGAGCAACCAAGCCCGTGCACCACAACTACTGAGCCTGTGCCCTAGAGCCCGCGAGCCACAACTACAGAGCCCGCGTGCCACAACTACTGAAGCCCGCGTGCCTAGAGCCCATGCTCTGCAATGAGAAGCCCGCACACCGCAACAAAGAGTAGCCCCTGCTCGCCATAACTAGAGAAAGCCTGTGCGCAGCAACAAAGACCCAACACAGCCAAAAATAATAAAATAAATAAATTTTTTTAAATGTAATTAGCTACTTGAAGATTTCAAAGCAAAGAAAAAAGCTTAGCAACCTTGAACTTCCATTTAGCTGTAGCCACTGGGGTCCACAGGCCCTGATGAAGAAGCCCTGAGAAGTGATTTCTGTGCGATCTATTCGGTTCCGCTCTATGTCCTTTGCTCTGCTGATCACAACAAACAAAAGACGTGGTCCCAGCAAGTGGGGATTTAACATTTAGTTCAGAAATCAAATTTGGTGCATATGGAAACAGAGAACAGTTCAACCCTCTTTTGTGCTTATTGTAAGTGAATGCAGTAAGACCCTTCAACATAAGGTATACAGTTCTAACTTCTAAAAATAATATTTTCCAGACTTGCATATAAAAGTATTAAAATCCTATCTTGAGATGGGAAGTATAGGAATTAATGCTGTTCTATATTTTTCTCATTGAAGAACAGAAAAAAACTCCCTAACAATTTCCTCATTTAAAATGAGTTACTGTTAGGTTGTATTTTACAGTCTATGCAGGAAAACCACTGCTTTTAGAAAAATTACAAAACCCATTTTTGTAACTATCAGCACATGTGGGTTAATCTTTGGTTAATCAGAAAATTCAGTTGCTGGAATGCTTCTCCCCCAGTCACACTGGTTGTTGTGATTTCCTCTGAAGAAACCCAGTACATTTGTACTTTTTTAGTTGACAACTTTTACTCTCTGAAATTTTATTTTACTTTTGTTTGCCAACTGTTCCTTTCCTTCCAGATCATGGCTTTCACCTGATTTAAATCTGATTAGCTGAAGGTGGTATAATGCAGCTGTTACTATAAATTCTGAGATAATGGAGGAGAGACTTCCATTCAGAGTATGTTCAAAACCGGACAGCCATTTAAAGCAACAAGATCTGTAGAAAATGTATAAATAGGCATTTATCTAGCATTATCTTTGATATTTACAGTCCCTGAATGTTACATGTGTTGTTTGGTAGTTGACTGGCAAATGTTTGTATCTTTCCCAGCACAACTGAGTTTGGATAGTTTGGTTAATTAAACCTGAACTATTATGTGGGAGCTTGATCTAAAGAGAGATGAAGTGATATCCTACTGATAGAAGAGAGAATAAGTGATAGCCTACTACTATTGATCCTGGAAAACTCCTAAGAAATCCATGTATACCTCAGGTGCCAATCTTGTATGACAAACCAAATGTATAATTTTTATTTTGAAAAGTTTGAGTAAGCTTAGTTTTCTCTTTATTCTGCACAGGGTTTTGGTAATGGAGACTATTTTCCCACGTGGGGGACCTGCCTTGGATTTGAAGAGCTTACGTATCTGGTCAGTGGAGAGAGCTTATTAACCCTCACGGATACTGTTGGAATTAAAATGCCACTGAACTTCACTAGAGGTAAGAATTCTCTTTTGATCCTGAAAAAAATATTAACTGGGCAGGATTAGTAACTTGCAAGTATCAGAGTAAAAAAATGTTCATAACATTTGTTAATTTGGAAGTTATTTACACAGGCTGAAGATGTGAATGATCACTTTTTGTACTGAGTTATAAAGATGGCTGAAGGAATTTTGAATGTCGATAACGTATTGCTTCTAATGACATCAGGACAGTGCATGATTAAAAACTAAAATCAGACTTGGCTTTGAGTCCTAGCCTTGTCACTTCGGCCTTGGGGAATCGTTTAACCTCTCTTAGCTTTAATTTCCTGATTTGTAAAAGCGTTTACCTCTTAGGATTTTTTTGTGAGGATTAAATAAGATAATGTTTTCCAGGTACTGTGATAAGCACTTTAAATATTACTCTAATGAATGTTAGCTATTATTATTATAGTCAGCATTTTTTCCTGGGCTGTGTACTCTGTTTCGATCCCAGCTAGGGTGCGCTGCAGTTTCATTCTAGTACTAACCACCTGGAGTTATCACAGACTCCAGTTAAAGGTTATCTCCGTGACTAGACGGCCCTTATGTCGGATACCAGCCACAAGTCACCCCCCCAGGCCACCCGTACGTCTGATCAGCTGGCCATGAACCTTGGGATTCCCACAATCCCCCTCAGGTTTAATAATTAACTGGAATGACTCTCAGAACTCAGGAAAGTGCTATGTTTGCAATAAAGAGTTTTACTGTAAAGGATACACATGGGACAGGGTCTGTGAGGGAATATAGAACTTCATGCCCTCTCCCTGTTGAGTCAGGGCACGTCACCCTCCTGGCACATCAATATGTTCACCAGCCCTGTAGCTCCGGTGAGCTTTGGTGCCCAGAGTTTTTATCGGGACTTTATTGTGAAGGCATGATTGATTAAATCATTGGCCGTGTTATTGAACTCAGTCTCCAGTCCCTGTCTCATGCCTGGAGATCAGGCTAGCTCAAAGTCAGACCTACTCTAGAAGTCCAATGCATGTCCATTGCACTACATAGCCAGGTGAAGTCAGACCTGCTATAATCACGTGGTTAGTTTTTCTGATAACCAGCCTCATCCTGAAGCTGTCCAGGGGCCACCTTGTGTCACCTCATTAGCATTACAGAGACACACCTATCAGTCAGGAAATTGCAAGGGTTTAAAAGCTCCCTGTCAGGAACCGAGGACAGAGACCAGACAAATTCTTTACTTACCAATCTGTGTAAATAGATAATGATTCTTGTAGGTTACTTGATTTCTGAGTCATCAGAATTGAATGCTACCAACCATCCTGTTCTCAGAAGGATTTTGGATAGAAAGTAGTAGTTGTTATACATAGAATCTATAAAATGCTCTATACTTTTCAAAGCTCTTTCTCACATTATCTCACTTAATTACTGCAAGAATCCTTTGGGAAGTGTATGTATTAGGTCAGTCTCTTTTGGTTGTATGTGGTTAAAACCGGGTTTATACAAAAAAAGGAATGAAATCCGCTGAAGTAAGGTATCAGCGGATTTTTATTATCTGGGGCTCTGGGATTCTAATGGAAGCCATTAGCATCCTGAATGAGGGGTTCATTTAGGGACAGCTGGCATTAGGGCCTTGAACACCATCAGGATATTCTTATCCCTTTGCTGGTGTATGTCTCTGTCAGACTCCAGAGCCCTCATTGAGGTAAATTGCTTCTTTTGATCTATTTAGCGAGTAGAATTATCTTGGCCTGGTTAATGTTTTTTCCTACGTTGTTGGTATTTTTAACCGTTTAAGTCCCAGATACCTTTGAAAATGTGTTGAAAGTTCTGGGTCCTTTCCTGAGAAAACAAATATATACACATGTGGAAAATTTTACCTATTTTTCAGCACTGTCTAGAGAACTCATTTTAAAATCCCCTGCTTACTCTATGGCTAGCCTGCTCATTATCACGTCTGAAGAATTTTAGTTATTTATGTTACAATTCTAGAAGAAAAGTACTTAAGTATGGAACATATTTGGAATTGTGTGTTAAACTTATTTTGTGCTTGACTAGAATACTTCTGTGGAAACGATGTGTTTGCATATCATTTAGTCATCTTGATTATGTCTTAACAATGGCCTCTCTCTGGCTGTAGATCAGTGACTTCAATGGATTTTATTTTTTCTGTGTTTAAATTATTTATTTTTATGCTTAAATTATTTCAGGTCCATTGCAGAGCAGAATGTTCCAGAATTTTCCTGCTGACTTGTTGCTGTCATTAGCAGTAGAACCTCTGACTGCAAATTTCCACAAGTGGAGCCTCTCTGTGAAGGTATCACATTAATAACACAATGAAATTAATGCATTTAGATTTACTACAGAAGTAATTATTTTGTTTTTATTTTTGTACTTTAGAATTTTACAATGAATGAAAAGTTAAAGGCGTTTTTCAATATATTAACTACAAATACAGATGGCTATATTGAGTTTATTTCAACAATGGAAGGTATGTATCACTGCAGATGTACACTTTATTTTACTTATTTATTAATTTTGATTTTATAGTTCTCTTATGAATAAGATCATGTTACTTTGGGGACTAAAGTTAGAAGTTAGGGCATTTTTGGAGACAGGAGACCTGTTTTGCCCATGTTCCAAATCAATTGTGGTTTACCTGGGTCACCTTCTATGATAGGGTGATGAAAAAGGGAAGTGAAGAGTAAGGGGAGAGTGGATGAAGAAGTAAATGGAGAAAGTGATTTCTGTGTCTAGCAATACTGCAGATTAAGGACATGCTCCAGACAACAACAAAAAATGTGATTGACATACAGAAAAACTTCTTCCTAAATAAATACATTGATGAAGAGACGGTAAGGGTATTCAGGCCCCACATTGCAGGAGGTAAGTGGAGTATTTAGACCAGCCTTCTTATTGAGTCAGGAGAGCTTGAGATGAAGCTCAGGAGCCCCCTCCCTGGAGAGTACCGCCATGGAGCAGGACGCGAAAGGCCGGACCCTCAGTAAATCCTGCCTGCAGAACTGCAGGGAGAGTTTGCCATCCTGAACCGTAGCGCTGAGGGGGTGGGCTGGACAATCAGTAGGCCTCGCGTGTTTTCACGGCAGGCCGGTCTAGTGTGGCCTGCGCGGTACTCACTGGGAAGTTCGGCACATCGTAAGTCAGAAGGTGTGTGTGAAGTTATCTCGGACTGATAGCGCCTCAACGTGCGTGGCAGAAACAAATATCAGTAGTGCTCTCTGGAGGAACCTGCATTTATCCGGGACTTTTAAGAAGTTTCCATATGAGGTTTTAAGGAAAGTGATTGGTTCACAGCCAAAACATCACAAGTGCGCAGGAAGCAAAATACCGTGAGTGAGAGCTTGCAGAGTCAGTAGGCGGTCTTTCAGCTGGTGAGGCTGCTCGGTGCTACTGGCGAGGCCCGAGCACTGGACTGGAGTCAACTGGGACGAAGCGGAAGTGGTTCACGCTATTCACAGATTGCGGCCAGGTCACTGGCTCTCTAGTTGGGGGAGATCAGATGTCTGAGGGTTCAGAAACGACCTCCCCGGAATTCTGGGAAGGCTGATGAATCCAGTCTGAAGTGAACCACTCTGAACTTATCTCTCTAACCCTGTTTCCCCTCCTGTATTTCTTACTTTAGTTGACAGCGTTGCCATTCACCACATCATCCAGCGTTGGCTGTCCTTGACTTCCTGCCCTCATCCTCCACATCTGAGAGGTCCATACCACTCTCTACTTCCCAAATCCTTCTTGGGAATTCTTCTTCCCAAATCTCTCTATTCCTCCTGTCCGACTCCAGCATAAACTACCTGCCACCTGTGTTGCCGCAGGAGCTCCTAACTGTTCCACAAACCTGCCTTCCAGTTGGTCACCAGCAATCCCCCGAGATTCCAGTCTGACCACATTGCTTGGGAAGAAAGCTCCTCAGTGACTCTTCAGCACTTGGAGGATGGAGTCTGGATTTCCCAGTCATTTACTCCTGGTCTCCCCCGCCTTCATCGCTAGCCTGGATTCCATGCACCCTGTTCAGTACACGCAGCCCTCCACAGAGCAGCACTTCTTGCCCCTGTGCTTTTTCTTATGTTCTTTCCTCTCCTCTGAAAAGCTTTCCTTCCTCCCCATTCCCTTCTGCTGATGACCTCTTAGCTAGCTTTAAGAGCTCAGGTCAGTGGTCAGCTCCTGAGGCCATCCCTGCCCGTTATCCTTTCTCTCCACATCCTCAGTGCTCTTGCTTTATACTTGCTCTGCACTTCCTAGGAACGTCTTTGCACTTATTTGCTCGTGTTCTATCTTTCCTCCTAGGCTAAGAGCTCATTGAGAGCTGGGACTCTGTCATTCTTTGTGTTTCCAGGACTTTATGGAAATCTCAATAGATGTTGAATAGATGAGTAATTATTTAAATGAAAGAGTACTGGCTTGGAAATTAGGGACTAGGACTTCCTGTTGGTTCTGTCCCTGGCTATGTCATCACACCAGGCTCATTTGAAAGTTTTATCTTCTGAAAGTTTTCTGACACCTACTACATAGAAACACTTGAGATGCGCCTATTTGCACATTTCCTTCCTGTTCTTGATATTTTTTTCTAAATTAGTGAGCCAGGGCATGATTCCTAGAGTTGTCAGGAACCTGCATTGATCTTTTAGTGACACAGTTTACAAAAAAAGAGGAAATCTCAACTTGTTTCTGAATGTCAGTGTGTATCTCTGTCCTATCCATTCATCTATCTGAAAAACCTTTATTACAGTTTATCACTTGGGGCTTTTCTTTTTTAAAATAAATTTAATTAATTAATTAATTAATTAATTAATTTATGGCTGCATTGGGTCTTTGTTGCTGCACGCAGGCTTTCTCTAGTTGCGGCGAGCAGGGACTACTCTTCGTTGCGGTGCGCGGGCTTCTCATTGTGGTGGCTTCTCTTGTTGTGGAGCACCGGCTCTAGGCGCGCGGGCTTCGGTAGTCGCGGTGCGTGGGCTCAGTAGTTGTGCCTCTTGGGCTCTAGAGTGTAGTGACACAGTTTACAAAAAAAGAGGAAATCTCAACTTGTTTCTGAATGTCAGTGTGTATCTCTGTCCTATCCATTCATCTATCTGAAAAACCTTTATTACAGTTTATCACTTGGGGCTTTTCTTTTTTAAAATAAATTTAATTAATTAATTAATTAATTAATTAATTTATGGCTGCATTGGGTCTTTGTTGCTGCACGCAGGCTTTCTCTAGTTGCGGCGAGCAGGGACTACTCTTCGTCGCGGTGCGCGGGCTTCTCATTGTGGTGGCTTCTCTTGTTGTGGAGCACAGGCTCTAGGCGCGCAGGCTTCAGTAGTTGTGGCTTGAGGGCTCTAGAGCGCAAGCTCAGTAGTTGTGGTGCACGGGCTTCATTGCTCCGCGGCATGTGGGATCTTCCCGGACCAGGGCTTGAACCTGTGTCCCCTGCACTGGCAGGCGGATTCTTAACCACTGCGCCACCACTTAGGGTATTTCTTATTCTAAATAATACTTTTCATATCTCAAAGAAATATATTAGAAGATCTGCCTTTCAGTTACCTATGTGTAACAGTTAATTTCCTGGTCATCCAGCCCATGGGTCTCCTGCTGGTGGCATCACATGTGGTTCAAGACGAGAGAAAGAGAGTATGTCACAAAGAAGGAGGGAGGGGGGAGGGGCGCAGTGGGGAGCGATGGAATAGAGTGACCGGAGCTGCTTGCTGGTAGGTTCTTTCCTCTTGTGAATCTAGACTGAGGAAGGCTAGGATAAAATAGGTTTCCTTCTTCTGACATGATCTCTCTTAGCAGAGTCTCATGGGATATGAGGACAGTGCCCTTTTCCCTAGATATCTCTACTTTTGGACAATTCATTTCTGTAAGTATTTTCCCATGGTAGTGAGGGTTATAATTTCAAAGCAGAGATAGTAGAGGGAGGATTTTTTTTTTCAGTTAAAATGAGGAAAGGCATATGTGAAGAGGAAAAGAGATGAGTATAGATATTTCTCAGAAAGTAAATATTACACATATTTTTTTAAAATTATGGAATTTTAAAACCATATTTAGAAGTAGAGAGAGTAATATAATGATCCCCTGGGTACCTTTCTCTAAGCTTCAACAACTATCGCGTTTATGTGGCCATTCTTATTTCATATCTATTTTCTCCTCATACCGCTTAGTTTTTGGAGTAAATCCTAGGGATCGTATCATTTTTGTATATAAAGATATTTAAGAATTCTAAAAATAAGTGAAGTACATTACCAAAAATCTTTCACATCAAATTTAAACTTTTAAAAACTATTTAAAAATTGGCACACTGAAACCATGAACCTTTCCATAGACTGAGAGAGAGACACAGTTTAGCCTGAGACTTACGTAAAAGGACACTAAAGATGCTGGCATAGTCCATGCTCATGTGAATGTCATTATAGGAGGGGATGAAAATGTGGTATGAAGTGGAGGGAAGAGAGTTGTAGAAGAAACTTGTGACTAATCAGATGTGCACTTGACTGTTGAGCTGGGATATATTCAAAGGCTCAGTTATTTCACTCTACTCTGATCACCTAGTAAAGCGAATCATCTTTCAAATTATAAAAGGTTGTAAGTCAGTGAAATACTGTGTTGTGAACTTTCACACTGACTGTGAACTGCAGTTGTTTGTGTCTGAGAGAATGTGCACAGTTTAATTTTGTCTGACATTGGGTGTTATAAAAATAATGTTTTACACAGGATGTAAAACATAATTTAACTGTAAGTAACATCCCAGACCATTGTTATTACTTAATACTCACCAGTCTGTGTTCTTTGTGCAGGATACCAGTATCCAGTATATGGTGTCCAGTGGCATCCAGAGAAAGCTCCTTATGAGTGGGGAAAATTAAAAGGCATTTCCCATGCGCCTGATGCTGTGAGGGCTGCGTTTTATTTAGCAGAGTTCTTTGTGGCTGAAGGTAATATGGGGCAGGGGTTATAATTTTATCACCCTAGGGTGGTTTTTGAAGGAAGTTGCCCTCATCTGAACTTCTGTGTACTTTTACGCTATACATGTTCTGTAGGTTTAACTTTTAAAAAAATTAATTCACGTGAAAGCCCTGAAATTGAGATATTAGTCATTCAAATCAAACCAGGACAGTTATTTCAGTTAACAGCATTGTACACTCCAAAGTGGGCTGATTTCTTGAACAACAGCATAAAGATTGTTTTGTTTTCTTGAGTACTTTTTTTTTTAGATTCCCCTCCAATTACCCTTCTTAGGGATAATGATTTAGTTATGACATTCTCTGAGAATTAGATCTTACTTTCCCAAGACAGTTATGTAAATTGAATCTATACTCATCAGTCTGTGGTTTTAAGGCTGCCTTTCTGTAGGTATTGGGACATTGGAGAAAGTTAATATGCTTTGCCTGCATTTTCATGGTGAAAACACAGGCATAGTCATGCTATGTTATGTTTGTGGGTAAATTGAGAATTTGGTTATAGATGCTTGAGGCACTCTGGCGAGTCGCGGGCCCGGGGAAGATTTCCGTGAGCTTTGTTTGCATCCTCCCGTCACGCTTGCCCTGAGGTTTTATCAACCCTCCGTCAACACTCGCAGGGAAAGTGCTTCCTCCTGAGTTCACTGTGGTTTAGAATTGTGCTCAGTTGAATGGGTCGTTTCATTACAAAAACCCCAAATTAAAAAAAAGTTCTCCCATGTGTAGTATAGTCCCAGAAACATCTTCTGTCGTGTGTGTAGGAGTGAATGAGAAGAGCAGAGAGCAGAGCAAGGCAGCAGCACCGCAGGCACAGCTACAGGGCCTTCATTTTCCAATATCCCTCTTGCTAAAAGTGCCATGGAAGCCTGTATTTCCTTTATTTTGACTTTAGGGTAAAGTCTGAGCCCTCACCCCCTCACACCTAAAGTTCAGCCATGTGACTTCTTCGTGCCTCCTTGCTTTTCAAATTTCTGCTTTACCTGGGGGAGATGCCTCCCTTCTCCCCTGCCTCAGCTTTGCCAGTTTCTCCATCCTCTTGAAGCATCTTCCTGATTCGTCTATAAAAACTTCTGTGTGGTGACTAGACAAGACTTCTTGAGCGTTAGGACCTTGCCTTGTGGATGTTTCCATCCCCAGGCCCTGCATCAAGCCGTGCACACGGTAGGCGTGTAGTAGGCGTTTGAATGAAGGGGAGGTGAGCACCACGTGGGTCTGGTGCCGTGTAGGCTCGGCTGCTGTCAGGACGGCTCTACTCCAAAGCAGGAGCTGCTTTACTGGGGGGAGATTTGGTAAGATGGTTCTCCTTTTTGCTGGTATTATCCCACTTAATAATGCTGATTATAGGAAGAAATATTTTAAAGTAGCCTTTTGAAAATCATCTCCTATCTTTTTAAAAACTAACGCTTTCGTTTTCTTGCAGCTCGGAAAAACAATCACCATTTTGAATCTGATGTTGAAGAGGGCAAAGCACTAATTTATCAGTACCGTCCAGTTTATACTGGGAACATTTCTTCGTTTCAGCAAAGTTATATATTTGATTGAAAGCCTTCAGTGTGTTAACAGAGAAATTTTGATTAACTCCATGATTAAACTGTTGTAATAACTTGCTACTCATGACGATAATAGAAGGCCACAGAGATTCCTTTCCTGTGATGTTACTGGCTCTGATTCTTCATTCAGTATATTTGACTGTTTATATCGCATTTGATAATCAGTCAGTGAGACAGATACATAATCTGAGTGTTTTTCATGGAAAAGCTTTCTTTTATCTGAAGATTAGAAAAAAATAAATTTATTGAAAATACAGATTATTTTTCTAACTGATTGATTCTGGAAATACGTAACCACTCCCTACCCAT
Organism: Physeter macrocephalus; assembly: GCF_002837175.3. NCBI lineage: Eukaryota > Metazoa > Chordata > Mammalia > Artiodactyla > Physeteridae > Physeter > Physeter macrocephalus. The sequence continues at coordinate 71,793,175 of NC_041228.1, forward strand.
CCACCTACCTCATCCTTGCTGAAGACTCTTTATTTTTTTATTAATTTTTATTGAGTTATAATTAACATACAACATTATATGAGTTTCAGGTGTGCAACATAGTGATTTGATATTTGTATACATTAGAAAATGATCATCACAATAAGTCCAGTTAATGTCACCATAGGAGATTGTTACAGTATCATTTACTGTATTTTTTCTGCGTACGTTACCTCTTCAGGACTTACTTATTTTGTAACTGGAAGTTGATATCTCTTAATCCCCTTTACCTACTCTGCCCTACCCCCTACCTTTCTCCCCTCTGGCGACCACCTGTTCGTTCTCTGTATCTATGACTTTTTCTGTTTAGATGTGTTTGTTCATTTGTTTTTTAGATACCACATATAACTAAAATCATTCAGTATTTGTCTTTCTCTGTCTGACTTACTTCACTTAGAATAATGCCCTCCAGATCCATCTATGTTGCCACAAATGGCAAGATTTCGTTCTTTTCTAGAGCTGAATAATATTCCAGTGTGTGTGTGTGTATACATAATGGATGTATATCTAGGTATACATATATATGGAATATATATACATACATATGTGTTTGTATACATATGTATATATATGTATGTGTATATGTATGTTTATTGGGTTGGCCAAAAAGTGCCTTCAGTTTTTGAGTAAAAATAAAAGACACATTTTTCATTTTCACCAAGAACTTTATTGAACAACATATTCACCCTTTTTTTCCCACTACCTTCTGCCATTTTTCAGGCAACTTCATAATTCCATTTTCTCAGAACATTTTATCTTTCTGAGCAAAGAACTGTTCCAGGTACCTTTTACAGTCTTCCGGGGAAGTGAAATTTTTTTCCATTAAGCGAATTTTGTGAAGACCTAAATAAATGGAAATCTGAAGGTGCAATGCCCGGTGAATACGGCAGATGAATCAGAACTTCCCAGCCAAGCTGTAACAGTTTTTGCCTGTTCATCAAAGAAACATGCGGTCTTGCCGTATCCCGATGGAAGATTACACGTTTTGTGTTGACTGATTCTGGGCGCTTTTCGTTGAGTGCTGCTTTCAGTTGGTCTAACTGGGAGCAGTACTTGTTGGAGTTAATCGTTTGGTTTTCCGGAAGGAGCTCGTAATAGAGGGCTCCCTTCCAGTCCCACCATATACACAGCATCACCTGCTTTGGAGGGAGACCGGCCTTTGGTGTGGTTCGTGGTGGTTCATTTCACTTGCCCCACCATCTCGTCTGTTCCACATTATTGTACAGTATCCACTTTTCATCACTTATCACAATTTGTTTTAAAAACGGAACATTTTTGTTAACGTGTAAGTAGAGAATCACATGCAGAAATACGGTCGAGAAGGTTTTTCTCCATTTAACTTAAGTGGAACCCAGACATCAAAACAATTAACCAAGCTGGTGCAAATGATTTTCAGCGATTGATTTGGATATTTTGAGTATGTCGGCTATCTCCCACGTGGTATAACGTTGATCGTTTTCAGTTAATGTCTCGACTTGATCGCTATCAACTTCAACTGGTCTACCTGACTGTGGAACAGCATCCAGTGAGAAATCTCCAGCACAAAACTTCGCAAACCGCTTTTGACATGTTCGATCAGTCACAGCACCTTCTCCATACATTGCACAAATCTTCTTTTGCGTTTCAGTTGCGTTTTTACCTTTCTTCAAATGATAAAGCGTGATATGCTGAAATGTTTTTTTCTTCCATCTTCAATGTTAAAAGGGCTACACAAAAATTTACCAATTTTGCTGGGTTTTTTTAATGCACTTTGATATGACAGCTGTCACGTTACAATCTAATAAAATTGTTTTGAATGAAGTTAAAGACAACTAAGTGCTACTAGAGCCATCGTAGGCAGCAAACCGAACGAACATTTTGGCCAACCCCAGTAGATGTGTGTGTGTGTGTGTGTGTGTGTGTGTGTGTGTATACTGCATCTTCACTCACTCATCTATCCATAGACACTTAGGTTGCTTCTATATCTTGGCTATTGTAAATAATGCTGCAGTGAACATGGGTACATAAATCTTTTCAAATTAGTGGCCTTTGTTTTCTTCAGATAAATACCCAGGAGTGGAACTCCTGGATCATATGGTGGTTCTAATTTTAGTTTTTCGAGGAAACTCCATCCTGTTTTCCATAGTGGCTAGTGGCTAAACCGGTTTACATTCCCATCAACAGTGCATGAGGGTTCTTTTTTCTGCACATCCTCACCAACACTTGTTCGTTCTTATCTTTTGATAACAGCCATTTTGACAGGTGTGCCGTGGTATCTGACTTGGTTTTGATTTGCATTTCCCTGATGATGAGTGATGTTGAGCATCTTTTCAGGTGCCTGTTGGCCATCTGTATGTCTGAAGACACTTTAAATCCTATCTCTAGTTCACTGTGATGTATTCCTCCTCTGAGTCTCTGGAGTAGTGTGTGTGTGCGTGTGTGTGTGTATGTGTGTGTGTGTGTGTGTGTGTGTGCATACACACACACATTTCTGTTTCTGCTGTTTCAGCTCTGCAGTTAAAGTGCACTCCTCTTGAAAGCAGAGTGTGTTTTTATCTCCCACAATGTTCAACACAGTAGGTCCTTAATATTTGTGATCATTTGTGAATGTATTTTCTTCCATGGAAAATAATTTGAATGCTGTCATATATTTACCTGGGTATATTTTAATATATTTCTCAATCTGTGTTTCCCTCTTCCACCCCTCACCATCCATATACCCTCACTGAAATTTAGGCATTCCTTGAGGACAACCAAACAGAAGAGAGGCTTTTTTGAGCTGTTTCTGACACCGTGTAGGTATCTGCTGTCCTTATTCTTCCAGAGATGCCGCTGGAGGAGGGAACATGGGAAGCAGAGAGAGTGATTGGGCAAGATGCTGGAGGAGATTAGGAACGATTTTATGTACAGAAAGGTAGGAGCAATAATTTGAAGACACTGAGGTAAACTGTACACCTTGGGCAGTAAAGCCGCACAGAACATAGAAATCAAAGGGGGTTAACACATTAATCAGTTGAAAAGACCTTAACGGGAGTGTGGCAGATTTAGTTTTTGTCCATGAGCACGAAGATTCCTTGTTAAGTCTTGGCAGATGTGCCGTTTCTGGCTAATTTCATGTCTTTCGCCAATAGAAAAAGGTAGTGACCCTGTTCTTACACTGCCCGGGCTCCTCCCAGCCCGTCTGCGGCAGTGTTGTAGAGCTGCTTGTCTCTGAAGTTCCCTAGCCCTGAATCCTGGCTGTGTCGTCACTCACAGTGCTGAATCACCCATCTTCCTGCCCGTGAATACTGGCTTCTCGTTGCTCCCAAAGATTCTCACTGTGTTCCACCGACGATGGCCACAAATGCAAGAAAAGGTGAGCCATCGTTTTTCTTCTTCACTCAAATGTGAAGTTTTCCATTTTTGCCAACCACGTGGTTTTTTTTTGAAGTCTTTACGGCTGGAAGCACTTTATTCCAAGAATGGAATCTCTTGCAAAGTTGGCGACACCCCTGCCTTCCCCACGCCACCACGGGGAGGCTCAGCAGGCGGCCCGAGGGCCAGTGAGGAGAGCTTCCCATTCGGGCAAGGCGTGTCTGTCCCTGGTCAGCTTGGCTGGAGACTGTCCCAGGGCAGCCGGACGTCACTGCGTCGGCGGAGCCAAGCGAGGACGTGCATTAGAAGTGCCTGTTGATGTTACGGAGCAAGTCGGGAAGTCCTGGGAGGAGACGGGCGACCACGGCCAGAAGACCGCCTGACGCATGGCGGGAGCCTGGGAGAAGGGTGCCAGCGGCCGGAGGCCTGAAGGCCGAGAGATGGGTGTTGCCACCCCACCGCCTTGGCGTGTGTAAACCGGCGGTGACGCTAGCTGGAGGAGTAAGAGCCAATACGCGGGCCCACGTGTGGCTCCAGCCCAGGGGTTAGCAGGTCTCCCGTTGTCCAGACCCCTGAGCTTGTCCTGTGTCCATGATGAGAGCCACTTAGAATCAGCATGTCAAGGGACCTTCCTGGTGGTCCAATGGTTAACACTCGGCGTTTCCAATGCAGGGGATGCAGGTTCGATCCCTGGTCAGGAAACTAAGGTTCCGCATGCCGCGCGGTATGGCCCCCCCCAAAATAAAAAAGAATCAGCATGTCAACAACACCATTCTCGCCAGGTGGCCCTCCTGGAGCTGTGCCGTCGGCATGCATCCCAGAGCTGCTCAGGGCGTCCTGCGGAGCCCAAGGATGCTGGGCAGCACCTGGAAGGGGAGAATTGGGAGGCAGGACCCGTGCAGCTCTGGCCAGGCTCGGAGTGGCCTGCCCGCGTGGCCCTGCCCTGGCTGGCTCGTCCCCGCCGGCGGCTGGGGCAGTGCTCATGAAAGGCTGAGGGGCGTGCCTCCTGGGACCGGGACCCGCCCAGGACCAGCTCCAGGCATGGGGTACCCAGCCCAGAGAGCACTTCTGCCCTCGACCAGTCTCGGGCACTGGAAAGGGGCTTAGGCAGCTTGGAGGAAGGTACTCCGCAGCGTGGAGACCCCTGATGGGCCAGGTCTGAGCAGGGGCTCCGCTTGCCTGAGTCTAAGGGTGAGACTGCCGAGCTCAGGGCGGGCCCAGCGACAGCTGCAGCTGAGAGGGTAAACGCTAAGAAGTACTAGAAGGTTTGTTCCTGAGCACAAAGTATGGATGCCACACTGCCTACCGTGCTCGAAGAAGACACCCCTTACTGTGCTGGCACTCTTGCCTGGAACCAGTTCACGGTTCCCGTCAGCTCCTCCTCTTCCTGGAGGTGGCTTGTCAGCTGAAGCTCATTTGTTACCACTCTTGGTGTCGAGCAGTGCTTTCCAAACTCACGTGCGTCCGAATCACCGAGATCTAGGGATCTTGTTAAAATGCAGCTTGTGACTCAATAGGTCTGGGGATGAGCCGGAAGGTCTGCACTTCTAACCACCTCCCAGGTGACGGTGACGCTACCAGTCATTTGAGTCCCGCTTGGAGTATCAAGGGTCCAGACCTTGACGCAGGAGAGGCGCGGCGGCTGACAGAGTGTGAGTGAGGGAGCGGGTGTGGACTTGGAGAAGGAAAAGGAAGAAAGAACAAAAGGAGGCAGGAGTGGGTAAATGTGGGGCTTCCTTTCTACAGCTAAGAGCCACCTAATGTGCTCCCAGCAGCTGTCCAAGTTCTTCCAGCATTTCCCATTTTCTTTCCCTCGTGGAACATCTCCCGTGGAACGGGAATGTGGGATTTGAAGGACAGGCCCAGTCCCTCATTTCTATTCCAATAGGCCAGCTCTTTCTGACTGCCCACAAGTTGTGTAACTTGTAGCCTGGCCCACGACAGTTCAGGAGGGGGTGTTGACTGTCTCCAGTTCCAGCTGCAGAGCGGGAACCTCGTCAGGGTGAGCGTCCGTGGTTAGGGCGGTCCGGTAGCTTCTGAAAGCACAGTGATAGCTCGCACTAAAGTATTTAGGCCCAGTACCCGGCACATAGCAGGCCTTCAGTAAGTGCCCCTCCCTCCTCTGCAGTCATGGGACAGCCCTACATATATGCTGGGAGCCTCTCCCTTGCTATCAGAATAGCAAGAAAATCTTTCTCGTATGGGAAGAGTTAGGAGAAGAAATCTTTTGCTCCTTAGAAACAGAAACCCTGTTATTATTTAGCTTGTAGTTTTATTGCACTTAACAAACTTCCTTCTAAAATGAACAAAGTTTTTATTCCATATAACATTTTCATTCCCATAGTTTAAAATTAAATGGAACTATTTTGCAATAACGAATCAGGAACACTAGATGTCAGGAGAAAATCAGCTAACCTGATGTTTAACAGGCTGTGTTTACGTTCAGCCGTTTAGGATAGTAGATTTTATTTATTTATTTTTCTTTTTTTATTAATTGAAGTATAGTTGATTTACAATGTTGTGCTAATCTCTGCTGTACAGCAAAGTGACTCAGTTATACACATGTATCCGTTCTTCTTTTCATATTCTTTTCCATTATGGTTTATCACAGGATATTGAGCATAGTTCCCTGTGCTATACAGTAGGACCTTGTTTTTTATCCATTCTATATGTAATAGTTAGAATAGCAGATTTTATGTAGCTCATGATTCTGTGGGTCTGCTGGACTGTCCTTTGGTCTGGGCAGGTAGTGAGTTAACACCCAGATGCCCTGCCTGAGACCCAGGTCCTTCTGAAGCAAGCCTATGAGGCACTGAATGCATTGAGAGGGGATTAATTCAATTCTGCATCTGTGAACTTTGTCCAAAGTGCTGGGCCAGTTGGCCGCTGTGGCCCTTTTAAAACACTGAGATAGAACTGATCTGATAATTTTCTTCAGAGGTATGCTTTGATCCCCTTCTCTTAATCCTTTGTGTCTCTGCTGTAGGTTTCTGCTTTGTAGTTACCATGAGGCTTACACAGAACATCTTATAACAGTCTCTTTTAAGCTGATAACTTAACTTTGAACACATACAAAAATCTCTACATTTTTCCATTCCCCCTCCTCACATTTTATGTTTTTTTATGTCACAATTTATATCTTTTTATATTGTGTACCCATTAACAAGTTATTGTTATAATCATTTTTAGTACTTTTATCTTAGGGACAAGGACTTTTGTCTTGAGTTATAAGTAATTTGCCCACGACCATTACAATGTTAGAGTATTCCGAATTTAACTATATATTTACATTTGCCAGTGAGTTTTATACTCTTACATGTTTTTCACATGCTATACTTTCATATATTTTCATGTTACTAAGTACCATCCTTTTATTTCATCTTGAAGAACTCCCTCTAATGTTTCTTGTAAGGCCAGTCTAGTTGTGATGAAATCCTTTAGCTTTTGTTTTTCTGTGAAACTCTTTTTTTCTCCTTTGATTCTAAAGGACAACTTCGCTGGGTAGAGCATTCTTGGTTAGCAGTTTTTTTCTTTCAGCACTTTAAATATATCATCCCAGTTCCTTCTGGTCTACAAAGTTTCTGCTGAACAATTTGCTGATTATCTTATGGGGGTTCCCTTGTGCATAATAAGTTTTCTCTTGTGCTTTTAAGATTTTCTCTTCGTCTTTACCTTTTGAAAATTCAGTTACAATGTGTATTGTTGTGGGTCTCTTTAGATCCATCTTATTTGGAAATCTAGGGCTTCCTAAATCTGGATATCTGCTTCTTTCTCCATTTTAGGGAATTTTTCAGCTGTCATTTCTTTGAATAAGCTTTCTGCCCCTTTGCCATTCTCTTCTTCTTCTGGCACCCCTAGAATGCATATATTGGTCCCCTTGTTGGTGTTCCAAAGTCCCTTAAGGTATTTTTACTATTTTTCATTATTATTTTTGCTGTTGTTGTTTTTGTTCCTCTGATTGGATGAATTCCACTGCCCTATCCACAGACAAATTTCACTAATCCTTTCTTCTGCTTCATCTAGCCTGTGGCTGAATCCCTCTATTGAATTTTAGTTCCATTATTATATTCTTCAGCACTGTGACTTCTATTTGGTACTTTTTTACACTACCTATCTCATGTTGAAATTCTCATTTTGTTCATACAGTGCTCTCCTGACGTCTGTGAGCACCTTTATGTCCATATTCCGAACTCTCTGTTGGGTAAATTGCTTATATCTGTATCATTAAGGTAGGTTTCTAGAGATTTATTTTGTTCTGTGTTGAACATATTCCTATTTCTTCATTTTCCTTGACTATCAGTGTTGGTTTTTGCACATCAGATAAAACAGTCACCTCTCTCAGACTTTACCAGCTGGTCTCCTGTAGGAGATGGACCTTGTCAATCAGCCTGGCCTAAGCTCCTGGTTGCCTCTCAGGTCTTTGTGATTGTCTAAGCCACTGTCTTTTTCCTTAGTGTCTTCTAGTAGTTGCGGGTGTGTCAAGACTGTCAGTGCACCAAAGGGGAGGGTTGCAGTCAGCACCTATAATGCAGGCTGATTAAAAACCAGACCCTCAGGCAGCAGCTGGGAAAGTATGTAGTCAAACCCCTTCCAGGGAGAAATTGGGAGCGGGCATTTTGCCTCCTCTCTCTGTGCTGACAAGTGTTTTGACACAGAGCGTGCTCCTGCATCTGTTTGTTTGTTTGTTTGTTTGTTTTTTGCCATGCCATGCGGCTTGCGGGATCTTAGTTCCCCGACCAGGGATTGAACCGGGCCCTCGTCAGTGAAAGCATGGAGTCCTAACCACTGGACTGCCAGGGAAGTCCCTGCATCTGTTTAGAAACTGCTATAGTCCTTTGGGACTTGTGAATGCAAGCCTGTTGGTTCTCAGAGGTAGGACAATTGAAGCCTGCCCCTTGGTCGACAGTCATAATGTTGGGGTGCTAGATGTGTGGACAGCTCCTTCCAGGGAGATACTGTTGTATTGCTGGAGTGATCCAGAGGGAGAAAGCGGGGGAAGTGCACACCGGCTCTCTGTGGCGGATCACAGTCAGCTCCTAGACGCATGATAGCTAGAAACAAGACTCTCAGGCAGCAGCTTGTAAAGGATGCAGTTAAGTCCCTTCCAGAGATGGATGTTTTTGTCTGCTCCCTTTGCACTGAGCCCTAGGGGACAGCCAAGTTGAGGGCGCATGCGCCCATTAACAACTCTTCTTCGTTTGCTATAGTACTGTAGGGCTTGCGAATGCAAGCCCTGTTGACTTTCAGAGCTAAGTGATTTGGGGGCCCCTCCCTCCGGAGGCAGCCTTCAAAGTTGGGGCGTCAAATGTACAATCCAAACCTTTTTCTCCTCACGGAGCAGCTGGGAGTTGGGCGGGGGTCCCTTCCAATTGTATGGTGCTGTGCGGGGTTTGGGGTTATTGCAGGAGCGTGTCTCGGCCTTCCCTACCCGTTTTGATGTGGATGTTCTCTCTGTTTGCCACTGTGTAGGAGTCACTCAGCTGGTTTCTGGATTTCTCTCAGAGGGAATTGCTCCGTGTGTAGCTGTTTATTAGGTGTGTGTGTGGGAGGAGAGAAATTCAGGAGCTTCTTATGGTGCCACCTTGGTCTGGACCTAGATTTTTTTCTTTTGATGTTTGTCTTTCTTTAAGCCTAGAAAATCCTTTCCTCTTTTTTATCTGTTTTCTTCATCTTTTTTTTCTCCTCATTTTCTGTGGTATAACTTTTAAACTCTGTAATGCAAATCAAAATCCATTTTACGGCGGGGTGTGGAGTTAGCAGCTAATTTTTATTCTATATTTACAACCAGCTTTTCTAGCATCGTCATCAAATAATCTCCTTCCCTACTTATTTACAATACTGTCTATAGAATATACTAAATTATGGTAAATGCTGTTTTGTATTATTTTGTTTCCTTAATTTCTGCTTATTCTTATGCCAATAGTACTAATTTAATTATAATGGCTTTGTAATACATTTTAATATATGCTCAATCCTTTTTACTGTTTTCTTTAAAGAATTATTTATTTATTTATTTATTTTATTTATTTATTTTTACGTTTGGCTGTGTTGTGTCTTCGTTGCCGCGCCCGGGCTTTCTCCGGTTGTGGCAAGCGGGGGCCACTCTTGGCTGCGGCGCGCAGGCCTCTCACTGCGGTGGCCTCTCCTGCTGCAGAGCACGGGCTTCAGTAGCTGTGGCTTGCAAGCTCCAGAGCGCAGGCTCAGCAGTTGTGGTGCAGGGCCCAGTTGCTCTGCGGCATGTGGGATCCTCCCGGACCAGGGCTCGAACCCGTGTCCCCTGCGTTGGCAGGCAGGTTCCCAACCACTGTGCCACCAGGGAAGCCCAAAGAATTTGTTTTGATATCCCTTTTATATGTTAAATGAATTTGAGGATTGATAAAAACTCACAGCTTTTCAGTGTTTACTTTTTTTCATAAAGCAGTATATAATGCATCCTTTATATCTCTTCAATGAGTTTTGTAGTTTCACATACGTTTCTTATTAGGATTTTTCTTAGCTATTTCCTTGTCTATTTCTATTCCTCAATGGGGTTTATTAATCTACTTTCTTAAATGGAAATTTTTAAGCATATGTCCCTTAAACTCATCAGAATAGGATGTATTTTAAAAATTTTAATAGGATTTTGTTTTTTTCTTGTGGGTGTGGTGAGGGCTTGGCGTACCGGCATTCCACTGACATTTGTGAATTTTGTGCCTGTTCTTTTTACTGAGCCATTTGTTAATTCTAGTAACTTTTTTTTTTTTTTTTTTTTTTTTTTGCGGTACGGGGGCCCTCCCCTTTTGGGGCCTTTCCCGTTGCGGAGCACAGGCTCCGGACGCGCAGGCTCAGCGGCCATGGCTTACGGGCCCAGCCGCTCCGCGGCATG
>NC_041228.1:71803510-71812970 GCF_002837175.3 Physeter macrocephalus
GATCTTCCCGGACCGGGGCACGAACCCGTGTCCCCTGCATCGGCAGGCTGATTCTCAACCACTGCGCCACCAGGGAAGCCCTCTAGTAACTTTTTAATTGATTCCTAAAGGCTGATCATATTTTATTATGTAATATATGTATATATAAATATCTATAATTATATATTATGCATAAATATAATATAGTAGGATTATTGACTCACATTTTCTTTTTATACATATATGCAATATGCATTTTCCACATTCTTTGTGATGATTCTTTCCTAGAAATAAAGACTGGAATGTGCATGTTAAAGTAAGGAGGGCTGAATCATTTGGATATTTAAATGGTGCAATTAAAGTAGCATGGTTAAGGTTTACAGACTCCTACTTTACATTAAAAAAAGCGTTAGAAGTGATGGAGTGATCACAGTATGTAGTTCTCTGGTTGGCATTATCCCAAACCAGCTATTTAGAGGTAGGATCAGATGTGTGTGGATTATTGCTGCTCTGGTACTACAATTAAGCTTTTATCTTTGATTTGCTTTCAAACAGAAAGGTCTGACAAACTACGTAGTGCCTTCAGGGCCTCTTGGAAGCCACATAAATGATGCCCTTGTGTTGAACGGTAATTTAAAGAAAGAACTGATGCTGTGCTAGTGAACTTGTGTCAAGATATTACAGCTCAGGTCTCATCGCTTCTCATTAAGGCCTCGAGAATTCTATGAACCTTGCCAGTCTGTACCTTGGGTCATTTTAACGTGTTTCCATTCCAAAGTCTGGCTGCTAATTTTGATTTTTTTTTTTCCCTCTGTAGGAGTTCCTGAATTGTTATGGCATAAAAGTCATTTACTTTCCCCTTCATAACAGAACATTTCTGTTTTAGAAACTTTTTATTTTGAAATAATTTGCCTTAACAGAAAACTTGCAATTATTGTACAAAGAATTCCTGTATATCCTTCACACAGATTACCCAGCAGTTAACATTTTACACATCTGCATTATCATCCTCTCTTTCTCTGCTTTGTGTAATAATTCCTAAAAACAGGAATTTTTTTTTACATAATAATGTATATATTATCAACATCAACAGACTTTATTAAAATGTTGCCAGTTGTCCTGCTATTGTTCTCTATAGCAAATGAAGAAAAAACGGGGTGTCTGGGATCTAATCCAGAATCACATGCTGCATGCAGTTGTCATGTCTTCTCAGTCTCCTTTAATCTGTTCCTCAGTCTTTGACTTTCATGACCTTGAATTGGTGAAGACTGTAGGCGAGTTGTTTTGTGGAAGCTTCTTTAATCCTAAAAATCCTAAATCTTCAACTAATTCAAAAGGCATGACCTTTAATTTGCAATTGAGTTCTTGTTATCTTAATTTTCCCAGATGTAACCTGAAGACATTTATCTCCTAATTATGATAAAAGAAGTCAACGTACAAGGGCAGAAACATGGGGAGGGAATTGACATTTGCTGGGCACCTGCAGAGTCCCTGGACTGGGTAGCTGATACACATTTCGTTTAATTAGCACATCCATCATGTAGCATAAATTATTATTATTGTTGCTACTACCCACATTTTGAAAATGAGGAAACAGATGCTCAGAGATTGTAACCTGCTCATAAGTAAGATAATGTTGAGAGTAACACTGAACATAGGCATCGAGCCACAATCATCAGAAAGGTGAACAAATCGCCAAGTAAAAGGGAAATTCAGGGGATGTCATCATAGGAGTGTTTAATTTTTCAAATTCAACTACACATAATCAGCAAAAAAAAAAAACCAAAAAACAACCAAACACCAAAAAACTAATGATGAAAAAAATCGCAGGGTGACAGCTCAATCCCTCCTCTGTAAAGACCTCTAACAACTAACTCATCTGACTGGTGCCCACAGAATCCAACCACTCCGGACCATTTTTGCCATCACTTCTGTGGTCAAAGCCACCCCCACCTCTCACCTGGAATATTGCAACAGTCCCCTCACCTGTCACTTGTGTCTGCTTCTGCACTCCCAGTTGTCTCTTCTCAACAAAGGAGCCAGAGTGATTCTTTTGTATCATTTTCTTTTTTTTTAGAGTCTGCATGTAAGTGATATCACATATCTGTCTTTCTCTGGCTGGCTGACTTCACTCAGTATGATCATCTCCAGGCCCATCCATGTTGCTGCAAATGGCATTATTTCCTTCTTTTTTATGGCTGAGTAGTATGCCACTGTGTATATGTACCACATCTTCTTTATCCATTCCTCTGTCCAGAGTGATTCTTTAGAAACCTGGGTCTCATCATATTACTCTTCTGCTCAGAACTCTTCGGCTACTTCCTAAATCACTCAGAGTAACAGCTGACCTTGTGCACTGGCCTCTGAGGTCTCAGGGATCTGGCATCATCTCCATCCTTCCCGCCCTTCCTCACTCCTGCCCCCAGCTGTGCCAGCCTCCTTCCTGGGTCTCCCCCTCCCAGCCGCTTCCACACCTCACCTTTGCCCTTGTGCTCTCGATCTGAAATGCCCTTCCCCGCAGAGCTGCTGGCTCATGCCCTGCCTTCCTTCCTCCCTTCCAGCCTCTGCTTAAATGTCACCATCTGAACCAGCCTTTCCCGATCACTCTACATAAAACTCTCGTCCTGGCGCTGCCTCCTCGCTTTCCCTGCTTTCTTTGTTTCCACAGCACAGAAAACGATCTGATGTAGTTTTATTTACTTGCTCACATCATTATTCTCCGCCTTATCACCTAGAACATCACCTAGAACTTGCATGATGGTGAGGACTATTTTATCCTTCATCACTGTCTGCGTGTGGTTGGTGCCAATTAAATAACCAGTGAAGAGCTGTGTGTTCAATGCTGGAAAACTCCTGACGGGGCTGAACTTGGGTGTACGATTCACAAGTACTGGACTTCAGGGGTGAATTACAGTATTTTAAATGGAAATTTTGACTATACTTAACTTTTGCTTTATGCGCTCACTTTACCACTTCATCCCCTGAGTAAGAGTTGACTCCACTCTAGAAGACCATGGCTGTGTGGCCTCTTTCATAAAATAAATAACAAAAACCTGGCAACCCAAAGGTCTTTAAAGCCTCTGACGACAATTAGTAAGTAAGTGCTGGTGTTAAGGGCCTCAGGCATCCAATATACTTAAAAAATGTACTAGGCTCATAGTTTCAATTTTAGTAATTCAACCCCCAAAACATGAGGCTTTTTTTTTTTTGAATTTTTGAATTTTATTTTATTTTTTATACAGCAGGTTCTTATTAGTTATCTATTTTATACATATTAGTGTGTACATGTCAATCCCAATCTCCCAATGCATCACACCACCACCGCCCCCCTACTTTCCCCCCTTGGTGTCCATAGGTTTGTTCAAAACATGAGGCTTTCTTGCTTCCAACTCAAAACCCTTGTCAGCCCAGCACCATACACAGAAAGGAACATAAATCTGACTCCATAAAGCCCTGAGGAGTAACAGGTCTTCAGGTGAAGTTTTCATTTTATTTTTTTATGAGGCTATGGAGGAGGGGGTGATTGCGTGGTCACAAACACACTAAGATTTCCCACCACTCTCTGTAGACACCGTGCATCATTAAAGCTCCTTAGTTACTCCAGTGTCCTTCCCTTTCTGCTCCTGCAAGCTCCCCCGGACCTTGCCCTCTTCCTCCTCGGTCACCCGTCCTGTGCCCAGTCTCTTTCCTCCATGTGTCTCATGACATTTGTAGATCAGTCATGACTAATGTAGATCAATGTAGCTTCTCTTGGTTCTCTTGGCAACAACCTGCTTCCACACTGAGCACAACAAAGCGGGAGAAGTGGGAAGGAGGGTTTTCCTCCCCCTCAGACACAGGCTGAGCTCCTCCCTCGCTGGTAGCACAGTGAATTCTCTCTCCTTCTTAGCTGAGTTCAGTACCCCTGGCTCTTGCCCTGCAGCCTGCAGCATTTGAATGAACTCCTGAAGAGCACGGAGGACAAACATCTGAAAGGTCCACCGCCCACGATTAAGCATGCAACAGGCTGTGCCTTTGCCATGCGCGTCTAATTGTGGTTCATTTGTTTAATATTAAAATACTCTCAAATCTACATAAGCCACCTGCTTTTCCTCCACGTTCACTGAGCCCTGATGCGTTAAGCATCTGTAACACAATTTCTCTTTATGTCATTAAAAATGGGTAGGTGTTGGGGCTTCCCTGGTGGCGCAGTGGTTGAGAGTCCGCCTGCCGGACACTGCAGGGGACACGGGTTCGGGAAGATCTCACATGCCGCGGAGCGGCTGGGCCCTGCCCCGGTTCGGGAAGATCTCACGTGCCGCGGAGCGGCTGGGCCCGTGAGCCATGGCCGCTGAGCCTGCGCGTCCGGAGCCTGCGCTCCGCAACGGGAGAGGCCACAGCAGTGAGAGGCCCGCGAACCGCCAAAAAAAAAAAAAAAAAAAAAAAAAAAAAATGGGTAGGTGTTAATGTAAATACCAATTGGAAAGCTTGAGTCGTTTCTCAGATTTTTCAATCATGCTGTTTGCTGTATTATTATTGTGGATTAGTCTACTTTTGGTACAATTTTACAGTGGCATCAAAGTCCTACTCTAATACTTAGATCCCAAATGAAGGATTTAATGGCCTCAGTTAACACCCCAGTGACGTGGGTTTAATATTATGGTTCACCTGTTTTTGCTGTTTACTTTCCTGAGCTTCAGCCAAACTAAAGAAACTATGAAAACAGAGTCCAATCGCCCGTGAAAGAAAATGCCACCGTCCTCAGTAAAAAGAAAAGCTGGCTTCTTCTAGGTTGGTACCTTAGGGAGGGACTCTACACTTGGTGCAGAAGGAAATGCAGACCCCACGGCGCCTCTGCTCTTCCCCACGCGATCCTGAGTCACACTGGCTTCAAGGACAAGTCCTGCCCTTGAACGCTCTCACTCAAAGGAAGAGCTGGGGCCTCTTCTCCCAGTAGCCCATGGCATGGCTGGTTTAAGATCAAAACCTTTTGTTCATGTATGACCAACTTGAATTTTCCTGAACAGATTATAAAAGGGAAGTCTACAAAGTCTTCTTTGCTGGTCTATGTCCCCAGCCACCCAGCCCTCCCTCCCCAGACGACCAGTGTAACTGATTTCTCTATATCCTCTATGCTGAGTCAAATACATGATAGGATTCCTCTCTTCCCCTATCACCAACATGATAGAACACTGCACACACTGCCACAAGTGGCTCTGTCCCTTGCTCTGTCTTGGAAATCCTCCAACACACAGAGTTCCTCTTTCCTTTCTGATGGCCACGTGATAACCCATTGCATGGCTCTACCATGATTTATTTAGGCAGTTTCCTACCAGTAGGCACTTGGGTTGTTTCCAATCTTTTCCTGTACCAAAATGCTTCAGCAAAAACAGGGAAGAAGTTTTTTGCACATATGTGGCATCTGTAGGACAACTTTCTAGAAATTGCTGGGTCAAAGAATAGGTGCCTCTTTAATGGTAGTATCTAGCGCCAAATTTACACTAATGATATTTTAATTTACACTCCTCCCCAACACACACAAGTAATGTATGCATTCAACACGATTTTACAAAAGGCTCGGGAGTAATGTAAGGAGATAAACCTAGTGACCTGATTTTAGATAGCATGGTTTATGAGCTGTGGCTCACTCTTCTTTATTTTTTTTCTTCATTTTTATTTTTTTGCGGCTGCACCACGTGGCTTGCAGGATCTTAGTTCCCCGACCAGGGTGCCCTGCAGTGGAAGCACAGAGTCCTAACCACTGGACCACCAGGCAATTCCTTCACTCTTCTACACTTTGTGATCCATTAGAGCAATCCTTCCTGACTTTTAACTTTGCTTGTACAGAGCAGAACCTCTCAGTGAGGTAGGGGACTTTTTTTACCCCCTCACCTACCTCACATCCTTCAGCTTCTCTGAGCCAGAAGGTAACACAAGATGCCTTAGGTAATACAACTCAGGGAATAGAAAGCACAGTATTTTTCCCATCTCCACCCTCCCAACATCGACGTCTTGCCCAACTAGGCCTGATGCCCGAGGCCGGGCAGTAGGTAGGTAGCAAAAACCTTGAGGAGACCAAGGGGTCCTGGAAGGTAGAAAAGGGGGAAGGGACGAGGGGGAGAGCTTTCTCTACTGACCGGAGAGGGAGGCTCGATGGTGTCCCTGGAGTATGTTGTGGATGACATCATTGTTGACCTGTACAGTATTTTAGGAATGTAGAAAGATTCAGATTAAGATAGTCATTATTATTCTACGGGAGCTTAAAATTCAAGGACAATTTCTTTGGCTCCCAATTCTTGAATTTTCTTAAATATTGGTGAAATTCTAATACAACAAATACCCATTACAATGAAAAAAAAAACGAAACAAAACTATTTTTAATAAAAGATGCTGTGGCAGAGTTTGCTATATGTTCACTATATTCCACTTCCTTTTCTTTCTGGGCCAGAGCTAGATTCTCTTCTCTTCTTTCCTTGCTGTTTGATGGGATCCCTGTGACTAGGTTCTGGGCTGAGATAAGTAGGCAGAAGTCCCGTGAACCATTTCCAGGCCTGGCCCCTAATAACCCCACCGTGAAATCATTTGTCCTCTCTTTTATTCTCCGTTTGAACAGCTGGAGGCAAAAGACTCCCAGGCCTTAGGTCATGGTAAAACCAGAACAGAGGATGAGCCTGGGGTCCTGAATTCTGTTTTATTTATTTATTTATTTATTTATTATAAAAGGAGGACATTTTTTTTTAATTAATTAATTTTATTTTTGGCTGCGTTGTGTCTTTGTTGCTGCGCGCGGGCTTTCTCTAGTTGCGGCGAGCAGGGCCCACTCTTTGTTGAGGTGCGCGGGCTTCTCATTGCGGTGGCTTCTCTTGTTGCGGAGCACGGGCTCTAGGTGCACACGCTTCAGTAGTTGTGGCATGAGGGCTCAGTAGTTGTGGCTTGAGAGCTCTAGAGCGCAGGCTCAGTAGTTATGGCACAAGGGCTTAGTTGCTCCGCAGCATGTGGGATCTTCCCGGACCAGGGCTCGAACCCATGTCCCCTACATTGGCAGGCAGATTCTTAGCCATTGCGCCACCAGGGACTCCCCCGAATTCTGCTTTAGAAGAGCAACTCAGGAAAACCTCAGTTTTGTGCCCTTGTTAGGTGGATGTTAGTTCTCTCCTTGGATTGGTCTTTGCTGGCAGGTTACTGTAACATCAAGTATATATATGCTTCTGGGTAAGAAGGCATGAAAGTAGTTTTAGGATTCAACTTCATTGTATAGCTTTCCCCAATTTTAAATAAAAAATTTTATCCTTAATTGGTAGAAGGGGTCAGCTAAATCTTGATGAAACCTCTTGAAATGAAAAACAAAATAGAAGTCTATTCTGTGTGTTAGAAGGTACTTCTGAGTACAGTAAACTGTATGTCAGTGGCCCCAGCCCCTGGACTACAAGGGTTAGAGCTGAAGTGAGCCATGGCTGTAAGAGCAGCTTGTTGGCCTTTGGCAGGGGCAGGTGAAGAGGGAAAAAGGTGCGGGGGCGGGGGTGTTGAAAGGGACAGAATGGGTGAGGGGAGACTCATGTTCGTAGGGGACTCACTAATATGTCAGGGCCTGTGTTACCTGCTTTCTGAGTATTTTCTCAACAACCAAATGGGATAGATGTCAGCCTCCTTTTATGGATAAGAAACTCAAAGATGTGGAGTTAATGAGTCGGGGATCTGGGCGCTAAAGGAACATGGAGAAGGGAGTCCCCACCTACCCGAAATGCAGGCGGGTTAGGGATGCGAGGAAGGAAAATCAGAGAAGAAAGGAGAGGGGAGGGGACCAGTGCAGAGTGCGGGGTACAGGGTCACCCTAAGTAGCACCTCCTCTCCAACAGCCCACTCCTCCGCCCCCTGAAGATGTTTGCTCGTAACCATGCCTGTAACTCAGGGAAGTTGTCTTGATTCCCGAGGACCCTTGTCCTTTAAGGAATTGTTCGACTAAGAGCTCTAAAAGGACCACATTAACCGAAGATATCCAGTCTTCTTTATTTCTCATTACCAAAAGGACAAAGAGAATCAGGCACCATCGGTGCTGATGCTTCAGTCCATGCAGGTCCTCATCAGAGCCCTTTAATATCACCATTTAAGGAAGCATCAGCGTTTGGGGAAAATACTTTTTTTTTTTTTTAACATCTTTATTGGAGTATAATTGCTTTACAATCTTGTGTTAGTTTCTGTTTACAACAAAGTGAATCAGCTATACATATACATATGTTCCCATATCTCCTCCCTCTTGCGTCTCCCTCCCACCCTCCCTATCCCACCCTTCTAGGTGGTCACAAAGCACCAAACTGATCTGCCTGTGCTATGTGGCTGCTTCCCACTAGCTATCTCTTTTACATTTGGTAGTGTGTATATGTCAGTGTTACTCTCTCACTTTGTCCCAGCTTACCCTTCCCCACTCCCCATGTCCTCAAGTCCATTCTCTACGTCTGCGTCTGTATTCTTATCCTGCCCATAGGTTCTTCAGAACCTTCTTTTTTTTTTTAGATTCCATATGTATGTGTTAGCATATGGTATTTGTTTTTCTCTTTCTGACTTACTTCACTCTGTATGACAGACTATAGGTCCATCCACCTCACTACAAATAACTCAGTTTCATTTCTTTTTATGGCTGGAGTCATATGGTTTTAGTTTTTTAAGGAACCTCCATACTGTTCTCCATAGTGGATGTATCAATTTACTGTCCCACCAATAGTGCAAGAGAGTTCCCTTTTCTCCACACCCTCTCCAGCATTTATTGTTTGTAGACTTTTTGATGATGGCCATGCTGACCAGTGTGAGTGATACCTCACTGTACTTCTGATTCGCATTTCTCTAATGATTAGTGATGTTGAGCCTTCTTTCATGTATTTGTTGGCAATCTGCATATCTTCTTTAGAGAAATGTGTATTTAGGTCTTCTGCCCATTTTTGGATTGGGTTGTTTGTTTTATTGATATTGAGCTGCATGAGCTGCTTGTATATTTTGGAGATTAATCGTTTGTCAGTTGCTTTGTTTGCAAATATTTTCTCCCATTCTGAGGGTTGTCTTGTTTATGGTTTCCTTTGCTTTGCAAAAGCTTTTAAGTGTCATTAGGTCTCATTTGTTTATTTTTGTTTTTACTTCCGTTTCTCTACAGGTGGGTCACAAAGGATCTTGCTGTGATTTACGTCATAGAGTGTTCTGCCTATGTTTTCCTCTAAGGGTTTTATAGTGTCTGGCCTTACATTTAGGTCTTTAATCCATTTCAAGTTTATTTTTGTGTATGGTGTTAGGAAGTGTTCTAATTTCATTCTTTTACATGTAGCTGTCCAGTTTTCCCAGCACCACTTATTGAAGAGGCTGTCTTTTCTCCAGTGTATATTCTTGCCTCCTTTATCAAAGATAAGGTGACCATATGTGTGTGGGTTTATCTCTGGGCTTTCTATCCTGTTCCATTGATCTATATTTGTTTTTGTGCCAGTACCATACTGTCTTGATTACTCTAGCTTTGTAGTAC
>NC_041228.1:71814745-71837169 GCF_002837175.3 Physeter macrocephalus
TGTTTTCATTGTCATTTGTCTCTAGGTATTTTTTGATTTCCTCTTTGATTTCTTCAGGTGATCTCTTGGTTATTTAGTAGTGTATTGTTTAGCCTCCATATGTTTGTATTTTTTACAGTTTTTTTCCCCTGTAATTGATATCTAGTCTCATAGCATTGTGGTTGGAAATGACACTTGATTCAATTTCAATTTTCTTAAATTTACCAAGGCTTGATTTGTGACACAAGATATGGTTTATCCTGGAGAATGTTCCATGAGCACTTGAGAAGAAAGTGTATTCTGTTGTTTTTGGATGGAATGTCTATAAATATCGATTAAGTCCATCTTGTTTAATGTGTGATTTAAAGCTTGTGTTTCCTTATTTATTTTCATTTTGAATGATCTGTCCATTGGTGAAAGTGGGGTGTTAAAGTCCCCTACTATTATTGTGTTACTATCGATTTCCCCTATTATTGCTGTTGGCATTTGCCTTATGTATTGAGTTGCTCCTATGTCAGTGCATAAATATTTACAATTGTTATATCTTCTTCTTGGATTGATCCCTTGATCATTATGTAGTGTCCTTCTTTGTCTCTTGTAATAGTCTTTATTTTTTAAAGTCTATTTTGTTTGATATGAGAATTGCTACTCCAGCTTTCTTTTGATTTCCATTTTCATGGAATATCTTTTTCCATCGCCTCGCTTTCAGTCTGTATGTGTCCCTAGGTCTGAAGTGGGTCTCTTGTAGACAGCATATGTATGGGTCTTGTTTTTGTATCCATTCAGAAAGTCTATGTCTTTTGGTTGGAGCATTTAATCCATTTACATTTGAGGTAATTATCGATATGTATGGTCCTATTAACATTTTCTTAATTGCTTTGGGTTTGTTTTTGTAGGTCTTTTCCTTCTCTTGTGCTTCCTGCCTAGAAAAGTTCCTTTAGCATTTGTTGTAAGGCTGGTTTGGTGGTGCTGAATTCTCTTAACTTCTGCTTATCTGTAAAGGTTTTAATTTTTCCATTGAATCTGAATGAGATCCTTGCTGGGTAGAGCAATCTTGGTTGTAGGTTTTTCCCTTTCATCACTTTAAATATGTCCTGCCATCCCTTCTGGCTTGCAAAGTTTCTGCTGAAAAATCAGCTATTAACCTTATGGGGGTTCCCTTGTATGTTATTTGCTGTTTTCCCTTGCTGCTTTTAATATTTTTTCTTGTATTTAATTTTTGATAGTTTGATTAATATATGTCTTGGCATGTTTCTCTTTGGGTTTATCCTGTATAGTACTCTCTGTGCCTCCTGGACTTGATTGACTATTTCCTTTCCCATGTTAGGGAAGTTTTCAACTATAATCTCTTCAAATATTTTCTCAGACCCTTTCGTTTTCTCTTCTTCTTCTGGGACCCCTATAATTCGAATGTTGGTACATTTAATTTTTTCCCAGAGGTCTCTGAGACTGTCCTCAATTCTTTTCATTCTTTTTTCTTTTTTCTGCTCCCTGGCAGTTATTTCCACCATTTTATCTTCCAGCTCACTTATCTGTTCTTTTGCCTCAGTTATTCTGCTATTGATTCCTTCTAGAGTATTTTTAATTTCAGTAACTGTGTTTTTCATCACTGTTTGTTTGCTCTTTAGTTCTTGTAGATCCTTGTTATATGTTTCTTGTATTTTCTCCATTCTCTTTCCGAGATTTTGGATCATCTTTACTATCATTACTCTAAATTCTTTTTCTGGTAGGTTGCCTATTTTGTCTTCATTTATTTGATCTTGTATGTTTTTACTTGCTACTTTGTAACATATTTTTTTGTCATTTCATCTTTTTTTTTTTTTTTTCTCTTTTTGATGGGTGGTGTTGTATTCCTGTCTTATGGGCTGTTTGGCCTGAGATGTCCAGCACTGGAGTTTGCAGACATTTGGATAGAGCCGGGTCTTGGTGCTGAGATGAGGACATCTGGCAGGCCTCAGTCTGATTAATATCCCCTGTGGTCTGAGGTTCTCTGTTAGTCCAGCGGTTTGGACTTGGAGCTCCCACCACAGGCGCTCAGGCCCGACCTCCAGCCTGGGAACCCAGATCCCTCAAGCTTCGTGGTACAGTTAAAAAAAAAAAAAAAAGAAAGAAAGAAAGAATAAAAGGAGCAGTACTGTATCAACGAATAAAAAGACAAAAAAATGTCTTGGCTATGGGGGCGGAGTTTAGGGGGGTGGAACTTAGGCAGGGGTGGGGTTTAGCATGGGGCGGGACCTAGGCGGGTGGGGGGGTGACTTTGAGCATGGGGCGGGGCCTGGGCTCAAGACCCACATAGCTGGCAAAGGCCCTGGGGGCTGGGGCCGGCCCAGGTTGGGCAGGGCCTCTGCTTAGGACCTGGCGGAAGGGAAGCCGCAGCACGTGGAAAGGAGGGCTCCTGAGGTGGAGTTCCGGAGTTTGGAGGTAGGGCCCTGGGTGGGGTGTGTGGGTGGGGCTTAGTCCCAGCCCGGCTGTAGGGGGCCTCAGAGGGGGTCTCCGAGTGTAGAGGTGGGGCCCTGGGTAGGGGCATAGGGGCAGGGCTTGGGCTCTGCGTGCAGGACGGAGGCTCCCAGGGCAGAGGATCAGGCCCGGGAGCCCAACAGGCTTCCCAGTGCCTGGTGGCCCCGTTCCCTTCCCGTCCTTCGTGCCCCTCCCCCACCATCTCCCCCAGGGTCTCCCCCCGTCCCCGCTGGACCTTGGGTGCTCTGAGGCTAGACTGGACCGTGGGTGGGTCCTGCTGGGTGTAGGAACTCCTCCCCTCCCCCAGCCGCCCCTCAGGGGTGCAGGTCCCGGAGGTCTGGCCTTTACTTGTGCTTCCCCTTCCGTCCCTCCCACTCCCTTAGGCCCCGCACGGCTGGAGGGGGCCTCGGTGGGCAGAGGGTCAGGCCCGGGATCTCAGCAGGTTCCCAGGGGCCCAGGTGGGAAGGGGAAACCTGGCCACGCTCCCTTTTGATTCTCTGCCCTCCCAGTGGTTCCCCAGTTTCCCCGTGCGGTGTGGGATCCCTTCCCCTCCCCCAGCCGTCCCTCAGGGGCTCCAGTCCCCTCCCTCCTCCACTTCTCCTCCCCCTTCACTGCCCCCACGCCCCACGTCCTACCTGGTCTCTGGGGGTTCCTCCTGTCCCCTTAGGTGTCCGTGGTCCCCCACCGGTGCCTGGTAGGTGCCCTAGTTGTGAGGAGATGCGAATTCTGCATCCTCCTAGCACAGCATCTTGAGTCCGCCCGGAAAATACTTTTTGAAAGCAAACTTAATGAAGTCATTTCTACGTCATCTGGAAGCAGAAATATCTTTTATGATTGAATTTCTACTTCCAACACATTGACCAATGTCGGGGATTATTGTGTGTCACGGCGATATGAACAAGCACATACTTTGCTCTGCGTGGGCATAGGTGTAGCCTCAAAGGGTAAAATGAAATTAAATTTCAGCCTAAGTAAGAGGCATAATGCAGTGCCCTTGTTCTTCCCCAACCATTTTGGTTTTTGAAGATGCATTCAGTTCCTGGTATTTGTTACCCAAAGAGGTAGCATTGGAGGTGACTTGACTTACCCATGGGACCCAATGCCCTTCAGTGGTTTCTCACTGGATGCAATCTCCACTTGCGCTGACCTACAAGGCTCTGAGTCTGGCTACTCCTCCCTGCTCCCCACCTCCCAGCCTTTTCTCATGTCTCTCTTCCACACTCACTGTACTCCAGCCACGGAGGGCTCCGTTCAGTTCCTTGAAGCATCCGCCTCTTTCCCGACTGTAGTCTTTGCACTTGCAATGAAATCAGAGGTGTCACCTGGCCACTCTGTCCAAGATAGGGCCTCATTCCACGTCCTTCACTCTCTACCACATCATTCTGTTTGTGTTTTCATGGCACTTAACATAATCTGAATTTATTTTTAATGTGTTCATTGGTTTTCTTCAAGTTTACATACCATGTGATTATTGGGTTTGTCTTTGCTCATCAAGACGTGAGCTCCTTGAGGGTTGCTGGAGACCAAGTCCCTGGAACTTTTCCTTTGTCTTTAGGAAATTTTATAATTGCAAATGACTATTGGTTAGCATTTCTTCACCTTCTCTGGTAAGAAAGATAACTCCCCAGACAAACACTGGTAAATGTTAGCTGAAGTCCCACAGAGCTGGAGCAAGGATCTAGCTGTCTCCCCATCCTGTAACCATTCAAGACACAGAGAATCATAATGTGAACCCCTTGAAAGGAGGAATCGTGTCTGTTTGGCTCAAGGCTAAACACCAGTGTCCGGCCCAGAGCCTGGCACGTTATAGACATTCAATATCTACTTGTCGAAAGACTGAGTAAATAAAACTGCAGTAAGATCATTCTTCTGGGTGAACCTGGAGGATCTCAGAGGATGGAAGAGGTGCCAGAAGACTGAAAATGGGCCATCAATGTGAGAATTTTCAAGTGGAGGGAAGTAGATTTCACAAATCTTAAACTGATGAATTTGAAAAATCCCAAGTAAGACACTAAGATATGACTTATAAAATCTTGTAAAAACCAAGTGTGGTCTTTAAGGACTAATATCAATTCAGGTCAGATATATTATTTCTTCTTCATAAAATGAATACGTTAGACTACACTAGAGAGAAAGTGAAGAATCTGGGTTTCAGAATGGCACTCTCTCTAAAAGTAGTGCATCATCCCAGATTCTCAGGAGGCATTTGAGGACTGGCTGATGGGAATAACATGATAATTTGGCAATAATCACTGTCTAACTTGCCTTATTCAACAAATTGTAGCCTCTGGATAAAAAATGGTTGAGCATCTGTAAGTCACATGAATTTGAGAAGAATAACCAATAGTTTGGTTTAAAAAAATCAGAATTTAAAATGATATAATCATGTTGAAATGATTGGCTGAATCTAACAAATTAACTTTAATAGGAGTCAATGGAAGTACCTGAGATTGAGTCCAATAAACCTATTGGACAGATGCAGGATGGGGAGTTTTCACTTAAAAGTAGGAGCATATGGGGGAAAACCTCAACCTTATGGCTCTAGATGATAGAAGAATTAGTGGGAATGAACAGGGTAATATCACTGCCAGAAAAGCTAACGTGATTCATATTTATAAAGCACTCATAAAACTCACAATGTAGTAGGTGTAGTTAGGGTTCAACATGTAATTATGGAAGCAGGATCAAAGTTCTTAGAGTATAGAGACACCGATTCTGCCTTGTAGATTTGGAATCTTCCACATAGTAAGTGCTCCATAATTGTAAGTCGAGTGGGTTTTTAGTGGGATAACGTTTGACTTGAGTCTTGAAGATTGAGTAAAATATATCTAGCGTTCAAGACAATACGAGCATTCTACAATACTTACAGAAGAGGACTCCCATGAGAAAGCAGGGGAAATGTTTGGACAAAAGCATGAAAGAGACATGAAAAAGCGAGTAGTAAGAGGCGAGGCTGGTATTGTAGTTTGGGTCAGATAATGGAAGATCTTACATACTAAGCTTAGGAGTTTGGATTTGGTTTTTTATTCTCTTTCACAATTTTAAGTAGGGTGATAAAACAATGCTCAGATTTGTTATTTTAGAAATATGTTGAAAGCAGAGTTTTTAGGGAAAGGTGGAGTGTCTAAGCTCCATTTGGAGGCTGTTAAATTAGAAGATGATGAGGGCCAGAAGTAAGGCAGTGAGATTGGAGAGGAGGGGCTCAGAGATGATATCTGAGTTATTTTCACACATGTGAAAAACAGCAAAAAAATAAAATTCAACATATGCTTAGAGTAGGGAAAGGATATATGCTAGTCTGTTGTTTAAATTCGTAGCCATGATTAGATTATAGGAATATCTTATCAATACATGATTTCTATGTGTCCAGCTAGGCATAGGAATTCAAATGCCCATTTGAGGGAAAAGCCAATAAGATTAGCAATTTTAATTTTTCTTCATTTTGCTTGTAAGTCCTTGGGTGCTCTGAGGCTAGACTATATTCCGATTTTTCTTGATAAATGGAAAAGGGGAAAAACTTATTATGTTTTAGGTTGTTGTGCTTGCATCTCTAAGGGTAGAATATGGATTATACCACTGAAACAAGCCCCCTGTCCCCGCATTTTAAATAAACTTACTTTTAGAATTACAGAAATATTGCAAAAGTAGAGTTCCCGTGCACCCCCTCACCCCTCCTTCTTTTTTTTTAGGGATGAACCCACTGTGAGCTGCTAGTCAGTTGGTTCAAGACAAAATTCATTCACTGTTCTTGGGGAAGCCCGATTTGGGGACAGAATCCCAGGGCACAGGCTTCAGGCCAGGTGTTTAGTACTCGGCTAAATTGTGTAAATAACAGTATTCTCTTAAATAATCTCTGTGGAGATTACTCTGATGTTAAGGAGATTTTACTCCCTGATTGGGGTGAGGTGAAGGTATTTTTGCTAACCCGACCCAGAAACAGTGCAGAAATCAACAGTGGGCGGGTCTCCCTGGAGGAAGGAGGGAGCTGGTGAGAGTTTAAGAAGGGAGGGGCCGGCAGAGACCACCCCTCCCCCGTGAAGGTGAACTCAGAACGACTCCAGGCCCGCTGGTACCTGAGATGCACTTAAAAAAAAAAAATTAATTGATTAATTTATTTATTTTGGGCCGCGCTCGGTCTTCATTGCTGCATTTGGGCTTTCTCTAGTTGCGGTGTGCGGGCTTCTCATTGCAGTGGCTTCTCCTGTTGCAGATCATGGGCTCTAGGTGCGCGGGCTTCAGTAGTTGTGGCACGTGGCCTCAGTAGCTGTGGCTCACGGGCTCTAGAGCGCAGGCTCAGCAGTTGTGGCGCATGGGCTTAGTTGCTCCGCGGCACGCGGGATCTTCCCGGACCGGGGCTCGAACCCATGTCCCCTGCATTGGCAGGCGGGTTCTTAACCACCAGGGAAGTCCCTGAGATGCCCTTTTAAGCTTTTCCTTTCTGGGATGGAATCTCCTTGTTTATCATCAAAGCTTAGTAAAATTTGTTACAAAGGTTTGTTTCAGCTTTGCTTGGGAAATAAAAAGAGAGCCTGAGTTCCTGCTTTGGAGAGAGGTTGCCTGGAGTGGACTGCAGGGATAAGAAGTTACAAGAAAGTTAGAGTCACTGGCAGAGCGGCCCAGAGCAGCTGTCTGCAGGGAGCTCACCCGAGTATCACCTGCGTGGATTGGAGGAACAGTTGAACACTCCCCAGAGATGCTCAGAAATTCGTGAAGAGATTGGTTTCCTGTAGTCATGTAGCCTGAGATGTAACTTTTATTTGTGTATGAAATAGAGGGCTCTTCTAATTTTACTATAATAAATACACATTGGAATGGGGAAAAAACTTATTAAAAACAGTAGTCATCTTTTACTTCAATGTACATTTTTATTCGTAATTGAAAAGAATAGTCTATTATACTGCTAATTTATTGTAAGTGTACCCAAAGTAAAAGGTCCATAGAGACATAAAAAAATGTATGCAGTTTCTATTAAATAACACTTTCTGGTCACTTTCGAATATGAGTATAATATACAGATATTATCTGCACAAAAAATGTAAAAAGGAACTGTGAAAACAAGTCTTGTTACCAGTTGGTATAAGAAAAAAGACATTCCTTTTTCACAGGCTACCGACATCATACAGGATGGTTCTTAACAGAATTCGACTTTTTCAGTTGATTCACCTGGTAGCTCAGATATGGGTAAGAGAAGAAGTTAATATACAATGAAGTCACTACACAGTGTTACGGGGCAGTAGAAATTCATACTGGTACAAAATATTACTCAAGATTTTTACGTGAAGTTGTAGTGTTGAGATTGAGACACATCTTGGTTGGCAAGTAATCTAAGAATCGTTCAAGACTGAAAGTTTTGTTTAAAATGGCATTTGTTAGTAAAAATGTTAAAGGTTAAAAACATGTAGAAATACACAGGCCATGTCCTTCTGTCCTCTTACCAGTAGATCCTTGCCTTTGTAGAGTGAAATGCTTTAGGTACTTCCAATATTTTCCATAAGATGGCAGAGTTGATACTACAAATGTGAGAGCAAACTTACTTTCATTCTGTTGGTCACAGTGACAAAAAGATTTAGAGGCATTCTCACCATTTAAATACTGCTACCCCGCTTTCAATAAATAATAATAGCAATATTGAGTTTGTTAGAAACAATACCAAAGAAATAATTACACGTCGTGTAATCCCGGCAATTTATGCCATCTTGCATAGGGATTGCTTTCATCATCTCACTGCTTCTTTACTGAGTCCCCTTACATGTCTGCTCTGGGTTTTATTTGAAAGTGATCCATCAAATTAGACCAGGGGTCCCCACCCCCCAGGCTGCGGACTGGTACTGGTCCACGGCCCGCTCGGAACCGGGCCACACAGCAGGAGGGGAGCGGGCAGGCGAGTGAGCAAAGCTTCAGCTGCCGCCCCCCATCACTCCCCGTCGCTCGCATTAGCGCCTGAGCCATCTCCCCCCCACTCCACCCACGACCCATCCGTGGAAAAACTGTCTTCCACGAAACCGGTCTGCGGTGCCTAAAAGGTTGAGGACCTCTGGACTAGACCCTGTGCACCACCCTCGGGTCATCAGAGGTGGAACAAGAAAATGTCTGTTGATAATCACGTGAGTGAGTAGTGGCCACGATTGCTTTTGATTGCGAGGAGATTTAAATGTGAATTCAGAGGCCCTTCAGACTTGCTTTGGCTTGTCTGGGATGGGTGACTGCAGTTCTGGCATTTGTTATTCAGGTCCTGAGCGGTCGGGGGTTCATTTTGTCCATTTGCCCTTTCAGCCAGAGTCATAACAGAAAAGATGGTTTGGCCAGATGGACGGGGCAGCCTCTGGCCTAGCGAGACCACCTGGGTCTCATAGAGTGAACAGATGTCATTTCTAGAGGCCAAACCCAAGGAAAGCAACTTATTGACCACCTGAAAGCTGCTAAGATTTCTCCTGTAAACTTCTCAGGGCAAAGGTGTGTATTTGATTTGTTTTTGTCACTCCCTCAGCTTCTGGCACAAAGTAGATGCTCACTGTTTGCTGAATCACTGGGAGAGAGAGGGAGGTTGTAAATGGGCTCTCCTTCCTCCTCCTGGGGTTGCTGGGGCCCAGAATCTGGAGGAAGGAAGTCCCTAGCCGCTCCCTTCAGGACCTGGCTTGTACAGAGCAACAGGTTCAGGGTGATAAGGTTAATACTCCTCTTCACAACCGACTGTGAGCTCCTTGTGGGCAAACCCCTCATATCTCTAGTGCCTGCCCAGCCCCTCACACACAGCAGGCGCCGAGAAGGGTGTTTTGAAAGGAAGCAGCAGCAGCTGTAGCTAGACACCGGGTTGGGGGGATGCTGGCACACAGTGAGGCTTCAAGATGGTCATTTAATCCCGTCTCCCTGGAGGAGCTGGTGTACCAAACGCTAGTGTGGTCACCACCTGCACAGAAACTTCAAGACCAGTAGTATCTTCTGGATATTGTCAGGTTTACACATCAAAGTGCAAATCAGACTTATCCATGAATGAAGAAGTAACTACACATTCTAGTTTGCTGTAAGCTGCTATTATCAGGAAAGAAGAGATTTCTTTTCATAGAGCGCTGATAGGCCAAGAATGCACGAGGAAGAAGTTTGTTTTCGCAAACGGAGGAGGAGGGTAACACTTCCCATGGAAAAAGCACGCTGCACTCATGCTTGCTGCAAAGGCTTCCCTTGTCTGTGAAACATACCAGGACTTTGATATCTTTGCAACTGAAAAAATCAGAGCATTCTACTAGAAGAGATAATTTGGCAACTACAAGATGGAGAAAAATTTATCGAAGGGGAAAATTCCAGAGAACTAATACCAAAAACCACAATGTTGAAAATCTATTCATTATTTCCCCCCGAGAGAGCATCTCACTAGAACATGACTCCTCTTCAGAATATTCAGGGAATGTCTTTGCTATTACTGATACTTTAACTTTTAAAATACCTAAGCGTCTTTATTTTAATCATTTTGGATGGTTAGATTTCCAAAGTCAATTTTATGTACCCAGTTATTTAAGAAGAGCTTATTCCCCACAGGGCCAATGTATAAAGTTGTGCAGGTTATACAGGGCACAGCAATGCCACATTTAGAGGGTTTCCATTTTAATGATAGACATTGAAGTTCTGGATGGTTATCTGAAAAATTTTCCAATAGATGATGAAGTGTCTAATTTAAATAAAAATCGATAATTTAATTTTAGGACAAATGAAAGGACCGTATCTTGATTAAGGGGTCCCCGTTCCTAATTTACAGTAAATGTTTTTATTGATAATCTGGATTTATCATTATATGAGTAAAATGCTGTCCTTTGAAGCAATACAATGTTACACACAGGCTCTACTAAGTGTATTCATTCTCACCTTAAACGTCTCCAGACAACTGTGCTATAGATTTTTATATTAGTTTTCTTTCCCTGTTCTGTTAGTGAGGGAGAGTGTGTTAAATTCTTGTAAGTATTCCTGCATATTGAAAGTATTCCTTTCTAATTTTCTGCTTTTTAGTCTGTCATGTGATTGACAATAATATCATTAAGATCATTAGAATTGTGTGCAAATTAAGAGTTAATAGGGTTTAAACAGAGGGTTGAAGAACTTTTCTATGGGAAAAACTCAGGCGTTTCAGAGTGTGGACTTTATAACATTTATTGGGATAGTCAAAGACCTTTTCTGTTTGTTCCTTGGTTCTCAGTTCCGTTGTGGGTAGAGGTTGCCAGGAAGCAGAGTTCTTGTCACATATAAGGGAGTCTCAAAAAAGTTTGAAAGGTAAGCACAGCTGAGAAGACAATGTTTTCTTGTCTTTCTACCTACAATGGCAGAAATTCCTTAGTGTTTTCAGATTGGGAAGGTCTCAGGGGGAGTTCTCACCTATACATTTCTACCATGGGATGAGAAGTAACTTTATTATTCGGAAAGAGAATAAAAC
The DNA here is from genome assembly GCF_002837175.3 of Physeter macrocephalus. NCBI lineage: Eukaryota > Metazoa > Chordata > Mammalia > Artiodactyla > Physeteridae > Physeter > Physeter macrocephalus. Next base: position 71,825,601 of record NC_041228.1, read on the forward strand.
ATGCATTTAGAAAATTAATACTTTCCACTTCAGATGTTTCCCCTAAGGACTTAGAAGTATTTTGAAGTGTTAACACCCAAATTCCCTTTGCGTTATGTAGGAGGAAATTGGAATATCTCTGTCTTTATGAGAAAACGAGACGTAGCCTTATTACAGTTGTCACCAATGCTAATAATACTCTGTGCTGTTAGCATCCATCATACGGCATCTTAGATTTGCAGGGAAACTTTAATGAAAACGCTCCACCTTCTTAAGAGGTTTTAATTATCATGAGGCCCCATATTTACAGATATGGAAATGTGAAGATCAGGTAGAATAAAATCAAGGAGGGTTGACGGCCTTGGGCCCTGAAACACAAGAGGAAAGAATAAAACAGGATCAGAAGTCCTCCTTCTTGACCCTCCCCCAAAACATCCTTCTCGACAAAGATTAACGGGACCAATGTGACTCAGGCTCAGAACTTTAGAGCCAAGTCTTTGCAGGCCTAGAGCACGAACGGAACTTTCCAGAGGGTCAAGCAATTTTGATTTCTGGGTGGACTTTAGATATTTGAGTAATGAATGGCTCTTCTCTGTGATGTTAAAAAAAATCCAAAGATCAGTCAGTTGATTTTTTTCTTAATTCACCACACTAAGCAAGTGGTTTAAAAATGATAAATAAAATGGAATTAACGAGCTTCGCCTGCCCTATAAAAACAAGTTAAGCATGCCACGTGAATTGCGCCAAATTCCATTCTCTAAAATTACTTAACTTGGTGCTCTATAGATTATATTTTGCTTTAAAATGTTTAGCACAGGAAACGAACTTTCTCATTTCGAGTGATGGCAAAAATGAAAAGCTATAGAAGGACCTAAATAAATATTTACAGGTATTGGTTGAATAAATGGGTTAAATGGGACAGTTTAGAATAATAAACACCCTGGACAAGGCAAAGAGGAGTCTGCACAACACAATGCAAGTTCTGATGAGGGAAGCAGAAAGCTAATTACCATTCACACACAGAATACTCTAGTTGCACCATGCACCATCATGATCTGAGTGCAGTAGGAATGTTGCAATGGTGAGGCTCTTGATTTCACTTGACATAGGAGACCCAAGAAAACTATTTTGCAAAAGTGCATTCAATGAGTGCTGTTTTAGGTTTAAAAGAGATTTAAGATAACAGAAGTGCAAGAGAGTAATTCCCTGTAAAAAAAAAAAAAAAGAGGTTTAAAAGAAATGAAATTATGTGAGGCAGTTAAAAGATGACTTGAAGCAATTATTTACAAAATCACTTCCTCAGGAACAAAAGTCTTGAGAAGAGACTGATTATCTGGTAATTAATAGTAAACTATCTGCTGGCTGACAAAAAAGCATGAGAAGGCTCGACTGGAGCAGATAGAAGTATGTTTAAATCACGAGTCAAGAAAGAAGAAGGCAGGAAGGACTGAGCTGTTCTGTCTTTAGGAAGCAAAGAGCAGTGATCTGAGGTCTGCGATGGTTTTTTGTCCTGAGAAGACAAAGTGACAAGAGGCAAGCGCACTGGACAGGACCTTCTGATCCTTAGATCCAGGAGGAGGGAAGGGGGAGAGGGAGGAGCCACCAGCAGGAACCCAGGTGAAAACAATCATAAGATTGCCGTCAACAGCCAAGGGATGGGTCAGTCCAGACTCGTCCACCAAATGTAGAGAAAAGAAGGCTGGACCAAAAGCTTGCCCAGCAGACCCATGGGACGAGGGACAAGCCTTTGCAGCTACCAGCCTCTGTCTCCTCATCTCTGAACCAAGCAAACCAATTGTTGAGGTCCTTTCAACACTACAATCTTGCAGAGAAGGAACACATTGTCCCAGGAATCTTCCTTCTTTTAATTCTCGCTCGGAAAAATAATGTTACACTATTTATCCTTCAGGGAAATGGGCTACAATGGTGCATTTTAACAATGTGATTTTCGAAAAGGATGTACTTAGTGAAGTTTGTGTGTAGATGTGTGTGTACAGCATGGATAAGTCACCCAATCTTATCTCAATGATCAGTGTCAGCTGCCAGATTTGCAGGCACAAGGTGCGAGGAGAATATAACCAACACTTTTCAGTGATGAAAATCACTTCATGGGATATTGTTTAATGAGTAATACCTGGAAGGTTTCTATCTCTGTTGCTCTGGCTCTGTCTCCCTTTCACTCACACACACACAAACACACACACACACACACACACACACACTCTCTCTCTCTCTCTCTCTCTCTCTCTCTCTCTCTCTCTCTCACAGAGCCTAGGAGGAATATATGATAAAATCTAATTACAAAAGCAGGTTACGATTTCCCTCAATTGTATGTTTTCTTAGAGAAACGTACTATCAAGTAGTTTAAAATACACCCTCCCCTCCGTATCCACGGGTTTCCACATCTGCGGATCTGGGGTGTTGGTGGGGGGAGGTGACTGTTTTCATTGTTTGCGTCGCTTTATTTAAGGGACTTGAGCATGGAGGATTTTGGTTTCCGTGAGGGCTCCCGGAACCAATTTCTCACGGATACAAAGGGACGACTGTACTCATTTGTCTCTAGCCAATATTATGTTCTTAAAGAAAAACAGGTGAAAGGAAACACAAGTCTAACTTTTACTGAGAGAAAATAGCAGAAAAGGACCATATACTTTTCACTTGAAAGTCCTTCCCCACCTCCCTAAGCACTGATGTCCGTACATATCTGTTGAATTGAATGAAAAGAAAATCATGACGCTACTGATCAATTCAGAAGAAAAGAGTTGAAGAGCTATGACCACAGAAGAATTAATGTACTTTTGTAGCAGAACAGTGAGAACCAAGCAATACATTAGATTGGTTCTTGAATTTTCAGTTCAGTTTTCAGAGAAGGAAAGTTAAAATATACTCTGCAGAATTATGAGAAACATTAGTATCTTGTGTCATAGATTTACAGTTTTCTTTCTAAAAAGAAAGGCAGAAAGATGAGGTAGAAATTCTCATTTCACAGAGGTGATAATCAATTCCTCACAGTATTGAAGAATATATGTATTTTTGTATAATGTATTATAATGAAAGTAAATAAAAACATTATTCCAAAAAATCATGCCCACTAGTTTGAACCTTGTGGCAGAGACTGCGAAGCATTCTTCAATATACATTTCCCTTTCTTACTAAGAAATGGAGCCCCTAAATTTTAGATGGGTACAAGGCCACCATGAATAAAGACTACAATTTCCAGCTTTCCTTGAAACTAAATTGGGGGTGAACAAGTAGTTTGTGCAACTTGTGAGACACATCCTTAAATGAAAGAAGCACCCTTCTCTGTCCCTTTTTCCTCCTTTTTAGCTGGAATACACAAGCAATGGCCGGAACTTTGGCAGCCGTCTTGAGAATGGCAGGACACATAGTGAAGCAAGACAGAAGGAGCCTGGGTCCCTGTCTCTAGGGAACCCAAATCCACCTCTTTGCTATCTCCAGAATTTTGAAATATGAAGAGACATAGACCTGTATCTTATTTAAGCCACTGTCATTTTTCTGTTCTGTCACTTGTAGGTAACTCTAATCCTAATGAATATAGACTGGCAACGTTGTCTTCCAAAGCAATTCTATGAGAATAACTAGATAGATTATTGGTTTCTTCAAACTGTTTTTAAAAACTTAACTCTGGGGCTTCCCTGGTGGCGCAGTGGTTGCGCGTCCGCCTGCCGATGCAGGGGCGCCGGGTTTGCGCCCCGGTCTGAGAGGATCCCACGTGCCGCGGAGCGGCTGGGCCCGTGAGCCATGGCCGCTGGGCCTGCGCGTCCGGAGCCTGTGCTCCGCGGCGGGAGAGGCCGCAGCAGAGGGAGGCCCGCATACCACAAAAAAAAAAAAACAAAAAAAAACCACTTAACTCTGGAGAGCAAAGGAAAAGCATGCCCGAAATGGAAACTGGTCCGATGTTTTCAGTTACTCAAAGAAACAAGAACAATAACCCCAAGTTAAGGATTGATATGTCCAAATCCAAATTAGGTAGAATTTCAAATTTGAATTCTTCCCTCCTTCCTCCCTCCCTCCTCTTCCTTCTCTTTTTTTTCTCCTTTCCTCCCTCCTTTCTTTCCTTCCTCTCTTATTTCTCCTTTTTCTTTTTACTTAATTTAGTTATCAGGTTCAAGCCAAAGCATACTTTGGATTCTTCAGATATTTCATTAAAAATGTTTAGTATTTAATGTGCTACTTGCTCTTTATATGCTTGCAAGTCTAAGGAAGATGATTCATTTATCACCCGACACCAAACTTTTCTACAAATATCAATATTTAAGAAGCTTTTCCTACCTTCTAGAAATGGCATTTTTTCCTTAGCTCTCAATAAAGAAATTACGCTTTTTCAGGATGAAAAGAGAAATGCTGCCCACAAATTGTGAATTTTTTGAGAATTCTGTTTTTTGAAGAATTCTTTATTAATAAATACATTCTTCTAATATTTAAGATATATCTGCTCCCTTTCTGCACTACACACTATGCAGTTACATGAGTAGTGATTCCCTGTATTAGCTTAACTTTTGGGCGTAATATCCTTGAGTTATGGGCCTATTTATCACGAATATTTGAGCAGCGTTCATAGATAGACTATCAGTCAAAGATTACAGATGACTCTTAAATTGGAGGAAACAAGAAAAGCAGACATTCAAGGTTTCTAAGTTTGAAAAGATCAATTATTGGTATTGTTTCCTACTTAATTCAGTTATCCATTGAAAGCAACTACTACCTTGGGCTAAAAGGTCAAGTCAGAACATCTGAATTCTAATCAACTGTAAAAGTTCTCCTAGTTACCTACTACAGTAACTCAGAAATGATAAGCAAGTATTTCCTTCAAGAAATAATTAGCCAGAATGTTTACACCATAGTGAATCCACATTTTGGGACACTATACATTTTTAAATTAGGTATGAAATGAAGATCTGTTTATTCTTGGCAAGATTCCTTTCTAATTTGCAAAGATTGAAAAGAGCAATTTTGGTTTTCACTTGCTTCTCAATTTAGCAGTCACGATGGTTCTCTCCAGATTTGCAATGTACATGTCAGCTGATGTTGATGAAGGCAAATTCCTCTCAATCACGAGCGTCCCATCCATTAAGTTAGACAGATGGCAGCCCTGCCGTATTTTGTTAGATCCAGCCTCTTGAAGCTGGCTGCTTCCCTTATTTAGGGCTATAGGAAATAGCAAGGCTTATTTTTTTCTGGAGGAAAAAAGAAAGAAGGGTGCTAGGCAGGATGCTAGGCAGCATGTCCAGTTATCTTCAAAACAAGTGAGGCAATAGCCCCTCAGATTGGAGTGATATGGGCATAAGTTTTTGTTTCAGGGACACATACCCTCATACTCTATGGCAGGTGGAAGGCTAAGATACTTGTGGATGTACTAGCTTAGAGCTTTTCCTAGGAGACGTTCTCGATTTCTCCAATCTAGGCTGTTCCACACCCCAGTATGTATTCTGTCCCTTGGGAATTCTCTAACTAACCCTCTCAACCACTGTAATTCCATTGCTTAACTTTTGCTGCTTTGAAGGTAATCCCAGCTGCCTGTGCCTTCACACGCTTTTCTTACCTTTAAGAAAAGTCATTGACCAAAAGATAGAAGACACGGCCTGGGGCAGGGTTGGGCAGGGTTCACAAGGCACAATGCCAGGATGGTTCAAAGAGGAAAAAACCTGTGGTTTTAACTTTCCCGTCTCCATTCCAGTCAGCACTAGGGGCTCATGGGCACTGGGGGACCCATCTCCAGCTTAATCGGGACAACTTCTGAGGAGAGCGCTTGAACCTGGAGTTGGCCCATCTTTTAGGATGAGGAGATCGTAGCAAGTGAGTACAGGCTAAATATATGAGTTGCTCTGACCAGACACACACTTGCATACAGAGAAGCCAAGATTCAGCAAGAGTGTAGATATCGTGAATATGTTTTTGTCGAAAACCCTGCTGCGTGATGCACGGTGCAGCGTGCATTCCCTAAAACAGGAGGCAAAAGCTGCAAAACCTGGAAACTCTCGCTCCTAAGAGGCAGCAAGCTGGACAGTGCTGTGTTGGAGTTACCCAGATCAAGGGGTGGCTTCTGAGTGTTACTGCACAAGCCTACGCTTCTTTTCATCCCTTGGTCTTAAGTAAGCATCTAAAGACTGGCCAGGAAGAGGAGGGGCAGGGAGGGGCCCAGTGGGAGGGAGAGGGGATGGGAGATCTATCTGACTTGTTTCTGATGAATGGCAAATTTTCTGGAACTTTAGAATTACCATTATGGATTGCTGGGATTGGTGATTAAAACAGTTATAACTTAAATGAAGAAAGATTAAAAACTAAAAACACACATACCATATTAAGTAGTTGCCTATATTGAATATCCATAGAAAGATCACTAATGTGAGGGTTTCCTCCTCAAATCTGCAGTTAGACAAGATCTAGGACTCTGCAGTGCATTGTAGAAGTATGTTCAAGTTTATATGAAGGTAAAACAGCAACACTAGTTAGTGTGGTACTGTTTTGTGAAGTGTTTACTGTGTTTTGTTTGTGCGTGTGGGGGTGGGGGGCATGTGTGTGTAATGAAATGACAGTTTAAAATATTTAAATGTTATTTTTACTCTTCTGTCTTAATGATTTTCTACATTTTTTATATGCTATTAGTTTTCTCCATAATAATATATATTCGTCTTGGAATTTGAATGTAAAAGTTATTTTTAAATTAAGAAATGCAGTGTTTAGTGTATACTATTTCTAATCTTTTAAATATGGGCAATTTTTTCAAGCTACTTGTTAGAAAACTTGGAAGAGTTTGGGGTTTGCATGGGCTTTGCACAGCACTTGAATGGGTAACAAGAGCTCCGGACAGGATCGAACTTGTTGTTCTGACCTGACAGTGGTAACTGCCTCTTTCAGTTGTGGCATGCTTCACAGTTTACACAGTAGTTTTTATATTTTCAGCTAATCCTCACCTGACCCTTGGGAGGTAGGGATTGTTGTTCTACTTTACAGATGAGGAAATCTCCAGGACCGAGATGTCTAACACTGCCCACGGCCACAGCAGTGGGCCGGGGACTCAACCCTCTCCCCCTTTTGCCCCCCCGGCTTCTCCTTCCTTCGGTCATAGCCTGTGCCCTCTGTATACAGCAGGGCTCCGGACAAAGCACCAAATCCCCTAGGCTCCAGCCCCCAACTGTACAAGCCGGCTTGGACTGGCCCTTCTCCCCAGTCCCTGCTACCTCCTCTTCATTTTGAATTTGGGTTTAGTCAGTGGAATGAAAAGTGATGGGATTCAGTGAGTGTCAGCTGACTGACAGGGCACAGTCCAGAGGCTGTGAGTACAACAGGCCTCCAGAAAGCCCACGGTGTCTGTCATGAACTGGGAGGAACCAGGGCAGACTTTATTGCATAAATTCTGATTCTTAAAAGAATCTTATAAAATATATGGGCTTCAAAGAAGAAGAAGGAAAAAATACCCTCTACACACATACAAAAAATTGGACACAATTTAAGATGGTTTGTAGACTGACTTAGAGATGTATGGGCCAAGTTAACTTCTGGATTAAATACTGCATGTATACACAATTTCGGGCCCAATAGGAGGCCTCATCTTGGTTGTTACACAAAGTGAGCAAAGCTTATTTTGATACGGGAAATAATAATTGAAAGATATGAAGGAAAAAAACTGTGATATGTTTTCAACAGTCCTTTTCCCATGGAATACTGTTTCCCATATTACTTTCTTGGTTCTTGGGATGGGGTAGGAGAAAGAAAAGTTGATTCAGAACAGATATAAACATCTTCTTTAGAAGTATTATAGAGACTTCCACACTATTTTAATACTTTTTGGAATATCTTAAGAGCAACATTCCTGATCACAGATTTATGGTTGTGACTTCTGTCCCATAAACCTATAAGCTGTATATTTAGGTCTGACGCCAGTGTCAGGACTGGGATAGAGGGTAGAAGAGCTGAACCTCAGAGATACCAGATTCCCTCCAAATGGGAAAGGTGTTCTACTGGTCATTTCACTCTTTCATACGCCCATGATATATATTTTTTCAGAACATAGGAAGGACAAGATATCATGCATGCATCTGAACATTTAGATTGCCATAATATGATTCTGGGTTTTGGAAAGTCGAGAACAAAGGAGGACTCTCTATTTTGTCTGTGGTGTTGAAAAAATGATCTGTACTCAGTCTGAAAGCCCCATCCACTATCTGTACCCATTTATCCGCTGTCACCGCATCTAACTTCCTGCCGAGGAACCCCGGGTAACATCCCCTGTGAGAACTCCCGTCAGGCCTGAGACTACCACAGTCAGCAATGGCGACTTGACATCTCAACTACACAAACCCACGTTTCTCTTAGAATTGACTGGGGAAGGCTTTCACAGAATGTTTTTCATTTTGCATGGCTCACATTAAATATTGTTAAAAGATTAAAAACCAGTTTTGGGGTACAATTTACAAGTATTCATATAAGAAGGAAATGACTAAAAAAACACCCACCCAAGCACCTACGACTCATCTAGCGAACAATGCTAATAACACATAGGCTGTGCCTGGAGGACTCTGTGATTCGTGGGAAAGCGGGGAGGTGCGGTCCGTCCTCTGGAAGAAAGTGAGACGTGTCAACGCGGAGAGGTGCTGTCATTGGTGCTTTGCTTCCGAAGTCAAGTTCAGCAGCCGCATTTTCAGAGTCAGCGTCATTACTTATTTCGACCTGAAACAGAAAGGGTGAAGCGCTTTAAAAGACTTCAAAATTGAAAACTAAATTTCCTTTTTATTCACCCGGGCTTCTCCGAAGGCTAAATGTGCCTTGTGTTGTCTCTGTCCGTGGCTGCATCAATACGCAAGCAAAACACCTGGGCTCCCTGCTTTTCAGATCAGGGCGGGGCAGGCAGGTGTAAACGTCAGAGGGGAGGACTTGTGGTTTCCTGGGAAAGACGTGCCAGCCACATAGCTAATGGGGAGTGATGTAAAGGTATTGCCTTTGGGTGGCCTTGGGGTAAAGATGACAGGGTAGTATTGTGTCTGCAAACTGCTAGCTACAGCCCTAGCCTAACCTTCCTATAGCCTTCGGTTGGTTGACTGCTGAAGAACCATCCAGGTCTGGCTTGCATACCACCTGTGGCCCTTGCATACATCCCACCCTGTGATGGTTAATTTTATGTGTCAATTTGGCTAGGCCGTAGTACCCAGATATTTGGTCAAACACCAGTCTAAAAGTCACTGTGAAGGTGTCTTTCTTTTTTTTTTTTTTTTTTAGAAGAGATTAACATTTAAATCAATAGACTGAGTAAAGTAGACTCCCTCCATAATGTGGGTGAGTCATGTTCCATCAGTTGGAAGGCATTAAGAGAAAAGACTGAGGTCCCCGGAGGAAGAAGGAATTCTGCCTCCAGACTGCCTTTGGACTCCAGATGCAATGTCAGCTCTTCCTGGGCCTCTAGTCTGCCTGCCGACCCTGCAGGTTTGGACTTGCCTCTGCCCCACGATCACATGAGTGGATTTCTTAAAATCTCTCTCTCTCCACACACACACCCTATTGGTTCTGTTTCTCTGGAATACGCATTCTCATCTCCAATCATTCTTGTCTCCACACATCTGACAAAGACTCTGTGCATCTTCCTGACTCCATAGCAGGCGGTAAGCCTTTGGAAGGTGAGGGCTTTGGCTCTAGCATCTTCGTACAGTATCAACTTCAACACAGTGTCTGCTATACAGTTGGCACCTAATAAGTATTTGTTGGATACTTTTGTTTCTCTCTTGTGAAAAGTCTTAGCTGATCCAAACCTATTCATCTCTGAGGTTCAGTTGAAACCTCTTCTCCTCCGTGAAGATTCCACTTCTACCTCAGCCGTGTTGTTTTCTCATCCTGCTAATGGCAACTCGTATGCTATCAGCTAGACCCCATGTATAGCGAATGGCTTTCAGCTTCACAACTAATTGTGCACTGATTGTTTCACTCAGGTATGTCAGTTTTTTCCTGCCAACTAAATTATAGGCAGGGTGCCAGTGGAGATGGTGTTTCATACTTATTTTATATCCCCATCCAGCAATTCTCTTCCATTAACTCAGTTCAATGACTCTGTGGCTCGGAATGGACTTGTTCATCATAATTTGAAATAGCTGAAAAAAACGTGCAACTTCCCAGTTTCACTTTTTGGAAGCCACTCTTCTCCCTGTAGATTCTGTTCCCTCCTCACCCCTCAGAGGCGGGAGCCCTGCAGTTCTCTCCTTATCACTTATTATGCTTTCTCTGCTCTCCTATTTCTCTACATTCTGAAAGACGTAGCCCAAATGTCTAGCCCTTTGACCCCACTGAGTTGAACAAGGATTTAAATGGAAAGATAAAGGTATGAGATTATAATGGTGGGATTTTTATAGTTTTATATAACCTTTTAGTCTGAAGGAAGATTCAAGCTGTGGAAGTTTATTCATCCGTCCAACAGGCGACTCTTCTAGAAGGGGATAAGGCAGCAGGGGAAGGCGTTTTCTTTCTTTGCTAGTGATAGTATTGGTGGGGCGTCGGGGGAACGTCTAGGTACCCACTACATTGATCTTTCATGTCACCTCTACTTATAGCTACAATTTTCTGCTTTGGGGCTTTAGCAACCTGGATTGGAAAAGCTGCCACGTAGGCTGAGCCTGCCCCTGTGACGCCAGGTAGGAATGCTGGAGTGTTACTTCAGGCGTCGGAAGATACGTCTGCAAGGAGTTTTCTAAGAAGACAATGAAGCAACCGTGAGAGGAGGCATTGAAAGGAAAGCCTATTGACCCCTCTGCCTTAGGTTTTATTAACAGATGGATTTTTAAAAGTCAAACATACACACACAGAAGTAAAGAGAATGGTATTATGAATCCCTATGTTCTCACCATCCAGCTTCAACTAAAATAAAAATTATTTAATTAAGTTTCATGTAGTCACCACAACTTTATTATTTACTTTTTGGCTAGAGTATTAAAGGCAAATCCTAGACGTCATGTCTTGTGTGTCACTCATCGGCACATCTCAGTGATGATTCCCTAACTCGGTGATTCTTCCTAGCCAGGGACATCTACCAGTTGTTTGCCACAATTTGGCCGTGTGTGTGCGTGTGTGTGTGTGTGTGTGTGTGTGTGTGTGCGCGTGCCCGCTACTGGTGTCTACTGGGCAGAGGCCAAGGATGTTGCTAAATATCCCGAAACGCACAGGACAGCGCCTACTACAAAGAATTATCTGGGTCCAGAGTTAACAGTGCGGAGGTTCAGAAACTCTGCTCAACTGATAAAACTTTTTTCTTCTTTTGTTAAAACCTATTTATTAGCATATCTATCAAAATAGGCAACAGTTCCTTAATATCATTTACTATCCAGTCCATATTTGCATTTCCCCAATTGTCTAAAAGCATCTCATTACAGTTGGTTTGTTGAAACCAGAATCCAAACAAGGTAAACACACTGTATTTGACTAGTATGTCTCTTAAATCCCTTTTAAATTGTAAGTCCCCCCTCCCCCTTTTTTTTTCATTTGCCCTGTGCTATTTCCCACATTCTAGAGTGGCTGATTGCTTCCTTGTGGTGAGATTTAACTTACTGTGTTAGTCTTTTTTTTTTTTGTTTTTTTTTTTTTTTGCGGG
>NC_041228.1:71837327-71839312 GCF_002837175.3 Physeter macrocephalus
CTCACTGCCGTGGCCTCTCCCGTTGCGGAGCACAGGCTCCGGACGCGCAGGCTCAGCGGCCACGGCTCACGGGCCCAGCTGCTCCGCGGCACGTGGGATCCTCCCGGACCGGAGCTCGAACCCGTGTCCCCTGCATTAGCAGGCGGACTCTCAAACACTGAGCCACCAGGGAAGCCCTGTTATTCTTGTATTTTCTGCACTTTCAGTCCAAGATCAGTCAGCCCAGGATATTTCATAGATGGTGCTGTGTCTTATTGCATCACTTCTGGAGACATAGAATGTCTAGTTATCACTCTTTTAATGATGGATCAATTAGTCTGGGTAGAAGAGTTTGAGTTTTGGGATCCTTAAGATCATTTTTTTGGCAGATGTTTGTAGATATGTTGGCAGTTACCTGAGGGTACCTACCCTCCAGGCAGAATGAAATCAAATGATAAGATAGTGTTGTTATTTCAAAGTGTGTCTCCTGATAGGCCCATCATTGTCTCGTTTTCTATTGCTTTTTTAAGTCTCTCTGTCACTTCCGGGGTGTGTGTGTGTGTGTGTGTGTGTGCTTGACTCTGTGTTTTGTACATTCTTTATTATGTCTTGTTTCTTCCCAGAACCTGTCATAACATGAGGATTATATATATTTTTGATGGAACTAAAAAATGAAAAATATATATTAAATATAAAATTTGGTTTATCTTCATTACCTTTAATTTTAAAATCAGTGTATACTTTCTCTTGGGATCAGGTGTGAGTGAAGTTACTTTCACTTAAGCTGATGAGTTTTCTCCGGGGGGAGACGCTCCGTTATCTCCACACCACTACAGAAGTCTATTTTCTTCTCACGGCCATCAATGACAAGTACTGAGAAGAATCCTGAGATTCTGGGAAAGAGGAATTGACAGCCTCCCGGGGGCGGGTGGGCACCGTTCAGATACGAGCTCTCTCATTTTGGGAAAGGCTTTATGTGCTTCACAAGGCAGCGTGAGGACCGGGCTCCTCGAGGCTCTGGGGGCAGTGCGTGCGGTCATGTGTCAAACGAGAGGGTCTCTGTGTCCCCAGTGAGGATGACTGACCATCAGTCGTGGAGGCCCTCTTGCGTGTGGCCGGCTGCACGGTTGGTGGCCTCGTTCCAGCCTAGCAAGGACAGCGGTGCATGAACTGGCCAGTGCAGGGATGAGTCAGAACTGCGGGAACCATATAAACACAGCCATCTCACTGCTACCTGGTCAAATAGCTACACATTAGGTGTGTTCTTACATTGTCCCTAAAATAGTGTAATCATTTCCTAGGATGGATCAAAAAGTCATGAATGCCAGTGACAAAGGGAAGGCTCCCCAAAGCCAGGGAGAGCGGTGAGCCCTAAGTGCCGCCCCCTTTGAGCTAAGTAAGGCAGGCAGGCAGGGAAGCTGCCTCTCCTTTGGGACCGCTAAGAGGGCACTGAGTGCTATACAGTTGCAGTGCTCTGCGGGCTTGAGGCGTCCAGGAGAGTTAATGCCTCCGCAAGAGCGCATCTTGCCAGGGACTGACGGTTGCCCTCAGGCAACGGAACTGCACACTCAGTAATGGGAAAAGTGAGCCGCCATCCTATGAGCAGCTCACAGACACCTGGCTCTGCGTGCCACAGGGACAGACACATAGCTAGATGAATAGGAAGGTGTGAAAGCCAATCAAGGACAAATGAAAACAGGATATAGCCGGAGAGCTATCATTTCGTTAGTCTTCAGGCGGCTGGTCAAGGAATGGAGGAGGGATGGGGTAAACGATGGTTCCCCATTGGTGTTTATTGCTTGTTAAATCAGGGTTTGAAAGCACATCATTCTCACCTCCCCATCTCCCACACATACCCGCACACATCCCTCTGATTTGTCCTCCTGGCTGTTTTTTTTTGTTTTTTGTTTTTTGCGGGCCTCTCACTGTTGTGGCCTCTCCCGTTGCGGAGCACAGGCTCCGGACGCGCAGGCTCAGCGGCCATGGCTCACGGGCCCAGCTGCTCT
>NC_041228.1:71839333-71845142 GCF_002837175.3 Physeter macrocephalus
GCTCTGCGGCACGTGGGATCCTCCCGGACCGGGGCACGAACCCGCGTCCCCTGCATCGGCAGGCGGACGCGCAACCGCTGCGCCACCAGGGAAGCCCCAATTGCCATTTTTTAATAACCTCCCCTAATAGTAAGATCTTTCTGACACCTGACCAACATCTTTCATATTGCAATTTCTCTGCTGAGTTATTTTTTTCACAGTGGAGATGAAAGACATCATTCATCATCCTCTTTTCACATAACAAATATATAGAAGACTCTCTAAGTCACCGCTAGGCATTGTTTCAGTTCTTTTCTCACTTCCAGTTGCTCTGATCACCTTTGTTATTGTCACAATCCCTGCCAAGTTCCCCACATCCACAGATACCCACTTCTGGAGTCGATCATTTATGAGCACTCAGTAGCATGAGTAATGAGGTGACGGCTGCTTGGTCCTGGAACGTTATATGGGTGAATGTTTTTCCAGATTAGGTTGGCTTTAAGAAACCAACATATATTTAAACATCTATCATGTGACAGGCACAGTGCTGATTTGTGTAGCCTGTGAACTATGTTTCCTTCAGCTCATTCTGCTAGAATCAAAGTAATTCCACATGGGGAGGTGGAGGAGCCAGTGCGGGTTTCTCAGGGCTTCCATCCCCAAAGAAGCTGGGGGAGGGATTGCAGATTTGGGCAGGAACCACTGTGGCAAAGAGGCAGCTGATGAAGACTTTCATGCGTGTTTCTTACACCAGTGACTGTTGTCCAAATTTCCTCTGTCTCCATGAAATTACAGAGCACTGGGCCAAAAGAATCGGAAGGTTATCCGAGCAAGTCCACAATGTCATGTTGAGGGAAAGACCCCAGCTCCATCACTGACTACTGGAGAGACTTTGGGAAGGTTGTCTATCATCTATGAACCCCAGGCTCCTTATTTATAGAACGGACTACTAATTAGTACATTACAGTATTTTCATGAGGATGAAGTAAGATAATATACGCAAAGTGCACGTGATATCTATTATTTTATACAGTTGTCTATTTGCTACTTAGAGTTTTCTAGGAATGGAGTCATGATATCTATTTCCTTGTTTTCTAGTATTTTATCAATCAAGTGACCATGATTCCTTCCTTATACTCAACTGAAATCTGTCCAGTTTGAGGTGTTTCTGTTGTAGTTGTTGACTCCCTTCCGGTTAGTCAAATATTTGAGTACTAGGCACAGTCACGGGCAGCTTTACGGATGCTCCACATACGTTACCCCATTGAATCCATCCTCCCTCCTCCAGCTGTGAAACTATAGTCCAGGTGACAGAACCAAGTCTCAGAGACTTCAAGGGGGGCCCCTGGGACCACACACATAGAGCCTGGATCCCAACCTAGTCTTTCTTCCCTTTTCCCTCTGCTATGTTGCCCCCAAGACACATATTAAGTTTCTCTTTTGTAGTCTAAATCATCCTTTTTTCCCCTTCGATTTGGCAATCAACTACTGATAAGAAAAATAAAATAAAACTATCATTTTAGAAACATACACCATGGTACCGACTTCAACTCCTTTTTGGAATGAACAATAATCATGATAATGTTGGGTTACATGTGAAAGGTGTGTTTCAAATATGAGTGGAAAATTAAACCAATGATTAGTAGTGGTAGGTCCAAATTATTTCAGGTTTGGTTAGTTTTGGCCAAGTTAGAAGGATTAATATTTTCCATCTCATCACACCTTTACTTACAGATGAACAGGCTTTAACTCAACATGGTCCTGGTAGGAGGAGTGTGCATCAAGTCCGCCTATGAAATCAACTGAAAATACAACACAGCCCAATATGAATAAATGTGCAAACTCATATAATACTAGCTGACTTTAAAAGAACACTAAAAATAATATTAACAAAAATATCTGCCTATCACAAAAATGGAAGAATGTGTATTGAAGATAAAGACTGTTCAAAATATTATCAGTGGTCAAAAAATGGGGAAATTTTAAGAAACACACATAGAACTTGGGATCTTAGGGACTGAAAAATCACAGTTGTTACTGGCTTTAGTGAAAAATGAAGTAACATTAAATAACATTAGATTTTAAATAATGTGTTTGTCCTTAGGCATATAGATATGCCCTTTCCCGCTATATATCAAAAGATATACCTTTTCTTCTTGTTGCCAGAATCCATTTTTTTCCTTAAGAATATTTATTGCATCATTAGAAAGACCTTTGAGAAGCCACAAAATCTATGTCCTTGCCTTCTGTCCTCAAGACGTTCCTGACAAATAAGCACCTGCATTTTGTTGGGTCCCCTAATTTTCCTTCCTTTTTTGGCCATGCCATGCGGGCTCTTAGCTTTCCGACCAGGGATCGAACCCATGCCACCAGCATTAGGAGCACGGAGTCAACCACTGGGCCTCCAGGGAAGTCCCTAAGCACCTGCGTTTTGCAGAGGAGGTTTCGACTTCTCTCTGGTAGTGTGGTGCTTGCCTCACAGTCTGTATAGACTCACTATTTTTGGTAATATTCTTTCTAATTTCTTTCTGTTTTGATCAAAGCCTCAATCTTTCTTTTCCAAACCTACTGTCTACAGCTAATCTTAGTTCATTTCTCCTGTTGTTTTTTTTTTTTTTTTTGTCATAGTCCATTAAAAATATTAATTAGGTCATACCAAGCTCCGGCTATACTACAGCACTCTAACATTAACAGGTATGTGGGCATATAGGAACACTGAACTCTGTGTCTGTGTGTTTAGGTACACAGCATGTGAATATTATATTATATCCTCCACTCAAGACAGGCATGCTAGTGAACTGTGATTTAGAGAGAGATGAATTAGCCTAGAAGTTCTAGTGAAGTCTTGACCTACTCTGACTTGCTCTGTCCTTCCATTGCCACTGAAGGAGGTGAGGTGAAGTTTCACCAGATCACTGTGTAGACATGAGCTTTGGAGTCCTCTGGGGCTCACAACAACCAGGTGACAAGGGACCATCTCCAGGTAGTACCCCTGGAGACCAGAGGAGCCTGAGGCCCATCCTTTCCCTACCAAGTCACCTAGGTTACCTGGATACAACCTCAAGGAGAGAAGCAGTGAGAGGGGAGTCAATGTGAGACACTAAAAAGATTTTCCCAGAGAGAATGAACAGTGCCTAAAGGGCCCATTTAGTCAGACTGGATTAAGTTTTTATTCGATTAGATATTTAATCAGATATCAACTCCCTTACCTTGTTGACCAATGGGTGGGAATTTAGAAGAAAGATCACTTGATCAATTAAGATCATTGACTAAAAGTTGAATGATCCTACAATTTATAGGGCACTTTTGGAAGTTAAAGGGGGTGTTAAAATAAACAAAAGTATAAATATATACATTTGTGAATAAAATTATTCAATTGAAAAATTATATTCAAAATAAAATTATTTATAAAAATAAAGATAAAAATGAATACCTGTATTAATTAAAGCAAAATAGAAAGAAAACTTCTTTACATTTATCGTTTGAACGTTAAAATGGAACATTAACAGAAAGATGATTTTTGGTATATATTCAGGTACTGCCATGAATCTGCTCCTTAGCCCATCTCTGTCTCTAATATGCCAAATCACTGATATTTTGGGGAAAAATATATACATAATATATAGTTTTTTCAATATGGTTTTATTATTTTCATAAATTTATTTACAATCTTATTCAAAATTTCTTTTTATGATTAGTAAATTTGAAATAGTTGATACCTTAATTGACCCTAAATCACAGTATTTGTTTTTACTCTATTTGCTTTATTGTTTGCTGTTTCTCTTCCATATACATCTAGATCGACATGTATTCACACATACACACACAAATAATATATATACATAACATTTTTCTGAATGATTCAAGAGTAAGTTACTTGCATAAAGCCCTTCACCCCCAAATATTTCAGTGAGCATTTCCTCTAAATAATAATATTCTCTTACATTTACACAGTAGAGTTTTCAACTTCAGGAAATTTAATACTGATACCATATTTTTATCCAAGCAAACAACCATATGCCAATTTGTTAGTTGACCTAATAATTTCCTATGTAGCATTAACTATTTTAACTGTGGAAATATCTTCCGTATCGGTGCTGCTAAAGGCCAAGCAAGTTTGCTAAAGAGAGGACAGGTGCAATATAGTTTAGCCCAAATACCCCCCCAGCACTGTTATTTTACATCCACTCAGCACATCTTTCCTTGCCAAAAATGTCACAGGACACAAAATTTAAATTGTATCTATTTAGGATTCTTTGAAGTTGATTATAAATCAACTTCTTTTCATTTTGGTGCAAAATATAAATTTGTCACATAAAACCCAGGAGCTCTGTCAAAAGAGTCTTTTCTCAGGTTAAGAAATTTCAGAAGGAAATTTTAAAATTGAAAACTAAATTTTGTATAACATTTAAACGCTAATTTGTCCAGTTTGCTTGCTTTTGTGAGCATACATTTCAGTGTTTTCCTTTTTCATAAGCTTTCATTTATTGCCATTTACTAAAAGCTTCAAAAGATGATTTGGGGGTGCTTCGTTTGATTTAATAACTTGATTTAATGATTTGTTATATTTGATTTAATAACGTGATTTAATAATCAGTTAAATTCTTTAACTGATCTTGAATGCGGGGCAGCTAAAACGTAGAAGACTCATTTATGAAGCGTTCACAGTCATTGTAGGGAACTTAGATAAATTTACAAAGCAGTTCTTTAAAGGCTGAAATAACCCTACCTCTGACTGATGAAGAGAAGCAAAGAGAGAAAATGGATTCTGTCATCCTGAAGTGGTTTTTGTTCGTTTGTTTGTTCGTTTTCAACATCAACCTCATTACAAAAATATTCTCAGGGAAATGCAAACCCAAACCACAGTGAGATACTACTTTATACCCACTAAAATAGCTATAATAAAAAAAATCAGATAATAACAAATGTCGGTAAGGATGTGGAGAAATTGGACACCATGTACTGCTGGTGGAAATGTAAAACGGTGCAACCACTTTGGAAGACAGTTAGGCAGTTCTTAAAAGGGTAAATCTAGTTACCATATGACCCAGGAGTTCCACTCCTAGGTATATACCCGAGAGAAATGGAAACATACATCCACACAAAAATGTGTACACAAATGTTTATAACAGCATTATTCATAATATCCAAAAGGTGGAAAAAGTATTGTAGTTTATTTACCCTAATGTGGGTGTGTGTGTGTATATATATATATAAATTTGGGGAACTAGACAAGACTACCAAAAGAGTAACTATTAAGGAGGAATCATTGAAAAGTAGGTAATTAAGAAAGTGAAAACATGAAGAATCCTTTATGGATGGAACACAGCAATGTGGCCTCTTGACAAGAGAAGGCTGATGTTTCCATATTAGAAAAATAGTTTTTTATGCACACACCAGAGTAGGAAGATAGTTGAAGTAAAGAGGTAAATTGAAATGCAAATGGAGGGCAAGTGTATAGACTCTGAAAGTGTTTTTAAAATGATGCTTTAAAAAATGAAGTTTTTTCTGCTTTTTTATTTTTTTAAGATGACTTAACAAAATACTTGAAAACAACTCAGTAGGAAAGACCTTCAGCTTTTACGTTTGCAGAAAGGTAGTTATATCACATTGTTAAGAAAGTGAAGCAACCGTGCATTCTAAAAGGCACTGTAGGGGCTTCCCTGGCGGCGCAGTGGTTGAGAGTCCGCCTGCCGATGCAGGGGACGCGGGTTCGTGCCCCGGTCCGGGAAGATCCCACGTGCCGCGGAGCGGCTGGGCCCGTGAGCCATGGCCGCTGAGCCTGCGCGTCCGGAGCCTGTGCTCCGGCGCGGGAGAGGCCACAACAGTG
>NC_041228.1:71845202-71848170 GCF_002837175.3 Physeter macrocephalus
GTGAGCCATGGCCGCTGAGCCTGCGCGTCCGGAGCCTGTGCTCCGCAACGGGAGAGGCCACAACAGTGCGAGGCCCGCGTACCACAAAAAAAAATAAAATAAATAAATAAAAGTCACTGTAATGAGAAAGATGTGAGAAGATGCTGAATTTAAGGAGTTTCTCCAGTAGAAATAAGGAGATGAATTTCAATGAAACCTGGGAAGTAGTAGAAGAGGCATGGATGGGTTTTCAGAAGTATTAGAAAAGGAGGTTTAGAAAGGAAGCATCCACGGAATCTGTAGTCATTACAGTGAGAACACCACATAAGGGTCTTTGCCAGAAGAGTGCCTTGGAAGAGGCGGGGAAGACAGAAGGAGGGGGCGGGCACAGCTTGGTGGGTGACCTACAGGATAATTGAGTTGAATTCAATGTACTCTGGTTATTAAAGTCTTAAAATGTAGAACAAAAAACTTAGCACAATTAACACCTGGCATCAACGGTGCAGAAAAGCCAGTTATGCAGAGCATTGCCCCCTTCACCTGTTCTCGGAAACTGAGGTGTTACTATAAAAGATCCCTCAGGGAGAGCCTGCAGCCAGGAAACCCCATTGTTTGTAGTCCTTTCAAACGTATTTCCTGTGCCAACTTCCACTTGAAAGAAATGATGTTACTTGGAATGGAGTATCTTTGCGGTTACTCACTCTCACCCCTGCGAATCCGTCAGGGGTTCTCTCCGACCTGGAGGAATTGCAAAGGTACTCTCGATTTATAGCATCATCTTACTGTACAAATACAGACTTGTTATCACTTGTAAGAGATGCACAACCCACTGCAAGTTTTCTATTTGACTACAGGAGACTTTCGGTCATCAGTCAAGTTTCCAACAGATAACTCAGTGCTACTGACGCAGTGCCTCACTCAGACATTGCAAACCTGATTGACACCGAAAGCAGCACAGGCCATTTCCAGTGAGGAACTCAACCTATCATTTATGTCCCAGGTTTAACTACTGTATATTCACCAAAGAAGGAACCAGAGGGCAGGCCTCTTGTTTCTGATCCAGCTTTGTTGCATGCAGCCTTGTCTCTGAATTGGGAAACGCAGAGATACTGTACCATTGCATTTAGCTCAGAGAAATGAAAAGATTTGGGAAGATGAGGACCAAGTAACATATTTTTCTTTTTTTTTGTGAAATACCAGATAGGAAATATTTGGTTTATTTATACAAGGAACAAAAAAGGGAGAGGAGACTAAAAGAAATATAACTTACCAATATTTACATTCAGCTTTTTTTTTTTAACATCTTTATTGGAGTATAACTGTTTTACAATAGTGTGTTAGTTTCTCCTTTACAACAAAGTGAATCAGTTATACATATACATATGTTCCCATATCTCTTCCCTCTTCCGTCTCCCTCCCTCCCACCCTCCCTATCCCACCCCTCTCGTGGTCACAAAGCACAGAGGTGATCTCCCTGTGCTATGCGGCAGCTTCCCACTAGCTATCTAATTTACATTTGGTAGTGCATATATGTCCCTGCCACTCTCTCACTTCGTCACAGCTTACCCTTCCCCCTCCCCATGTCCACAAGCCCATGCTCTAGTAGGTCTGTGTTTTATTCCCATCCTACCACTAATCTCTTCATGACATTTTTTTTTTCTTAGATTCCATATATATGTGTTAGCATACGGTATTTGTTTTTCTCCTTCTGACTTACTTCACTCTGTATGACAGACTCCAGGTCTATCCACCTCATTACAAATAACTCAGTTTCATTTCTTTTTATGGCTGAGTAATATTCCATTGTATATATGTGCCACATCTTCTTTATCCATTCATCTGTTGATGGACACTTAGGTTGCTTCCATGCCGTGACTGTCTTTAAATAAAAACCATTATTTCTCCTACTGGTTCCTTGGCTGCTGCTTCTGTTGTACAGATCTTCCTCAACTTACCATGGGGTTACGTCCCAGTAAACCCATGGTAAGTTGAAAATATCATAAATTGAAAATGCATTTAATACACCTGACGTGTCAAACATCACTGCTTAGCTTCACCTACATTCAGTGCACTCAGAACACCTAGGTTAGCCTATAGTTGGGCAAAATCATCTAATGCAAGGACTATTTTTTAATAAAGTGCTGACCATCTCGTGTAATTTATTGACTACTGTACTGACAAGCAGAGTGCTTGTCTGGGTCCGTGGTGGTTGCATCTATCCGCTGTCTCCTGGTGTGGTCGCGTGGCTGGTGGGGAGCTGGGGCTTTGCCACCCAGCATCAGGAGGAAGTGTCTTTCCCCATACGGTGGGCCCGAGGAAAGCTCAAAATTCAAAAGTCGAAGTAGTTTCTACTGAATGCGTATTGCTTTCGCATTACTGTAAAGTTAAAAAATCCTAAGTTGATTTTCTTACTCGTGAAAAGTATATTCAGTCACTCGGTAATACTGATTTCCGTTCAAGAACGCTATAGTCGAGTTGGAGAGAAAAGATGAACACACAGGAGGAGAGGCAAAGAATTTCCCCCTGAAAACTGGTTGGTATAGCGTGCTCTAGGATCTCAGAGGGAAAAGAATCAACAGAGGGTAGTCCTGGAGGGCTTTACGGAGGAGGTGGGAATTGAGCTTGTTCTTAGCGGATGGTTAGTATTGGAGCAGCTGGAGAGAACAGAGAGAGAGGGAAGGCGTTGAAGATGTGGAACAAGACGGATAAAGCGTGGAGGTGAGCAGAGAGCTGCGTGCTTGTCCCAGCCAATCCTGATGAACTCAAGTGATTAGTTCAGAACCGCTCCCGTGGGGGTGTCATCTCCATCCTCAAGGACCCCAGGAGTGGAGGCAGAGGACAGGTGGCGAGGAACGAGCGCAGCCCTGGGCCACGGGGAAGGTTCACCCACTGCACCCGGATGCCGAGGGGGAGGGGCTCCGAGGAGGGAGGGATGCTCAGGCGGGGACAGCGCTGCACAGATGCAGGGAATGGGGGGCGGGGCTGGGGG
>NC_041228.1:71851900-71858822 GCF_002837175.3 Physeter macrocephalus
CTTAATCCCCTCTCCTCGCGCCCCAGGAAGCAAAGAGGCAAGAAAAAGCCTCCTGTCTCTTCGGCAGCTCTGCGCCCGTTTCTGGAGCTCCTTTACGCGGTGCCCTTAATCCCCTCTCCTCGCGCCCCAGGAAGCAAAGAGGCAAGAAAACTGTCCGCGCCGACAGCCGCGGCTCGCGCCCGTTTCTGGAGCTCCTTTACGCGGTGCGCTTAATCCCCTCTCCTCTCGCACCAGGAGACAAAGAGGCAAAAAAAAAGTCTCTTGTCTCTTCGGTAGCTCCGCGCCCTTTTCTAGAGCTCCTTTAAGCGGCGCGCTTAAACCCCTTCCTCCCGCACCAGGAAGCAAAGAGGGAAGAAAAAGTCTCTTACCTCTTCGGCAGCTCCAGAGAGCCTCAGCTCCCAGCCCCGCCTGCCCCGGCGGGTGAGCAGACAAGCCTCCCGGGCTGGTGAGTGCCGGTCGACACCGATCCTCTGCGCGGGAATCTCTCCGCTTTGCCCTCCGCACCCCGCTGCTGCGCTCTCCTCCGCGGCTCCGGAGCTTCCCCCTCCGCCACCCACAGTCTCCGCCCGCGAAGGGGCTTCTAGGGTGTGGGAACCTTTCCTCCTTCACGGCTCCCTCCCACTGGTGCAGGTCCCGTCCCTATTCTTTGTCTCTGTTTATTCTTTTTTCTTTTGCCTACCCAGGTACGTGGGGGGTTTCTTGCCTTTTGTGAGGTCTGAGGTCTTCTGCCAGCGTTCGGTGGGTGTTCTATAGGAGAAGTTCCACGTGTAGCTGTATTTCTGATGTATCTGTGGGGAGGAAGGTGATCTCCGCGTCTTACTCTTCCGCCATCTTGCCTGCTTCCCCAAGTAACATATTTCTTCTTAACCTACTTCCTGCTCTATCACTGTTCCTGCAAGGTGGTTATGAGACTATTCTAATAAGCATTTATTGTATAGGTAGCCAGCAATAATGTCTTAAGGAAGCACTGCTCAGGACTTTTAAAGAACTCCAATATGGGGGCCGTTATGTTGTGATTTACTTGTTCTGTGATATGCGTTCATAAGAGAAAAGCTGGGGTAGAGGCTCGACATCAACTGAGTTCACGAAGAGGGGCCCTTAAAGGACCTCAGGGAGGATTTTGCAGCACCCCACAGATAATGAGGGCTTTTAGGAGACACCCGTTATTTCCGAGGCAGCTGGCAACTGAACTCTGCCTTCGTTACTAGGGAATGAGCTAGTCCACAGCATCACTGACTTGCTGCTGTCTTCTGTCTGAAGAATCTGAGCTTTCAGAGGGCATGACCCGTGTGCCAAACTGCAGGCCACGGTCGGGCTGCTCACATCACACTGAGGGGTGCCCTGATGGGTCTGCTGGGCCCGGGGAACGTGAAGGTGCCCGGAAACGCTGCTGATGTCCAGAGGAGCTGCTTGAGGCTGTGCTACCGCCTGCCCCAAATAACTTTAGGAGCCGTACGAGCTGTTAAAGAGGCAGATGACACCCCAAGGGCAACGCTTATGGATGCTCATTATTGCTCTCTTTATGATGCAGGAAGTTTCAAATCTCCTCCACCTTGCAGAAAGCACAGGAAACTGCAGAAGGGAAGGACGTGGGACCAATGAGATGCTCAGGGAGATGTCAGGCGCAGCCGGAAGAGCAGAGTCCACAGTCCCAGAGGCTGCCTTGTCCGGATCAGAGTTTTCCAACATGTTTACCTCTTCCTGCTGGTAACAGCCATGCAAAATGGACTCTTCTCACTTCATCTAGTCCCCTCAGGCATAAGTACTGATGTAGCTCATAAAAACAGATATAGCTCAATGACCTGATGGCAGTTTGGCCTGGAAAACACTGAGAGCCGTCACTGGGAGAGCCTGGAGGGTCTGGAAGCAACCCTCGGTCTGTCTGGGAGTCCAAGCTCCTCCTCATCCTGGGCGGATGTAAGGACTTCCCAAATGGTGTGTGGGTAAGTGTAATTTAAGGTGGCCAATTTCAAGAGCCTTATTCCAAAATTTATGTGTCCTGAGAAGATACCTGTGGCTCTTCTGGTCCTGGGTTCTCTCATCCTCTTCCACAATTGTCTTCTTTCCACTTTACTGAAAGGCATCCATCTGAACCATCTGAATAGGCACTTATCTTTGTGCAATACTCAGAAGTAAAAGCCCCTAGTGCACTAAACAAAATGACAGTTTTAATTTCTTGTGATGGATGACAAAGTCATGGCTACTAATGACAAGGTAGGTGGTTTCCAATTTTTGCTTCCAAAATAATTGAAGGAGAACATAACCGATTTATCAGTTGTAGTACTTTAAAAATAATTTTTGATAATGGATCAGTATGTATTGCGCTTTTGGACATATATTTCAGCTACTTTATCTATAATTTCATTCCTTCCCATTTGTCCTATCTCTTTTCCTCCTTTATTTTTTCTCTTTTGTATTTATCACTCTTTACCATGCTGTATTATACATTTTACTTAAAAAAAAATCTTATTTGATGTCTGACCCCTTCACTACAATTTAAGTTTTATGAGACAAGAATTTTTGTCTGATTTTGTTCAGTTCTATATCCCCAACACCTAGAACAGTGCCTGGTACAAGATAAGCCCTCAAAACTATTTGGGGAAAGAAGGAATTAAAACAATTGAGTGACATTGCTGTAATCAATTTCCTCCCATTCTCATTTTTTTTCTGTGAAAGTACCTGTGGTAGCCTATTGCATTCCAGCAAAACTAATTGAAACAAAACTACTCTGTCCGTTTTGTTAAGAGGTACCCTTCCAATAAATATTTCATTTTATGTTTAAGACTTGTTCATCAATATCTGTAATACATTTATGTTTGCTCAATCACGTTGGTAGACAATAATTGCAATTGCATCTAAAGAAGAACTTTAACACTTAAAATCTGGTCACAGGAAAATATTAAATTTTTATTCATAGGAATAAATCTAAAAAATTTGCAAGTTCTCTGCACTGAATACAACAAAATATCTTGATGGAAATTAAAGATGTCTTAAACAAATGGAAGAATATAAAACATTCATGGATTGTGAAAGTCAATATTGTAAAGATATCAGTTAATTTGTGGATCAGTTAATCTACGGTTTCAAAGAAATCTCAGTAAAAAAATTTCAGCAGTTTAATCAAAATGCTGATTCTAAGATGTATGTAAAAAGGCAAAGACTGAAGATTAGTTAATAATCTTGAAGAACAAACTGTGAAATTTCCTAATTAAGATTTAAGATTGATAACTGGACTACAGAAACTGAGAATTTTTGTACACTAAAAGGCAACATTGAGAATGAAATTTCAATCTATAAACAATTTTTCATTGCAGAAATGTAAGGGGAGACTAAAAAAACCTTTTAGAGACAAATATATAACATTAGGACAGAAGTTTATGGGTGAAGAGGAACGGAAATACAAGTTCAAAAGAAAATGGAACAATTTAAAATTTCAACTATTAATTAATTCTTGTTTAGGTACTTTTAAAATGGAAAATTAAGAATATTAAACTGCTATGACATCGAGATTACATGGGATACGTTCAAGAGTAATGCCTCAGTTTTATTATTAAATACTGTAGTGATTTTGTAATGGGTCAACGTATCTAAGCTGGAATTGTGTTGTTTCCTGACTTGCCCTCTCTCTATGGGTCTGAGTCAGGGTTGGCTACACGAGACATTAGTGTGAGACGTGGAAGACGGACGTGAACAAGAGTTATCGTGCTCAGGAAGGTGGTCTAGGGCCCAGGCCCCTCTGGACTTGTCCACGGAGTGAGGACAGCCAAGATCAAGACATGTTTGACAACTGAGACCACGATAGGACCCTTGCACAGCTCAGTGGATGCCGGATGCCGGCAGGAAAGATGGGAAAAGACAGGGCTGCCCAGCCCTGCCCCTGACAGCCGGAATCAGCACATCCACCTTCACCTCAGAATCAGTCCTGGGAGGAGGACAGTCTTCCCTGTGCTGACACCTGATGTGGCTGAGAAATCAGTGAAGTGGCTGAGGTTTCCTGGAAGTGACCACCATGAGAAGAAATGCTAAATCTCGTTTTGGGAAAATAAGGGAAGGTACATTTTTGCTTCTTAAAGATCATACAACATTTGCCAAATCATATTCTGTTACATTTGATTGAACCAGACTTTAATCATGGCAGATTATTAATTAGAATTTCATCGTAAAGCCATACAGAACAGCTATTACAGGTCAACAGGTTTTTTTTTGCGGGGGGGCATTGTTTTCACAGTTGTGTAGTATTTGAATCGCATCCTAAAATTCTTTTATTCTAATGATAATCTTCACATATTGAGTACTTGCTAACAAGACATCTGACTTGGTGTGTTACATATGCCTCTCCACATCCAATTAAATTTTACGGGGCTAGCCCATTATTTTTCTTACATCGTGCAAGTAATTTATATTCTTACTCAATATTTAAATATGAATGCTTTAGTTTTAATCTAGTGAGTGCCCAATATATCTTTCTTTACCTATTTATGAAGAATTTCATTGTTATCCTTGTTGGCACAGCTGGGTGTTTGAAAGCATACGGATTTTGGTCCCTGAAATATCTGGATCAAATATTAGTTCCACTTCTTGCAGGCTGTGAGCTGGGAAAACTCTCCGTGTACTCGTCTGTACAGTGACGACAGTGACTGACTGCCTGCCAGGGTGTGGACGCCCTGGGTGAGACAAAGGCCGCGGAGTGCGTGCGGCAGACCGCAGGCTGCTATTGATTTATTCACACATTTATCTTATCCCGATGACACATTCCCATCAACTACTGACTTCCAAAATTTCAAAACCTTTGTTTAGCTTAGGAGAACAATGGCTTGTGAGAATTCCAGCATTCTATTCCTCCCTTCCCCAGAAGAGCATCTGTCCTTGGGGAACTTGTACTGAGCTTGCGTCCAGTCTGATTTTCTCATATTTGGAAAGAGTAGCTAGTCTGGAGGAGGGAGGATTGATTAGTCCATCACGTTTTGAAGGCTGAGGTTTCACCATCTCTGAGTGTTTTTTATTCTGGAAAATTACGCTTCCCCGTATAAGGACATGGCAAGGAAGAAAGTAAAGCTCAGGGGAGGCAGAATTTTCAGAGTTCAGTGTCACGTGGGACTGTGGCTCTCCCTCTGTCCAGGGCTGGTGCTGGGCACTCGCTGAGTACGTGTCCAGCCCATGTGACCCGCCCAGTGCACCTGTGACCCACCTGAGTGCACACGGGACACCTTTTTTTTGGCCGCTTTGGGTCTTCGTTGCTGCGCGCGGGCTTTCTCTAGTTGCGGCGAGCGGGGGCTACCCTTCGTTGCGGTGCGCGTGCTTCTCATTGCGGTGGCTTCTCTTGTTGCGGAGCACGGGCTCTAGGCGCGTGGGCTCAGTAGTTGTGGCTCACGGGCCCTAGAGCGCAGGCTCAGTAGTTGTGGCGCACGGGTTTAGTTACTCCACGGCATGTGGGATCTTCCCGGACCAGGGCTTGAACCCGTGTCCCCTGCACTGGCAGGTGGATTCTTAACCACTGCGCCACCAGGGAAGTCTGCACACGTGACACACTTGATCACCACTTTTTTTAGCTTTTAACTGGCATTGTTTTTATCCTCTAGTCCTTTCCCCCCACAGTAGCACAAATACTGAGGGAAGATCTCTCTCTTTTTTTCTTGGTATTTCAAGTTACTCCGTGGGATTCTTTGTAGGTAATATACCCCTTTTATGCAAAGTGCACAGAGTAACTTTTTCCTAATGATTTCGGTGTTATTCCGTTAGATGCAGGGATGCACTTATTCTAGTTATTCTGTAAGGATCCCATGGACCGTCTCTAGTATTTTATCTTTGATTCTTGCAAGGGGGAACCTGGTTATAGTGTCCTTACAGGGTCCTTTGATAAGAAAGCATCTGCCACCGTGGCTTCTTTCCTCACTCTCAGTTGCTAGAGTTGTATCACCTTTATAAAGATGCCTCTGACATACCAGCTCCCACCATCCTACTTCCTCAATACACACATACACTTTTTAGTTTTGATTTTCTCATATTCAGAAAGAAAGGAGCTAGGTTCTCTTTTTTTTCTTCTTTCTTATTTGTGTTTTCATCTTTAACAGTGTATTTTCTATTCCCTTTAAAGTTACTCAGCTTTTTTAAAGCGACACAAATTGTGCTATTTTCCTATTGTAGACATACTCAACCCTTTGGTTAATCTTCATCACTAATTTGGTGGAATGGCTGTTTACTCTTATCAACTACAATTTGGCTTTCCGGAAGTCTCTTTCAAAGTTTTTGTAATTTTTCAATTACTATCTGCTCAGAATCACTGGTGGCTTTGTGTCACTACTGCTGGGCTCATTCAGAGGAACATTTAATTCTAGAGAAAACAAGATTTTTTTAAATTCTGAAAACACCTCCCTTTTCTATTTTTGGAGCTCCCTTTTCATGTTTATTTGGCTGAATTTCCAGCTTTTGTTTCTCTCATGGGTCCAGATCTCTGGAAGCAGATGTTCCCATAATCAGTGCTGACAGTTTCTTCCCACTTTAAAATTTTCTAAGAGTAGATAATATTTAAATAATGGCATAATGAATTTCTAAAATCTCTTTGGGGTCAATAAAGCAGAATAGAATGGCTGAGAGGAAAAATATTGCTTAAAAAGGTAAGGGCTAAAAACAGTTCTAAGAATCTGTCTAAACAGATATAACTTTTCCCTTATGTAATACATTTTTTCTCAGTTATCCAATTTTTTTCCATATATATATATATATATTTTTTTTTTTTTTTTTTTTTTTGCAGAACGCGGGCCTCTTACTGTTGTGGCCTCTCCCCTTGCGGAGCGCAGGCTCAGCGGCCATGGCTCACAGGCCCAGCCGCTCCACGGCATGTGGGATCTTCCCGGACCGGGGCACGAACCTGCATCCCCTGCATCGGCAGGCGGACTCCCAACCACTGCGCCACCAGGGAAGC
>NC_041228.1:71858870-71873707 GCF_002837175.3 Physeter macrocephalus
ATTTTTTTTTTTTTTTTTTTTTTTTTTTTGCAGTACGCGGGCCTCTCACTGTTGTGGCCTCTCCCGTTGCGGAGCACAGGCTCCGGACGCGCAGGCTCTGCGGCCATGGCTCACGGGCCCAGCTGCTCCGCGGCATGTGGGATCCTCCCGGACCGTGGCACGAACCTGTGTCCCCTGCATAGGCAGGTGGACTCGCAACCACTGCGCCACCAGGGAAGCCCGGGTCCCAATATATTTTTATCATTTTCATTTAAATCTGGCTAATGTTCTACTTTGCTCGATAAATCAAGTGACAAATACTTGTTGACTTTGAAGTCTCTCTATAATTCATTTTTACTGTCTGCTTCTACAATTTTGAACATTTCCCCTTTGAATATTCTTTTTTCTTTTTTTAAAAATAGCCTCTATTATTACTTTTGGTTTTCCCATTTCTAGGGCAGACTCCATCCCCAAAATGCCATTTCTTCTGAGATCGTTTTATAAATTCTTTTCTCTTTCTATGAATTACTGTTCAAAGAGAATTGAATCTGATCATATTCTTCCCAAGATTAAATCCATTCATTGATTGCATGTGTCATCTGGCAGAGTATCGCAGCTGGAGAGACCTGAGTAGGGTGTGGGTGTGCATGTACTCACTTGCTGAGCAAGACTTGGGGTAGCTAGCCCTTTGGGGTGGTCATTTATTGCTCGGAAAAAGTAATTTATTTATAAATGTTAACTTTCTCTATAAGTGCCAAGATATAAAATAGGTTGGGACTCACTGGTGTTAAGACAGAATCCAAGGTCCCTCCGAGGCTGACCCCACTGTTCACTTAGTGAACTGAACATACCACACTACTCATCACTTCCTGAGTATCCCATGGTTTTCCCAAGCTTTTTTGAACATACTTTTGCCAGTATTTAAACTGCATTTCCTTTGTTCCCTTCCTCATGATGTAACATTCTTCATATAAGACCATGTTCTCACGCTCTGAGCAGCCATGCTTGGCGCCCTGACACACAGTTAGCCTCTGCTTATTTTTTTTGTGCTTCTGATTGACTTTATACAGACCGTTATCTGCACTTTACTCTTCCATAATTATTTACATGCCTTGCTCACTTATTAGAATGTAAGATCTCCCAGGAAAGGGACCAAGTCTTATTCATTTCTGTATCCTTGTGGGTCTAATAGATAGAAGTCTTTCAATAACTGTTTCTTGAATGAATGAATCAAATCAATACAGGATTAGCTATTTAAACTTGTTTAAAGCCCTAAAATTAATCAATAATATGCTGGAACTGGACTATACTTTTGGATCTGGACAGGTTAATGACCTCAGACAAGAAGAGATTTGGGAGAAATGCTGAATCCAATCAAGCATTTAAATATCGACAAGAATTGGCAACCTATCTAGAATATAGAAAGAACACAGAATTCCATCAGAAGCTACGGTTGAAAGAAGTCAGTGTAATGTCAACAAAGCATCTGAGTCATGTGGGAAGACATTAAAATGTTTTAAAGGGTTAGTGAGTATAAAACCAACCAGAGGGGCTTCCCTGTGGCGCAGTGGTTGAGAGTCTGCCTGCCGATGCAGGGGACACGGGTTCGTGCCCCGGTCCGGGAAGATCCCACGTGCCGCGGAGCGGCTGGGCCCGTGAGCCATGGCCGCTGAGCCTGCGCGTCCGGAGCCTGTGCTCCGCAACGGGAGAGGGAGAGGCCACAACAGTGAGAGGCCCGCGTACCGCAAAAAAAAAAAAAACAACCAGAAAGAGACTCTTAATCGGAGTAAAGTCTTGTGTCTACTCAAATCTAACGTCATCTGAGTCCTGATGCTGTGGGCTGCTGAATTAATCACATTTGAAGGGTATGGAATGAGATCTCCTCTTATTCCACCAACTATTTCAAAAAGCTCTGAAAATCCATTAGTGGAAAGTGAGAATCCCTTTGGAATTGAGGTCCTGCTTCCCAGCTGAAAATCCCTTAACATACAGCAAACTCAAATTGCTTGAGATGCTTATTTGTTAGAGAAATAAATTTCAATATTTATTTCAACATTGTGGCTCCATCATTTTAAACATGTGGCTTCCAAAGCTTCTATGCTGGTCTGTATCCAACAGGCAGAAGCGGGAAGAGCATGGAGAACCACATGTGGAAGTGACGGGGGCGCTGGGCCTGGAAATGGGCGTGTCCCTTCTGCTTGCATTCCATGGTCTGGAGTTCAATGTCATGGGACACCTAACTGCAGGGAGCCTGGGAGATGCAGCCCAGCTGTGTGTCGGAAAAAGAGCACACAAATGGCAAACAACTGGCCAACCTCTGACACAAGCATGTACATTCAAGCTTTGCAGTTGACTGAACTGTACGTAGCAAAGAAAGCTGTTCTCTGAGTACACCATTAACTCTAATCTGGACTTTTTGTTCTTATAATCAGAGAGAGAGCAAAAGCAAACAAAAGAGAGGAGAGAAAAAAGAGAGCAAGTGAGTGAGAGAGCGAGCTCCTGTTTCCTCCTCTGAGGAAAAATGTGGACAAAACTGAAAGGCTAGTTAGGTATAAAATTTAGAATTAATTTACTTTGTGCCTCATACAACTTAGAAGGAGAGACAAATGCCTTTACTTCTCCCCTACTTTATCTTCATGTTGGCATCCAAGTTATTGGTACTCCCAAATACCTCACTTAGACCAGTTTCAGATATTGCTCCCAGAAAGAACACTAAATTATTATTTTTTAGTCAATAAAATGCTTAGTATAAAGCACACGAAGGGACTTCCCTGGTGGTCCAGTGGTAAAGAATCCGCCTTCCAATGCAAGGAAATGCAGGTTCGATCCCTGGTCAGGGAACTAAGATCCCACATGCCGAGGGGCAACTAAGCCCGTGCGCCACAACTACTGAGTTCGCGCGCCTCAACTAGAGCCCGCGTGCCGCAAACTACAGAGCCCACGCGCCCTGGAGCCCTAGCGCCACAACTAAAGAAGAGAAGACCTGCACGCCACAACTAGAGAGAAGCCCGTGCACCAAAATGAAGAGGCTGCGTGCCTCAGCGAAGATCCCACGTGCCGCAACCAAGACCTGATGCAGCCAAAAATGAATAAAAAAAAAAATAATAATAAATAAATCTTTTAAAAAAAAAGCACACGAAGATGAGTGTTCTATATATGCCTCTTAGTGTTGGTTACTTGCATGACATTTTTTCAAAGGAATTATAAAATCTGACTTCCATTAAATATTTGGTCCAAGAGTATAGCTCTTGAGAATATTGTGTGCCATTTTGCTATCTAAGAGGGATGAACATCTGTTTCATTGTTTGGTCTTACTTTAAAATGCCTGTGTTTCATTGTCTGATCTGACTTAAAATGCTTTAGTGTAACGGTGAGAGTATAAGCTATATACTGGGGATGGCAAGTTAACATTTTAAGGACTTAATGATAAAACTTCACTCCAAAAGCAGCCAGGGCCAGTACTGGCCCTGTGTTATGTGTTACCTATGTTTGCATCAGAAATCTGCTTAATTTGCATGAGGATAATAGAAAAAAAATTTAATTGGTAAAATAAGTGCTGTTTGGGACTTCCCTGGTGTCGCAGTGGTTAAACCCCGCGTTCCCAATACAGGGGGCCCAGATCTGATCCCTGGTCAGGGAACTGGATCCCACATGCATGCCACAGCTAAGAGTTGGCATGCCACAACTAAGGACCCCACGTGCTGCAACTAGGACCTCGTGCAACCAAATAAATAAATATATATTTTTTTAAAATAAGTGCTGTTCAAGAGATGGGAGTGCCTGGGAAAACTCAAGAGATGGGGTTGCTTGGAAGCCAGAAGGGAGAAGTCAACAGTGACCTAAGTCACCCATTACAATGAAGCCCGGTAAGATCTAAGTGAACTTGACGATTAGGAGGTCATTGCTGGCTTTCGAGAGAGCATTTTCAGTGATAATATAGGACAGAAAGCCCAACAGCCGCGGCCTGACGGTGGATCGGAGGTGAGAAAGTTACACTGTAAGTCTGGACTATTTTGTAGAAAAGTCTAGATGTGGAGGGAAGAAGTATGAGAGACAGGGAAGCTCAGTGTATACCGGGTGGGGAGCCAGGGTAATTTCTTTTGTTTTGTTTTTAAACTTATGTGGCTTTATTCATAAACTGAGGAAAAAGGTCCCATGAGAGGAAGAAACTGGGAGAGAGAAGGGGAAAAGAGATAAAGTTAGGGAGGCGGAGAGAGAATCATTAATGAAGCAGGCACCTGAATACGTGGGAAGGATGGACAGAAAAGCCACAAAAGCCCGGGGACAGAGAGAATGCCTCCTCTTCTATGTCAGGAAAGAGAACATCATGGATAAATACGGACAGATCCGATGGGAGAGAGACCCTAGGAGCTTGTGGGCACCCATGCCTACTGGCTTTCCTTTGCTGTAGAGTCTTAGCGGGAGAGTCTCAGCGCTGAGCGGGCAGAATAGAGGAGGACAAGGGTGCAAGGATCACGTCACCTCTCTGGGCTTCATGTCCTCATTCCTAAAGTGAGAGTAAGGACGCCAAAGTCTCACGGTAGGGAGCACTAACACCGCAGTTTTAAGGGACCTGGAGAAGGCGCAGACTCAGAACGAGCGAGAGGAGGGCGAGGTGGCCGGCGCGCATGCGCACGTGTGACCTCATGGGGCGGCATCAAGGCCGGTTGGTGCAGCACGTTCTTCTCTGCGGCTCAGGGCCGGCTGGAGAGACGAGGGCTCAGCCTACCCCCTGGTGGGGCGGGCAGAACAGCTCAGTGTGAGGATTGAGAAGGGGGTGTGTGGCGGGCGTTGGGGTAGGGATATTGAATTTAGAATTAAAATGGAAACACAAGGACCCTGTCGGAACGCTGTTAGCTGCTCTCTCTCTTGGGCGCCTACATTTTCCCACTAATAACCCACAATAAAACCATTGCCCAGGATCCGCATAAAACCCTCAAAGCCCTTTTTTTTCGTCACTGCACTTAGGGTGCCGTGAGGATGTGATTTTTGTTGTTGTTGTCGTTACTCCCTCGTAATCACAACTGGTTCCCGAATCCCTCATCTTCCATTCTGTACCATCTGGATGACAGATCCTTCAGTCTTCTTTCTTGAGGAGAGGGCATGCCACACAGCGTGGGGCTGTTGGTAACCAAGAGGACCTGAGAGCTCCGACCTGTCTGACCAGGGATGGGAGAAGGCGGGATCATGTCTCCTTCAAGCTAACAGGCATCTGTGTAGAGCGCTTGCTTTAAGGGGTGAGGCTGATGCTTCACGCTCCCGGGGCTGTTAATCTGGAGCAGACAGATCAAGGTGTTCTGAATAGCTGCCTGATATTTACCATTTGTAAATGAATGAAGAAAACGTGATGCACGTGATGGAAGCTTGAGATAACCCCCAGCTCTGGGCATCATCTACAGGGCTGTGGTGTTAGAGCTGAGTGCCTTGGAGATCCCCCAGGGGGTGGTTCCATTCGTTAATGGGCGCAGAGCTAGATATTGGCAGACTGACAACCACCTTCATTTAAATAATTTCTAACGCACAGTTTCAAGTGGGAACACAGAAAATTAAACTTCCTCTGGGCTGTCCGTGTTCTCTGCTTGTTGGTGTCAACTTTCTGTCAAAACAGGCCACAATTAGTAGCCAATGAAAACTTCCAGGAAACATAAGTGTACAAACCATTTATACCTTATTGCAAATTAGATTTTTTTTTTCTATAGTGCAAGGAATGGAAAATTTAAATTTTCATAAGGTGTGAGGACAGAGATATGAGAGATAATGTAATGACATGAGGGCATTTTCCTTGCTACGTGTCTTGTACATATTTGCACAAAATTTCACATCATATTTGTATGACAAATATTTACTGATTTCTTATGATGTTCCAGATACGGAACCAGGTCCTTGGATCCCAGGGTGGGCAGGGTACAATCCCCATGCTCTACAAGTGGGGAACACAGTTAATTAAAAAAATAAATTGAGCACAGGTTCAGAGGGCCTACTGAGGCACGGGGAAGAGGGCGTCCTGGGGAAGAATGTTGAAGAACACGTAGGAGCTTAATTACTTGAAGGGAGGTGACCGTGTCTCATCTGGTGACGGAATAGACATGGGAGGTGAGGAAGAGTCAAGGAACGTGCCCAAGGTTCTAGCTTGCGTGAAGAATGGTCATTCATATAAATGGAGACAGAGAATAGAAACGGAAGAATTCTCCCCCATCTCTGCCAATGGAACTCCTAACCAACCTTCCGAGTCCATTTGCTTGCACGGTTCTTCATTCAATACTCACTCATTATCTACTGTACAGAGTGCCCATTATGTCAGGAAATGGGCGAGGCCCTGGGGATATCATGACTTTTAAAAATTACAGTTGTGTTAAATGTTTCCAAGGAAAATGCAGTGTGCAATGAAACCATATGAGTATATCCTGGGTGCCCTCAACTAGCCTGGGGAGGGTGAGAGGGGAAGTGGCTAAACGGGGGAGAGACAGTTAAGCTGAGATCGGAAGGATGTATATAAGCTAGTGAGTCAACAGAGGGAGGAAAGGGCTTGGTGAATGTAGGAAAACAGATGTAGCTGGAGATGAGGAAGTGAGGAGGGAAGAAAATAACGGCTGTGGATACTCCCTAGTTAGGTAGAAATATAGGGGTTCTGGGTTGGAGAGACACGACCGTCTGGGTTCCACTTCACCGTGAGGTTAGTGCTGACTCTGGAGCTTGTTCTAGTAAAACGGCTTCTCTAGTCTCCATGGAAAGTTCCCCTCTTGAGTCACTGGTTTGGGTACTTTGGTGTTTATGACATTCTTCTTGAGAGATACTGTTCTTTTTAGCTTTGATGAGGTATAATTGACAAAACTGTAGTATACTTAAAGTTTACAACATGATGATTTGATATATGTATACATCGTGAAAGGATGCCCACCATGGAGTTAATTAACACATTCATTACGGAGACACACTGTCTTGTTAACCTGCCCAAGGACTGGAATCCTCTCTGAACCAGAGCACTGTAGTTAGAACCCTATTCTGTATGGCCTGACCTTCCCATGTGTGGGGCTGGCTTAGGTCTCCACCCAGTTGGTCCCAACTTTTTGACCGTACGTCTGTCCCCTTGGCCGTATTTTGCATTTGAGTTCACTCTATGGTGCATCTATCTTCCAAGTCTCTGTTGCCTCCCTGATGTCTTGTCCAGGAGTCCATAAACTCAAGCTCTTGTGCTAATGTGGTATAGTGGAGGTTTACTCCATCTCCCTATATCTTTTTTTCTTTTTAAAGATTTT
Organism: Physeter macrocephalus; assembly: GCF_002837175.3. Lineage (NCBI taxonomy): Eukaryota > Metazoa > Chordata > Mammalia > Artiodactyla > Physeteridae > Physeter > Physeter macrocephalus. The sequence continues at coordinate 71,866,106 of NC_041228.1, forward strand.
TTGATGTGGACCATTTTTAAAGTCATTATTGAATTTGTTACAATATTGCATCTGTTTTAGGTTTTGGCTTTTTGGCCCCGAGGCATGTGGGATCCTAGCTCCCCGATCAGGGATCTAACCCACACCCCCTGCATTGGAAGGCGAAGTCCTAACCACTGGACTGCCAGGGAAGTCCCCATCTCCCTATATCTTGACCTTCAAAATTACTAAAAATACATCTGATTATGCTAAAGAGAGGCAGGACCTCCATTTGTTAAACATAAATATTTGTAAGTTGGATGAAGGTGGTCAAAAGGTACAAACTTCTAGTTATAAGCTAAATATAATAAATACTAAGGGTGTAATAACAACATGATTAATATAATTAACACTGCTGTATGTTTTATATGAAAGTTAAGAGAATAAATTCTAAGAGTTCTCATCACAGGGAAAACTATTTTTTTCTTCCGTTTTGTTTCTGCATGTGATGATGGATGTTCACTAAACTTATTGTGGTAATCACTTCATGATGTATGTAAGTCAGATCATTATGCTGTACCCCTTAAACTTATACAGTGCTGTATGTCAATTGTATCTCCATAAAACTGGAAGAAAAAAATTGTAAATGTACCAAGCATCTCCCTAAATTCTGAACATAATCCTAACACTTCATCAAATTTTAGAACCTTGTAGTTTTGAAATCCATTTTGAAAAATGAGTTGCTGGGCCAAGAGAATTTACTTAATAAAATAAACTCACCAATCATTTAAAAAATACTTTTATTTTATTTTTGGCCACAAGGCGCGGCTTGCAGGATCTTAGTTCCCCAACCAGGGATCGAATCTGGGCCCCTGGCAGTGAAGGCACTGAGTCCTAACCACTGGACAGCCAGGGATTTCCCTCAACAATCACTCTTTTTATTAGATGCTATGTGCAAGGCATTTTCTAGGCTCTAGAGTTATATCTGGGAACATAAAGATTCTGATGGCAGAGATTTTGTATTCTAGTAGAAAGGTTAGGTAGTAATTTTGTAGCTATTTGGCAGAGTTATGGGGACATGCTTCAGGCTCTAAATCTAAGTTGTGGTGAGGATAGCTGCAACTCACCAGATTGTTACCAAAAGAAATTTATACTCTCTGAGAACCAGTAGATTCTTCATGGCTTATTGGACCAGTACTATGACTGCTTTGAAATATTGACTGTGACCACGGGATCATCCTTACCTGGGTCTCATGTATTTCTCCATCCTTGACTCTCACAAATTTCTCCTGTCCCTCCACCCTTGTATGGTCAGGCCACCCAAGATGGCTGTTCTCTTGCTTTCTGTACATCCCCTGCTGGACCAGTTCCTGCTTCACCTACACCCTACCCACACGACTGACCTTCCCTCTTCATCGTAGAGCCTAATCAGTAAATGCCTGTGTACTTGCCCCCGACCCCTGTTAGTAATTGTTCTAATCTTTATATCAAAATGTCTCCACTATGTTAGTTTATCAAAGGGGCGGTGAGGGGGCGTGCTTTTCTGCTTTTTTCCCTGGTAACCAGTGAGTCAACCTGACAGTGGGGTGTCGCTCCAGGTCGCTTTCTGCTTCAGATGTGTAAGATCCCCCATTCATTAAATCATTGATGTCTCTGGGCTCTTTCTTCTGTCTTGAGGCTGGGCCTCAAGGGGTCAAATGGTTGTATAAAGAGCTGTTTTGAGATATTCCATGTAAAATGCTGAACCCACATCTGGGGAGTTCATTTTCTTTTCAAAAACGAATGCTTAGGATTTTCGATGTACATTTCTCCTGCCAATCAACATATACAGCCCAAGCTGGCCTTTGTGGAACCGACAGACATCCCATTCGCAGTTTGCAACCTAATATCAGAAGAAGTAGTGCTAGCAACAGCTCCTCTGAAAAAGCCTGGCAATATTTATACACATTAATACTATTTTTCAGTATTTTTTGCCTCTCCTCCACACTTCTTTGAATTAAAAACGTTCTTTTTAGTAAATCTGACAAGGCACTAACAAGCCCACAAGTTCATTTCAGCAGTAGATGGTTCACACACAAGATGTTGACTTTTATTTTATGGTTATTTTTAATTTTTTTTTAAACATCTTTATTGGAGTATAATTGCTTTACAATGGTGTGTTAGTTTCTGCTGTATAACAAAGTGAATCAGCTAAACATCTATCCCCATATCTCCTCCCTCTTGCGTCTCCCTCCCACCCTCCCTATCCCACCCCTCTAGGTGGACACAAAGCACCGAGCTGATCTCCCTGTGCTATGCGACTGCTTCCCACTAGCTATGTATTTTACATTTGGTAGTGTATATATGTCCAGGTCACTCTCTCACTTTGTCCCAGCTTACCCTTCCCCCTCCCCGTGTCCTCAAGTCCGTTCTCTATGTTGACATGTTTTTACGACTACAGGTTCCAAATATCCTGGTCTCACAAAAGTGTTCACAGAGACTGATAGATTTTTTAAAAAGAAATAAAAAATGAAACAGATATAAATAGGCTTTTTCATTAGAATGAATGATGAAAAGTATTGACCCTACCTAGCAGTACTCTTGCCTTTTGTGAGCTTTTTATTTCATTGTCTTTGACCTGCAATCATAGTCTTCATAGGAAATGGCTAAAGAGGCTGAAAGGTAACTAAGAAGATAGGTGGCTGGAAAAAAATGTTTCCTCAAGCATTTATTACCCTTCAGAAATGTCCATCAGCTGAACTGTCACGCCCATAGAACCACTTAAGCAGTGCAGAGGAGAGAAGCGGGTAGTTATTAATTTTTAAGGCTGGCTGACAGCTTTCAGTCCAAGAAAGGCTTAACTTTGCATTTTGAATAAGGCAGAGATTTTCATTAGTTAGAATAGAAATCGAAATGATAAATGATATATTGTCTGCCAAAATACTGTGACACTACATTATCTACTTGCAGTTACCTTTCAGAAGAAGCTTTCCAGAAGCATACTTAGATAAATTGGAAGGCTACCGGTATTGTTTTCTTATTTTATGTTTAAATTTTGGAAACACAATTCAAGGGACACGTCTTCTCAACTGTGGGTTGGTAAGGGCAGTTCACTGTCGCACCCGAAACCTAAGTGTTGGCACAAATGGTACTAGTCTCTGAGATCATTGCAATTGGTTTCAGACATTTCTTTTTGCTCACATCTGCCTTCTGAAGACTCTAGGACAATTTAATTAAAATTGCACTTTGATTCCTACTTCTTTCAATAAAAAATATAAAATTACCCTCCCTTGAGAACTATCAGACTAAAAGGTTTGTGATTGCTTTCTGCTGTCATCTTGCTCCCCGCCGATTATCATGTCAGGTTGGTCTAGGGCATGTTTACTTTGTTTTGAGCACCCAAGACCCTTTTGGCTCTAAGTATTATTTGAATTGATGGTAACATAACTACTTTACACAGATGTCTCTTGGTAACTTAATGTAGGGCCCTAATAACAAACAGTACAATTAAACCATTAATAGAATTGGCTGCTAGCAGGTGCTTCAATGCTGGTTTGATGGGCATTAAAATAGCTGACTCAGAGGTTTCGATAGAGAAACTTAAGCTAGTTAAAGACTCTAAGATCAATAAAACTACGATATCTGCCAGTAGCAATCTGATCCATATACACTGACATTATTTCTCTAAAAAAGGCTGATAGAAGGTCAAAAATCCTTTACCCAATTTAGATGAGCCTTTTATTTTGCATGACATTTTGCATTTCCAAGTTTTGCTTAAAATCACAGGCTTCAAGGAAAAGCCCTTTATGTATTTATTCTACTAGATAAAAGAAGATTATTGATTAATCTACCTGTCCTCACACAATAAGGTGGGGATGAAGTCTTAAGCATCATTGAGAACCTCTAATCAGTTCAGTAAGGAGAAGAAAGAGGATCATTTTGGTACCTACTCAAAAGTACTTTATAAGGTATTCAGCTGGGATTTATCAATCAGTGTATCATTTTGGGGGAAGTATTTATTCAGCACCAATTCTAACCATTTTTTTAGTTTTCAACTCCAGTTAAAATTGTTCTTGCTCACCCGGTTGTTTTTTTGGCTGTCAGGCTGTCTTAGCTGTGAGTTGGAAGCATGCTGCTGATTTTCTGTACATTAACTTTGTCAAATTGTGGAACTACTAATGGAACACCTGAAAATGTACTTTTTGAAGTTAACCTCATAGTCAAAAGTATTGTCATTACAACAGCACTTTTGAAATGTCAGAAACTTTCCAGCTCATCTAGCATTAAAAAACAAAACAAAACAAAACAAAGCCCCAAGCAAGCACAAAAGAGACGGTGTGGTACGTTTGCGTGTTTTCGCTGCCTGATGAGTTTAATCTCAAGGTCTAATATTTCTTCCAATTGGTTAAATAAATCCTCATTGTTAACTGGATTCCGGTTCATACACCACGCACTGTACCTATTTGGTGGTAAGCACTCATCAGACCCTTTTGGAGTTGTGTTCTAGAAAGAAGTTGTAATGGCTAGCTAGACACTTATCCTCATTTTTTTAAAGAGTCAACTTTGCAACCCAGAGAGTATCTGCAGCGGCATAACCAAATCCCTGGGATGGTTGGGTATGATTTGTTTATCTAATAATTTATTATTTTTTTTTAATTAAAATTGTCTGGTATTACATGAACCCATAATGGAGCGGTGCCAAGAAGTGCCTTAGACATTAGCAGGTGCTCCATAAATGCCACTCATTAACCTATGTTGCTAAATCTCTACCCACATAACTTTGGGTAATAGGTCTTTTTGTGTGTGTGTGTGTTCTGCTAAAATGTGACCACTTAGCTTTTTGCATTCCATTAATTCTTTTTCAGCATCTCTCTCTTTTTTTTTACATCTTGCATTGAAGGTTGTCATTTTTAGTTTTCTCAGAGTATTTTATGTAGTTTATGTATGTGTAGTTCTTGGTAGACTGTGTTATTGTATTGATGTTATTGCTATTAGTCAGATTTCAAAATTCTGCAGCCAGCATACTTACAATTAGTGATGGATAAAACAACCCCGATTTTCAACTCAGAGAAACGTTTAGGTCTCTGATGAAAAGTTACTAAAATGAAACAACAGCCATCTGTAGGTGTCCCTGTCTCTCAGCACCCTCCCTCTCGACTTGGACTGAGTTTCAATACTTAGTGCCATCTTGTTTGTGTGCAGTATAGTTTGTAAATGTTTGATTGTAACTTTACTATGCTGATTTTAATCATTTAAAATTCCAAATATAAAAGATTTCATGGTCCTGTAATGAATAGTTTTGGAAGCTATATCTCAGATAAAATAAACCCACAGGTAGGTAGAATAATACTTACAGGTGTCCTCTTCTTCCATGAAAATACTGATCACATAACAGGCATACACAAAACCAACCAACTGCAAAGGAGAAAAAAATATCTTAAAAATCTAGGACAGACGTCCATAATTAAAAAGCCTATGTAACCAATAGATAAAGAATACACAGTATTATCGTCTATGAATTTGTAATAGACAAAAATCTTAAATGCTATTTAAATGTTTTAAAATAATAGCCTTGATTTTAAAGAACCTTTTCATTTCTACCTAGGTGTAATAGCTTTCTAAAGTAGTACACAGAAATGGGAAAAAAAATTGCAGATATTTCACTTAGATTTTGATTTGGGATTTACAGTTCTTATATTGCAAAATCACCACAGATCATTCAGAACATCTATTTTTAAGTTTTGACTATTTGTAGAGCAATTTGTAGCAACTCTCATTATTACTACAACTATTTTAATGTTTAATTACCACAAAGGGAATCAAAATACGTTCATTGTAAATTAAATACCAATCATTTACTTAATTGTGGAAAATGCTCGGAGAATGTAAATTCTATTTGAATACTAAATTGTTTTGTTAATTATACACTGCCAGCCACAAACACCAGATATATTGTTCTTCTTTCTTGCCTGCTCCTCTTTTGTTTCTGCATCCCCTCCCTTCCCTAATTAGTAACTATCTGAATCTGTCCTTTGGAACCCAGGGAATGTTTAAGAGACTGAAACCTTTTTCCTACTAAGAAACAGGGACACGAAAAGGCTTTTGTACCCAAGGGGGCCTCACAGGGTCCTGCTTGGTTTGAAGGGCAGGGATGTGTATGTGTGCCCATAGTCCAGGGGTAAGGCCTTCTGAAGAGAGCTGGCTGTGCTATTCTGGAGCAGGACCCTACCCAAGAGAACAATACTACTTTGAGTTCTTCTGCAGCCACATCATACAGGGGGGCTCCTGTTCCCTCATGGGATATTGCTAGTACTTTAGTAACACATGAAGTCCTAACGTGTAGTCCTGGTGAGGCTACCAGAGTCAAGCCACACGTTAAATAATGTTAAAGGCTGGTTTTTCTTAGGTTTTTAGAAAATAGATAGATAGAAAGAAAGAAATAGGAGTAATATTTTCTCCTTATGCTCCCATGGATTATCTTGTTCATTCCTTTTAATACATGTGTTCTACTTTGGATTCCTTTATGTACCTCCTTAGATGAATATGACCTACTGTGGAGAAGTGACTTTGAAGATGACCCTTTTGCTTGAAGAGCAGTGCAATGAGTTCAGCTGACATGAGTCCTAGTGACAGAAACAGGCAGATCAGATATCCTTTGAACCCTAAAGAGCTAGACCAAGTGACAGCCAAACAAATCAAGAGTTTCTTTGTGTGCAGTGTGACTAGGATGGCAGATACTTTGGGTCTCTTCTACTCACTTTGCAAGGAGAAGGGTAGTAGAAGAATGGATGAATCATGTTACAATAGAAAAATGTCTGAACTAGTTTTGTTACTTTTGTTATAGACCAACATTTAGATACTGCATTGTTTATCTTGGACGTTGCTTATTGAATAGTTAGGCCACAGATGCTTGACAGCTTACGTAGTTCAATAATTTTTCCCCTACAGCAAACTCAGGTAAGTTAAATCTCACAAATCATTATTTTTCCATCTAAGTAGGTGAAAGATAAGCAAACTGTTTTGATTGAGTGCTGTAGAACTTATCTAGTATAAAGCTAAGGCCTTCACGATAGCTCAATACTACAATGAATATTTTTCTACTTTCCGAATAGACTATACATCTCTACAAAAAAATCTATTTACACCTTTATGCTGATTTGAAGTAGAATAAATTATTGTTTTATCTTCATTGATACCTTTTGAGATGACAATGATGTCTAAAGTGTATATTAGCATATTATTAGCCTCTTTGGCAGGGAACATATTTTGGTATCTTCTAACATTAGCTCATTCCATTTGATATGCTGGGTCCATCGGCATTTACTGGTTTGTTCATTGGCATTTACTGGAAGAAAGGCCAGAGGATTGATGAGAAGGGTCCTTGAGAGCAAACTCGGTGAACTCAATGCTAAAACACTGTTTTCATACATCAATATGTAGAGTTAATTTGATGGGGTTGAAAAAAATCCCATCCTGATAGAGAGATTTTAACTTGAAAATGAAGTCTACCCCACCCTTCTCTGGTTTGCCTTCCAGCTGTTACAAGAGACCTGGAAAATAGTAACTGCTAATGACTGTTCCATAAATTGCTTTGTTACATATTTATACATTTAAAGGAACAAATCTAAGTAACCTCTAGGGACTCTTTTTTTTTTTTTTTGGTAG
>NC_041228.1:71873773-71889671 GCF_002837175.3 Physeter macrocephalus
CTCAGCGGCCATGGCTCACGGGCCCAGCCGCTCCGCGGCATGTGGGATCTTCCCAGACCGGGGCACGAACCCGTGTCCCCTGCATCGGCAGGTGGATTCTCAACCACTGCGCCACCAGGGAAGCCCGGGACTCTTTTTAATACAAAATAAAAATTTATTTTTTTGCAAGAAACTTTTCAATGATTCTAATACAAGTTTCCTTCCAGGCTAAACAAAAAGGGGTTGACCAGATGGCTAACACTGAAGAACAAATGCAAGTTATTTAGTCCTGATTCCATCATTTGAGTAAGTGCAGTTGAAATTTAGGGAGAGGTGTGGGGTTAGGATGAGACATTGAGCAAGTTAGAAGGACTGCATAAGAAGATGATCATAGATGGACTTTTCTAAAGGCAAAAGGAGCAAACTCAACTGAATAATTTTTCAAATAAACTTTTCAAAAAAAAAGTTTTTACTTAAGTTTTATTTATTTTGTATTTCTTCCCTGTGTTTTAGGACCATGGATTATTTTAAAATTATTGGGTTAACTGTGTTTCTGAAAAGATTGTCTATATACTGAAGATAATTCGATAGATTTATTTCTCTTTTTCCAAATGAGTCTTTTTTTTTATTTTAATAAATCTATTTATTTATGGCTGCGTTGGGTCTTCGTTGCTGCGCGTGGGCTTTTCTCTAGTTGTGGCGAGCCGGGGCCACCCTTCGTTGCAGTTTGTGGGCTTCTCATTGTGGTGGCTTCTCTTGTTGCAGAGCACGGGCTCTAGGCGCGCGGGCCTCAGTAGCTGTGGCTCGTGGGCTACAGAGTGCAGACTCAGTGGTTGTGGCTCATCGGCCTAGTTGCTCTGCGGCATGTGGGATCCTCCCGGACCAGGGCTCGAACCCGTGTCCCCTGCATTGGCAGGCAGATTCTCAGCCACTGCGCCAACGGGGAAGCCCCCAAATGAGTCTTCTGACAAATAGAAAGTAAGATCAGGCTCTTAGTTATAGTGATACCACACTATCCTTCCCTATTCAGTGAATTATTTTTTATTAATGAAATGTGAGAACACCCAGTTTTTAAAGAACAGAGCAATGCATAGCAACAGAAAATTTGTCATATCCAATTGTTTACTAATGGATCTTAATAATATCTTGAGAGATGTAAAGAAAGGAATTTTGGCTAAGTAATTGAAATAGGAAATACCATTAACCGGAAACAATAAGATAAAGTCATGCCATATTAGAAATATTAGAACATTGTCCAGGCCTTCAAACAGAATTTGTCAGACATAATCTCAATATTATAACAAATGAATTAATTAAAATATATCCTTTTACTTTTGCTTTATTGATTGGCATACTAATAAAGTATTTATTCCCCAAATTACTTTTGCTATCATGATTAACCAAATGACTGTTTAACTAATAATGTTATTCTCATGAGAACATGTCTAGACATGATGTTAATCACTTATTTGTAGAAGCTGACTGTTGTATAGTTCTTGGTTTCCCAGAACATGAGTTGAAATAGTCCCTGTGGCTTTCTGCTTATCTCCAAGAAATGGAATAAAATGCATTCTTGTCAATAGTGAAGACACATAAAATAAATAATATCAGGATAATAATCCTGATGATTTCTGCTTTAAATAAAGTTTTGAGTCATTTGTTTTAAAGACACCTCTTTTCTCTTCCATTAAAAAATCCATCTCTATAGTTGTAACATTTAAATGATTTTCTCCTCCATATTGTAAATTCTGACTGCATAAATTCCACCTTTTTCAATATATTAAATGGATGTAAATGGCATAAGACTAGATTCCAAGACCATTTTTTTTTTTTGATGAAGGGATTGATTAGTTTTTGCAAGTAAGATTTGTATATGAGATTGATTTTGTATAAGGGCCTTGTATAAGGCCCTTATACGGGCCTTGTATAAGGATTGACAGGATTAGGTTTCACCCGTGCAGATACTAGGATGACAACAATCTTGTCTGTGTGTCCTGCTAATTGTGGGTCTTGGTAAAAATGAGTCAAAGAAATGAGTCATCTCTACAAGCCTGAGTGTCTTAAGGGATCAGTTTTAGGTGAAGTGGATGGGTGAGAAAAGCTCATTTAGGGAACTCAGAGAGAAGAGCTTTTTCAAACCTAGCCTTAGCATGAGAGAACTGAGGGGTCTGAGGGAAGCCAAAAGGATTCTTGAACAATAATAACTCCCCAATACTTTCCCAAATTTCCCAGCATTCACACCAACATTTAAGCCCTAAAGCTTAAGAGAACCCATAAGGAATGACAGAAGTTTCTCTATTTAACACAGGTTCTAAACAGCTCTTTGTTAGTCAGTTCTTCCTCAAGTCCAAAATGACTTTATAAAAATCATGGCCATATATATGTGCTAGCATATTTGTTTCTGACGAACCTAAGGGCAGAACAGGAATAAAGACGCAGATGTAGAGAATGGACTTGAGGACACGGGGAGGGGGAAGGGTAAGCTGGGACGAAGTGAGAGAGTAGCATGTACATATATACACTATGAAATGTAAAATAGATCGCTAGTGGGAAGCAGCTGCAGAGCACAGGGAGATCAGCTCGGTGCTTTGTGACCACCTAGAGGGGTGGGATAGGGAGGGTGGGAGGGAGACGCAAGAGGGAGGAGATATGGGGATGTATGTATACATATAGCGGATTCACCTTGTTATACAGCAGCAACTAACAAAACAATGTAAAGCAATTATCTCCAATAAAGATGTTAAAAAAAAAAAAAAAAAAAGAGAAAGATGGAGGAAAAAAAAAGTCTTGGCCAAAGCCGGTCCTATTGGAGGCAGGCAGGCAGAGACTGACCCGCTTTGCTCTGTGTAGAACTTTGTCCCCATGGAAGTCATTAAGTTGGACACTTGTGAGCAGAAAGCTTCTGCATGTAATTTATTTGGGTTAAGGTGTTAAGTTACTTATAAAAGGAAGCATAGCTACCTAATGTCAAGAATGTGCAGGGTTTGGGATTTTACTCTACTTTATAAGCTAGCAAGTTAGCCTGTTACTCTTTCATGTGTGCTGGACCAGAGACCAAGGACTTTACTGCTCATGGCACAGAAGCCAGCACAAGCTTCACACCTCTTTGCTGTATTCCCCATATGCCCCTTGGACCATGATGGACCCCTGCACGTATAGTGGGTTGTGTTGCAGGAGAGGAATATTGAGTTACTTTTTTTTAATTGGAGTATAATTGCTTTACAATGTTGTGTTAGTTTCTGCTGTACAATGAAGTGAATTAGCTATATGTATACATATAGCCCCTCCCTCTTAGGCCTCCCGCTCCCCCAGTTCCACCCACCTTAAAGCATTGGTCTAAGTAAAAAAAAAAAGACAAACAATAGAAAAATGAGCAGAGAACATAAATTTCTAAGCTATACAGAAAGAAAGAAAACTAATAAACTGTGGAATGATGTCATACATCAGTCATAAATTAAATGCACATTAAGAGTACAAGAAAACTATGTTATCACCAAATTTGCAACATTCTTTTTCTTTTTTTTTTTTTTTGTGGGTGTGTGTTAGCAAAGATGGTCGGATAGTTATTCTCATATACTACGTTTGGAAGAAAAAGTCGGCAAAAAACATTATATTCTTTCACCCAGTAATTTTACCTCTAAAAACCCATCACACAGAAATATTTTAAAAATCTCTATAGTGATTATTATTAATTTTTTTTGAGTTACTTTTCTAGCAAGAGGAAGCAAGCCTACTCTTTGTCAGGGGTGGGATGGGGGAGAAGTTACCTCATCCCTAAGGGTTGCTAGCTGAAGACACAACCCTGAGAAATGGTTCAGGCAGAGTGATGATAAATTTGGAGGTCATCAGTGTATCTATGGATAGTATTTAAAGCCATGTGACTGGATTAGATCACTAAGGAAGTGAGTGAAGGGAGAGAAGAGGTCCAGGGATGAAGTCCTGGAACATATCACATTTAGGGGTTGGAGAGAAGTTAACTCACCAGCAAGAGACAGAAGAGGACTGACCCAAGGGATAGAGAGATACAAGAAAGCCAGGGCAATTGGCCGCATCCAAGGCCTCCGATAGGTCAAGGACAAGGAGGACCGTGTGACTGAGCGCTGGGTTGGGTAAAGTGGAGGAAATGGGAGCCCCTGATGGAAGTGGTTTCGATGGAGGGTGGGGCAAAAATCTGATCAGAGTGGGTTCAGGAGGAACTAGGATGTCAACGACTGTTTCAAGGAGTTTTGCCTAAAAGGAGGGTAGAGACAGGGATAGCAGCTGGAGAAAGATGTGAGGTCGATGGGGATTTTTGTTTTTGTTTTTAAAAGTGGGCATTACTACAACATGTTTGTTTTCTGATGGGGATAAACTCTTTTTTAAATCATAATTCACAATTTGGGGTCATGGAGAACAAAGACTCTCTCGCCTGTCCAAGCACACATGCACTATCTGTCTCCAAGCCCTCTATACTCCTGCTTCAACCTGGCTTTCGAGGCTTATCCTCCACTCTTCTCTGCCATAAGCCTGTGCTCTAACTCCTTACGCATTCCCCATTCTTTGCCGGCCCACCAACCCCTAACCTGTTCTCATAGCTCTGCTTGCCCAAACCCGCTCATCCTTTAAGTCCTGATGTTAATGTCACTTTCTTTGATCTCTCCAGTGGATACGCCTCTAGTCTGAACTGTCTCAGCACTTTGTTCTTATATCTCCAATGGCGGTTCCCAGCATTGCTTCGTATCATAGCTATGTGTGCACTTCCCAGGAGACCCTTGAAGGCAGGAACCCTCGGAGAGAGCTGATAGAATGGCCACATCCTCTGAGAGTCCTGACCTGGTTCCTTCAGGAAGAGGATCTGCTCCTTCCCTTACTTTGGCATGGCCTCATGTACCACGATGAAGGCACATTTCACATGATTATACAATCGGTTTGCATGTCTGTCTCCACCACCAGGCTCTGGAGAGAACTTTTTGTCAACTCAACTTTGCATTTCGGACACATTGCCTGGTACAAAGAAGGTACTCATTAAATGTCTATGAATGAATACATGATGAGAAGCACTGTATTGCAAAGCAAAGTAGGGGCAGGGAAACCAGTATGGCTGAAATAAAGTGGGTGAATATCACAATTCCAGCGTGTTAGCAACGCTGAAATTCCCACAGGGTTCCCGGATCACTCAGCCAACGTAAAAGCCAGCTCTGCTCACCACAGCAGTAGCTTTCGTCTTGCCTTGATAAGTTCCATAGATTTTTGCTGTTTTGCTTTGATACCGTCTGGGTCATGCAATAAACACGAGGACAAGCCAATGACTGTACCATGTTAGACAGATGGATGTATCATCAACATGTAGAAAGAAAAGGGATTTTAGGGATATTAGTCTATTTCCACTTATGAATTAACTATTGGTTGATTTTACATGAAACCAAACATTTGAAGTACATTAAAAGTAGCTACAGGTATTCCTGAATACATGCTGCTTCCTTCACTGGGGAGAGGAGAGATAATATGATGGAATAAGAATTTTCTAGCCACTTTACTGAAGTGATCAGTGGTTTTCATAAGGAATGCTGGCGCTCCAACCCTCACTGCAAGTCTGAATGCAGCCTGCCCTCTTGTCATGTCAGGATGACAGACGACAGAATGTCCAGGCACGTGACACACGGTTACTAATTTGGGAACCTTCTGACTCCCTCTTTTAGAAGGGGTGTGGGCTCAGCTTTGTGCAATGGCTCACCCTCTGTATTGTATGGGACAGCAGGCATATCCTTCCTTCCTAGGGAGATATTTAAAAACTCTGAGACTGAAGAACAGGCTGCAGGTGGACAGTCTCTTCACACAGAGTTGTGTGGGCACGTTTCTTTCTCTATGGCTTCCAGGAGGGCTTCTTCGTGCAACTGTCACCCATGTCCATCTGTTTTCTCCTGTGTGCCCAGCAGAACAAAAGTCTGGGATCTTAGGATCCGCAGGGGAGGAGGTCCCCGGAGGGACTGGCTTCTTATTTATTCGGATGACTCTAGGGAGAGTATCCTCAGAATCCTAGAAATTCCTAACCTTTTGTTGTTGTTGTTGTTGTTTGTTTGTTTGTTTGTTTTTGCGGTACGCGGGCCTCTCACTGCTGTGGCCTCTCCCGTTGCGGAGCGCAGGCTCCGGACGCGCAGGCTCAGCGGCCACGGCTCACGGGCCCAGCCGCTCCGCGGCACGTGGGATCCTCCCGGACCGGGGCACGAACCCGCGTCCCCTGCATCGGCAGGCGGACTCGCAACCACTGCGCCACCAGGGAAGCCCAACCTATTTGTTTTTTAATCAAGCTGCTCATACTTATCCTTCAGGAATCCGGAGTTTGTTATGTCTGTTTATGGAAGTGTCTTATGCCAAGTGAAGCCTGAAATTATTTGAAGACATTTGGTTCACTCTCCTAAGAGTCCCACTGTCACCCTGGGCTCCAAATGAATCAATGAATATGGAAATAAGTTGTTTTCTCTACGATGACCATAAAAATATACACTGGCAACAGCATCACATTACTTTGGGCTTTGGGAATTTATTGCCCTTATGTGTATGAGAAGCACCTGTGTAGACAGTCAAAATGGAAAACAAATGGTTTGCTGGCTTCCACCAAGGACGATAAGCTTTTTAATGACATGCTTTTATGATGCAGACACTCTGCACAAGCCAGCTCAGCAGTCTACAGGGGACACACAAGTTACTCTGACTTGCATAAAGCCTTGCTCTCGGTGCATTTCTGGTGTCAAGTCATTGAGGAATAAGAGCATTGTTCAAACAGGACAAACGAACAAACAAGCCTGTTTAGGTAACTCATATCTGGGACCTTTCTAAGTGTCCACTGCCAAGCTTGATGATTCTTCCATGGCATCATGTAAATAGTTTGGTAGGGTCACAGTACCTGAGTGTTACGAGGTAATTTGAAGAAAAATGTTTCTATTAAGGAAAATGTCTTCAAGTTTTTACCCATTTTACAACCTTAAACATAAAGCTAAAAGTCAATTTGTAAATGTGTGAGATGCACGTACATGTAGCTTGGAGCTAAAGAGTTGCTTTTGTGATGGTGTTGGAATGTGGTGGGTAGGGTCTTCGGTGAGCATATATGGAGACTTACTCCAGGTCACATCGAGCTCTGCCCCCTCCATACTTGACCCTCTACATGGAGTCAATTCCACCTAATTCCCTTCTTTTTTTTTTTGCGGTACGCGGGCCTCCCTCTGCCGCGGCCTCTCCCGTTGCGGAGCACAGGCTCCGGACGCGTAGGCTCAGCGGCCACGGCTCACGGGCCCAGCTGCTCCGCGGCATGCGGGATCCTCCCGGACCGGGGCACGAACCCGTGTCCCCTGCATCGGCAGGCAGACTCTCAACCACTGCGCCACCAGGGAAGCCCCTAATTCCCTTCTTGAACAGGAGACCGAATGAGACTGTGGTCTAGTTCTGAGAAGGCCCCAGGGTGTTCTTTGTGAGCAACTGGCTGCAGTACCAGTGCACCAGCCTTTGTGACTAATGAACCTTTGAGGGAAGCAGAGGCGCAGCCCAGGATCTGCCCGGACTTCACTGTTCTGTAGCAGATCACCCATCCTCATTCAGGGCCGAGGCGGGGGAGGATCCTATGTCATGGACCGCCTGACCTCTGCCGATGGTCTCTGTGATGAGTACTGCCACTTTGCCTGTGTGCTGTTCCTGCACCCTCCTTGGTTCTGAGCCTCTGTATCTCTTTTCTCATGACTTCTAGAACAACTTCAGGGTCTCCGGGACCAATGACCTTCTTTGGAGGGATTCAGGGAGTTCCATTTAATGCTTGGGAATCAACAAGAGGCAACTCTTGCTTCTGGTGTTGCTCCAGTGTATCCGGTTCTCAGGATGGGTTTCAGCCTTGTTCCTGGAATCCAGTGCTTATCTTACAGTTAATGGTTATGCTGGTTGAGAGTCCAGCTTTGTGGCTGGAGAGATCTCAGTTCAAATACTGGCTTTGCCACTACTACCTGAGCAACCTTTGGCAAGGTATTTGACCTCTCTGAGCCTCAGTTTCCTCGTATATAAAATCAGGAAAATGATCATTTTAAATACTTCATTGATTATTGTGAGGGTTACTGAGCTAGTGGATGTTTAGTGCTTAGCACAGGGCTTAGCAGGACACTACAGGTCCATTGATTCATTAAGCCCTTATATCTTTAAGACCTAAGTACTATCATCATCTTCATTCTATGGAGGAGAAAACTGAGGCACAGAGGTTAATCAATTTGTCCCCAAACCACTTAAGTAGGAAGTTACACTCTGACTCTGTAGCCCATGATGTTGACCTCTCTCCTTACTGCTGCTGTATATACAGTTCTTCTACAATTCAAAGCTGCATTTACTTGGCAAAGCAGTTACAAACTCCGTTATACTATAATCTTAAGATTTTTCTTTTTTTAACATTAATTAACTGATTAATTTATGGCTGCGTTGGGTCTTCGTTGCTGCGCGCGGGCTTTCTCTAGTTGTGGCGAGCGGGGGCTACTCTTCGTTGCGGTGCGCGGGCTTCTCATTGCGGTGGCTTCTCTTGTTGCGGAGCACGGGCTCTAGGGCGTGGGGGCTTCAGCCCGCTTGCATTGTGCGGTCTCTAGAGCGCAGGCTCAGTAGTTGTGGCTCGCGGGCTCTAGAGCGCAGGCTCAGTAGTTGCGGCGCGTGGGCTTAGTTGCTCCAGAATTTGGGATCTTCCCGGACGAGGGATCGAACCTGTGTCCCCTGCATTGGCAGGCGGATTCTTAACCACTGCGCCCCCAGGGAAGTCCCAAGATGTTTTTCATAGTAATCTTATATGGGATTAAGTACTATCCAGGTGTTCACACACCCCACTGCTCACCACATGCTCTGTTCTTCTAAAATGATGATTTAAACTTTCCAAAGCATTTTAAAAGCCTGAGGGGCTTTTTTCAACTAACTTTTTTGGATTAAAATATTTTACTTCAAGAACCAGTGAAATTTCTAGATGCTTTAAAGATCTAAGTTATACTTTATTTTATTTTTAAAGATCTAAGTTATACTTTAAAAGAGTCTTTGTAGACATACTGTACCCACAAGAATCCTAAGTAAAAAATAGGCGATATTTTTGTAGTTGTGGGTGAAAATAAATGGCACCTCTGCTTCTATTTCAGGTGTTTAAAAATGAGAATAGTTGACAATAGCTCTGACTATTGGTTTCTTGTTCCAGTTATCGGACTGAAACTGTTTTGCTGTATGGACATCCCAGGAGAAAGTCATTAAGGGTTGTTTCAGTGGTGGTTAAAGCTGGTCTCCCTACGCTGCCCTGAGAAGTAGAAACTGTGTGGGAAGAAGCTTTGGTGTCAAACTCAGCGGGAGAGAATAGTGTTCAATGAGCTTTAAAAATATGGCATCCTAAAAGGGTTCTCGAGGCATCTCTCTCAGCATCACTGACAAAAAGTATATGTTCCCTACCAGGTTTGATAGCTTTCTACTTTTCCACATGATGGGAGCTGAGCTGAGAGAATGATCTTATTCACTGTAGAAAATTCTAGAGAATATCTGAATGGGCATATATTACACAGCTATTGCTAGGTAATAATCTGATACTTCAAGACAGATGATATCTCCTTATATTTTATGGTGCATGTTGCTATTTCATTAGAAGAAGAGACCTATGTAACCATTTGTGGTGACATTTGAGTATTTACTAGGTACTTAGTGCTAAGTTCTCCAGAATTTAACTTTCACAACGTATTTGTAAGGTGAGTAATAGTATCTTTTCTTTGTGGATGAGGAAATGAAGGATCAGAATAACTAGTTTCAGTTTACACAGCTAGTCAGTAGTGGAATCAGGAATCAAGTGTACATCATTAGTCTACAAAGTCCACATCTTTGACATAGTTTAGAATGTCTCCATATTCACTGGGCAAGACCTGAGACAGTGAAGACTTGGGTTTCATTAGAGCTCCACTGAGAAGGCACTGTGCGTGGCAAGTGGCTCGTGCTGCCCTCCCAACAGCCCTAGGCTCCCAACCATTCTTGCTCATTGATGGACCAAACCAAGCCCGACCCTGTATCACTTCTCCTTCTCCTTCTCCTTTCTTTGCTCCTCCTCCTCTTGGGTCACAAGTAGAGCAGAACTATAGTGCTCATGCCTTATAAATATGAACAAATGAACTGGGACTTCCCTGGTGGCTCAGTGATTGAGAATCTGCCTGCCAGTGCAGGGAACACGGGTTCGAGCCCTGGTCCGGAAGATCCCACATGCCATGGAGCAACTAAGCCCGTGCGCCACAACTACTGAGTCTGCGCTCTAGAGCCCGCGAGCCACAACTACTGAGCCCGTGTGCCACAACTGCTGAAGCCTGCGTGCCTAGGCTGGTGCTCCACAACAAGACAAGCCACCGCAATGAGAAGCCCACACACCACGCATCACAACGAAGAGTAGCCCCCAGTCGCCACAACTAGAGAAAGCAGGCGCGCAGCAGCGAAGACCCAACACAACTAAAAAAAAAAAGAACAAATGAATTTTAACTTCCTCAGCTTCAACTGTGGCTTCATCTTCCTCCTCAAGCTTACCCCCAGCCTCAGCCTGGACCTCGGCTTCATTTCCAGAACCTGGCAAATTCTGCGTTAATGTCTCGCTCATGATCTTCAGGAATTCCCCTACATAGCATCAAATCCTGACAGCTGCGAGATCCCTCTAAGGCCATCTTGGCAAACCAGTTTCTCTTTTCATTCACAGTTTCCCATCTCTTCAAATACATTAATAGATTGTTTCCATAGACTTTTCCTACAATAAACATTTTTGATCCTATGGAAGTCCCAAATCTAACTCAACACAATCCTTATTCTTGCTTATTACTTTGTTGAGTGTAAGACTATTAAAGTGAACCGATCAATATATACACAGACACATCTTCCTGTATTTTCTTTTCCATGCATTCCTTCATTCTTTCTTAATGCATCTGAGGATAAGGAGTCTTCCCTCTTTAAAGGATCACTCCCGTCTCTCTAATGTTTTTTCTTATCTTGATTTTTCAAAGATCTTTCTTTTGCTCTTTGAGACATTGTCTCCAATATCTCCTTTTCACAGACTCTTTTCCTTCTGCCTTCGAAAATGTTTAGTTCTCCCTTATCTTACAAAAATGTCACTTGGTTCCGTTATGTCTTACAGCTTTTTCCTTCTACCCATGAACGTCTGAAATGAATGCCGTTATCAGCTGCCTGCTTTCCTCTGCTTTTCATTCCTTCCTTAATTCACTGCCATTTGGCTTCTGGCCCTACTTTTCTGCTGAGATTGCTCTTGTAAAGGTTAGCAGTGTACATTTTTTCAAATCTAATGGCCTTTTTTTTTTTTTTTTTTTTTTTTTTTTGCGGTACGCGGGCCTCTCACTGCTGTGGCCTCTCCCGTTGCGGAGCGCAGGCTCAGCGGCCACGGCTCACGGGCCCAGCCGCCCCGCGCATGTGCGATCTTCCCGGACCGGGGCACGAACCCGCGTCCCTTGCATCGGCAGGCGGACTCTCAACCACTGCGCCACCAGGGAGGCCCCTAATGGCCTTTTTATCCGTCAAAATTCACACAGAATCAGGGTCGACATGAAGCTCCAACTGGACTGCATTAGATCCTGCCAGGCCTCCCCATCTCTATCCCACCTGCCTCTGGACTTCAGCGGCCCCAGCGCCTAGAAGCAACGCTTGCTGTGCTGACAGTGGACCGAATGGCTAGGTCAATGGTGGGCTTTGCAATGAATTCCTTTGTGACAGCAGCAGCATGGTCCTATGTGCGTGTGATGTTGAACGGCCCTTGTGTCAAAGGGGACGAGCTGGGACAATCCAGGCTTGGCACAAGCTTAGGGTAGGAAAAATCTGCCTGGGATCCGGGGGAGGGAGGACTGGCTCCAAAACAAACTTCAGGAGAGGGTCAAAGTCAGCTGGCATCCTGGCTCTAGTCCCTAGCCGAGGCTGTCCTGATTCAAGAGAGGAAAGCGAGCCAGGATCCAGCTTCGGGGTAGTGATACATTCTCAGAGCTCTTGGTTTTAAGGATGGAAAACAAATGCAGCACATTTAAGGAGAGTGAAGGAGACTGGAAGCAAAGGCAGCTCCAGATGAAAGGAGATACAGAAACCAGGGAGAGAGGCAGCTAGGGTTGAAAGCCACCTTCCTTCCCGTTGAGGAGAGGGAAGCGGGATTCGAAGAAAGAATCCAGCCCAAGAAATTGGGGCAAAATAACCAAGCACGCTGGCTGATGGCACAGTTAGGAACAGATCAGGAAGGACATGAGCTCCTCTGCATCCATGGTTTCTCCTTCTGCAGTTTCAGTTACCCTCAGTCAACTGTAGTCTGAAAATATTACATGGAAAATTCCAGAAATAAACAATCCATAAGTTTTAAGTTGCTCCCGGTTTTGAGTAGCGTGGTGAAATCTCATGCCATCCCACTTTGACCCGCCCGGGACGTGAATCATCCCTTTGTTCGGCATGTCCTGCCAGGTAGTCATTTAGTAGCTGACTTGGTTATCAGATGACCAGTGTTTTTGTTAAAGTAATCCTTATTCTACTTAGTAATGCATGAGTAGTGATGTTGGCAGTTTGGATATGCCAAAGACAAGCGGTGAAGTGCTTCCTTTAAGTGAAAAGGTGAAAGTTCTTGACTTAAGGAAAGAAAAAAAAGCCATATGCTGAGGTTGCTAAGATCCATTGTAAGAACAAATTGGTGAAATTGTGAAGGAGAAAGGAATTCGTGCTAGTTTCACTGTTGTGCCTCAAACTGCAAAAGTTATGGCCACAGTGAGTGATAAGTGCTTAGTTAAGATGGAAAAGGCATTACATTTGTACAATAAGATATTTTGAGAGAGAAACAGAGAGAGAGAGGGAGGCTACATTCACACAGATTTTATTACAATATATTGTTCTAAATGTTCTACTTTATTATTGCTGTTGTTAATCTCTTACTGTGCCTAATTTATAAATTAATTACCATAGGTATGTATGTATAGGAAAAAACATAGTACTATATATAAAGGCTTTGGTCTATCGTGGTTTCAGGCATCCACTAGGGGTCTTGGGATTTATCCCCCGAGGATAAGCGGGGGCTGCTGTATACAGCCTGATGCTCACACTGCCCTGGTTACTCATCTAAGGATATGGAATTACTTCCAGACCCTAACAGTGAGTTGGGAGAGGGCTCCTAATATATCACCAGGCTTGCATCTCACTAAGCTGGGACTTTACAAGGGCTGAGGGCATGCACTGCCTCTCAAACTCAAATGACCATACATATTACCTGGGATCTTGTTAATTTGCAAATTCCAGTTTAGTTGATTTGAGGCGGGGCCTGAGATCCTGCATTTCTAGCAAGCTCCCAGGTGGTATTGCTGTTGCTGGTCTATAGGCAGCTCTTTGAACAGCAAGGAGGGCAGGAAGCAATTGTTGTTATGAGCATCTGGGGTAGGACAGAGCCTGTCATTGAAAGAAATCAGCCCCTGATTTCGTCCTTTGGTTTTGGTCCTACTAAAATCTAACCAATGTGGCCGATAGAGTCAAAGCAATGTGAGTATGGATAGCGTGCCACCGTTTGTTTAAAAAAATTGGGGGGAGGGAATGCACGTGGGTATTCCCTTGTATGCTGTAGTGGGTTGCTAGTTGCCTATTCAATATGCATTGCTCCTTTGTTCTTTATTATTAGAATCCCTAAGTTTGGGAGTGGCAAAGCGCCTGGCTTAAAATCTACCTCCTCTGACAAGGCTAGTCAACTAGATGTGATGTGCAGCTTTCCAAAAGCTCTTTGAAGGGAGCTGACTGCTGGGAGGCACGCCGTTTTGTTATTCCTTCCTCTTGGCTGGAATGTTGATGTGATAGATTTCACTCTAGCCACCATATTGTGATCATGAGGTGATTTTCAGGAAGAAAACTGAATGATCTGAAATCAGAATGATGAGGAAGGAAATATTAAAAGAGCCTGATTCTCTGGTGACCACGGAGCCACCATTGTAGGCCTGCTGTCCCTGCATCCAGATCCCTCTCAGATGAGAGTCAAACACATCTCTATCTTCTACATAACTATTACTTGGGCTTTCTCTTATACGTAGCTAAATTCAATTATAGGCTGGTATTATATGTACGTAATATATCTGGAAGCTTATCCACAGAATTGATATCAGCTGTTGCCACTGGAGAGGGGAACGGATCCACCCTGGTTTAAGGGCTGGGAGGAAAATTTAAATTTTACAGTATTCCCTTGTGTCCTTTTTAGACTTTTCAATCTTAGATAATAATAACAACTAACAACTGCAAATAAAAGGGGGAAGGGGGGCTTCCCTGGTGGTGCAGTGGTTGAGAATCCGCCTGCCAATGCAGGGGACACGGGTTCGTGCCCCGGTCCGGGAAGATCCCACCTGCCGCGGAGCGGCTGGGCCCGTGAGCCATGGCCGCTGAGCCTGCGCGTCCGGAGACTGTGCTCCGCAGTGGGAGAGGCCACAACAGTGAGAGGCCCGCGTACCGAAAAGAAAAAAAAAAAAAAAAAAAAAGGGGGAAGGGGAGAGTGGGACGAACTGGGAGATTAGGATTGACATATCTACAGGACCATGTGTAAAATAGACAGCTAGTGGGAAGCTGCTATAAAGCACAGGCTGCTCAGCTCAGTGCTCTGTGATGACCTCCTAGATGGGTGGGTGGGGGAGAGGAAGTCCAAGAGGGAGGGGTTATATGTATACATAGAGCTGATTCACTTCATTGTACAGCAGAAACTGACACAACATTGTAAAACACTTCTACTCCAATTAAAAAAATAAACAAACCATAACAACAAAACACAAACAAGAAAGCAAACAAGTGAAACAGAAACAATAGTAATGTGAGAAACGAATTCTGTGAGTGTTCACGAAAAACATATTTCGAATTTCAGTCTCTGTTTTCACATCCTTTGAGTGATATTTTCTTTTCATTAAAGATGAAAGTGGACCCAGCTGCATTATATGAATTTAATCAGATATTTGTACATGAATGGAAGTTAGCATGCATAACTGACTTTCAACCCAACTCATTTTCTAGCTTGCCTTCTGCAGAATTTTACATCAGGATTGCTATCCAAATAATTAAAGCTCTAGCATTTCTCTCACTGAAATCAGATCTCCAAGATTTTGAATTCATATTTGTGATTGATAACAAGTGAATAAATGGCTAAGCAAGAAATCTATTTTAAAGTATGTGTCTTTGTTTGTTGGGTATTGACACAATTCTATCTAACGCCAAGGCTCTGTTCTACTACAAAGTCAATCTTCTCTCTTCTGGTTGGGGAAAATTTCTCCTCTTTTACCCAAACGTTCCATACTTTCTCATCATTCCAACCCGTTGATCATGGATATTTCCAGTGTCTGGGTGGCTGCCTCCTTTTTAAACCTTTCCCCGTTGTATATGTCTTTATGTATACACATGCATACACACACACACACACATTTAGGAAGTAACTCATCAGTAAACATCACAGCTCTCCCTGACTTCCCCAGGTCACACTGAATCACTAGAGGAAACATCTACTCAATATTCTGTAATAACCTATATGGGAAAAGAATCCAAAAAAGGATATATATATCTATATATCTATAACTGATTCACTTTGCAGTACACCTGAAACTAACACAATGTTGTAAATCAACTCTACTCCAATAAAAATAAAAAAAACCAAAACTGGTGGCCTTTGTCTTCAGTCCACAGATACGCTTCATTTTGTTCATGTGTCATTTTCTTAAAATGTTAAGATGGTTGCCAAAGATAAAATATTATTTTGGAGGATGTCACAAAAAATTTCAAATATCTAGTTTTCCTTAAAAGAATTGGACCTGTAGTTCTGTGTGTCACCAGTCTGCTCAAACTGAACAGCTGCTGCTCTTTAAAACAGAGCAGTCTCAGGGCTTCCCTGCCTGGTGGCGCAGTGGTTGCGCGTCCGCCTGCCGATGCAGGGGAACCG
>NC_041228.1:71889822-71895849 GCF_002837175.3 Physeter macrocephalus
GCTGGGCCTGCGCGTCCGGAGCCTGTGCTCCGCAACGGGAGAGGCCGCAGCAGGGGGAGGCCCGCGTACCACACACACACACACAAAAAAAACAGAGCAGTCTCAAATTTTCCAGAGTATCCCCACACCCTATTGACTGACTTCTGAGCCACTTGAGTCCTTCCTCTTATCTTGTGATCCTTAAAAGGGGGACATGAAAGCTCGAGTGGGGAGGGGACCTGCGAGTGGATCCGAGCACAAAATTCTATGCAAACATTTGCAAGTATCTGCGTTTGTCTGGAGAGAGTCCACTGCCTCAAGCACACTTAGAACTATGTCCTGCTTGTACGAGAGCCCAGCACTGATTGCTTCTGGGTGAAATAATTACACAAGTTATTTTCTTCTTATTAAGCCAACTGTTTACACTAACGTACATTTAAAAAGTGGAATGGCGTCTACTGAGTATTAGAAGTCCCCCCTTTATTTTATATGTCAGGTAACTGATCTGCAAAGCTACTTATCACTGCCTAACACATCTTATTACCTTTTTTTTACCATTTTATGCTTGTATGTCTCAACTTTCCAAATTAATGACAGACTCCTGGAGGGAGGGGTATCATCTACTATTTATTTCTGTAAGCTAATAGAAGATCATATATATATCAAAAAATAAGTACCTAAATATTTATTTTACCAAAAAAACTGGGGTTTTGACATGAGAGAATCTTTTCCTCCTAATCGTTAAGATTTCCTTCCTTTACATTTGAATTTATGGTCACTTGCATTAGAATGACACACCTGGCTTTGTTTATTTATTTTTCTTTGGCAGCATATTTGTATCTGTTTTCAAGCATATAATTTGAGCATTTCACCAGGGGGCTAATAACTGCAGCCTGGAAAGTGTAAAGATAAATCTTATTCACAAGTCATTAGATCAAGAGACATTTTCTCACATCAGTTAGTATGGCGATAGTTTTTAAAAGGTCTGCCTGCTTCCCGCCATGGTGCTAATATGAAGTGAAGTTAATCAAAGACTAGAAAGGAAGCATATTTGGAAGGAGATTTTGCAGACGTCATTTGAAATGTTAACCTTTCTATGTAAGGCTCTGACTACGAAATAATTTTATCTTGAGTACTGTGCTGCTTCTTTCCTTTTTTTCTGTTTTTTTTTTTTTTAAATTCTGAAAGGTTTTACCTTACATGATACCTAAAGATGTCTCTTCTCAGAAAAGGAATTAAATGATTGTGCAACAAAGAACTACTAAAATATATTTAATCCTTGTTAAAATGGATAAAAGTCACCTATGGAATCTGTTGTAACCTTTACCTCACACATATTCACCAGCCCTAGTCTTGTTATTTTTGCTTTTGCTACAATTTTGATCCGGTGAACAGAAGGATTTTAAGCCTGTTTCCACTTACTGATGGATTCTCAAATAATTTTCAGCTCGGACTTTCCTGACATCCTTTCTCTGCTATTTCATTCAATTAATAATATCGATGTGTGTCAAGATGGAGAGAGGAAGGGAGAGGGAAGGAAGAGGAAGAAGAAGAGGACGAGGAAAGGAGGCTGGGAAGGGTGGGGTGTAGAGAAAGAGAGGGAGGGAGGGAGAGAGGGATGTGCGTTAAGACGGAAACCATGTCAGAGTGATTTGCTAGGAATTTTTTTGCATTTTAGGAAAAGCAAAGTCACCATGCAAACCAGCCAAATAAGGAAGAAATTTTGTCTCTGCTTAAAAAAATAAATAGGAAGAGTATTTCAATAGTTAACAGCGACATCAAACTGGCTCTATTTGTCCCCCCACTTCCCCCTCTCTGCTCGTTGGCTTCCAGAAGGGTCCAGCGTCACCGTGTTCTTCCATGCCGCTCCCTAGTCCTAGATGCCTCGTTGGCATTAAAGAGAAAAGTCACAGCCCTCTGGTGGTCTTCAAAGGATAAAATATTAAAGGGATAAAGCCATCTAATGATCTTAAAGGGCTTATAAAGGTTGCAAAATGGCACATTACCTGGCCGTGGGGAAGCGCTTTATCTAGTGATGACAGAGGTGACATGATCCAGACTGAACACTCCAAAACGGTGGCACGCGCTTCCCTTCTGGGTGAGCAGGCCAGCCCTGCTGGGAGGGGAACCTCAAATCCAGTCTCCCTAGTCGGTGAGCGTGCAAGCACGTACGTGCTGAGAGCATGGACACCTGAAGGGCTCTCCAGTTAGAGGAGAAGAAAACTCAACTGACGAGTTGGAATGATAACTGTCTACGCTTGAATACATTTCCGAACTGGTGGCTTCTTCTGAACTATTGTCCAGGGGCACAGGCAGAAATTAAACACTCTACTTGTGGGCAGAGAAACGACCTTCCAACAAATTGGAAAATAGCTCATGGAACATCCATCAGTTGTAAGGAAGAACTGGTCTGAGTAGCAAGTCTCCACTTGCATCCTGTGTGTAGGCAGTGGGCTTGAGTGACGAAACTACCTACAGGACATATCCTTTCATCGTTGTGCAAACTAACTAACAAACGGAAAATCAGAAACAGAACTATCAATGCTCATTTGCTAGAGATCTCTTTGTTGCTCAGTATTCTTATTTGCTGTCAGAGCTTAAACATGTTTCAGTCATCCCCTTTGAAGGGCAGTGTTTTAAAAAGTTTAGTAATGTTGGCCTGCTATCCTTCTAAGGGGGCTTATTAAAAGAGTTTGATCTGCTTCAGATCGACGGATTCAAGAAGGATAATGTGGATTCCAACAGCTAGAACTATCAGCTAAGCTGAAGATTTATTTATGTTTAAAATAAATTATTCTTACAGCCACCGAAACATACCACACTTTAATTGGGAAGGTGAATATATAGTGCATATTAATATACACTTTCAGCTAAAATCTTATTGAAGGAAACGAAATTATTTTAGTTTTCATTATGCCATTCCATTGTGGTTTCTCAAGATGAAACTAGAAATATTAATGATGCATTTTTCTCCTTTCAAGCCCAAACCTGATTAAAAGTCACCCCACACTCATACCAGTGCCAGACCTTTGCTCCCTAAGTGCTCCTCTCTGAATCCTGGTCACTGCTCAAGGCCGATCCCAAGTGGATTGCTATGAAAGCTTCCGGAGTCTACCTTGGACTTCCCTGAAATTTCACATCATGCCTATTCTGAGTCTCCAAGAATTCTGGTACCAATTCCAATGTCTGGGTTTTCCCCCATGCCACTACGCAGTTCTCCAACATCAGCTGGGTGTCCTACAATTCAACTCAATTCTGACATATCTCCGTGGAGACACCATCAAATCCCACAGGTTAAGTAAGGGCTCAGTCCCACAAGACTGCCCCTCTTCCGCACCCCTGGTCAGATGCCAGTCACAAGTCCAGGTCATTAGTTGCTCTCTGACCAACTAGCTATACATTGGAGGTTCCAACGATCCCTCTCTTTGGGTTTGATTAATTTGCTAGAGCTGCTCACAGAATTCAGAGAAACACTTTACTTACCAGACCATCTGTTTATTATAAAAGGATGTAACTCAGCTATAGCCAGATGGAAAAGATGCATATGGTAAGGTATGGGGAAAGGGCATGGAACTTCCAAGCTTTCTTCAAGTGTGCCACTCTCCCCAGATCACGACGTGTTCAAAAACCTGGAAGCTTTCTGAATCCCATCCTTTTGGGGTTTTGTGGAAGCT
The DNA here is from genome assembly GCF_002837175.3 of Physeter macrocephalus. Lineage (NCBI taxonomy): Eukaryota > Metazoa > Chordata > Mammalia > Artiodactyla > Physeteridae > Physeter > Physeter macrocephalus. The sequence goes on from NC_041228.1 coordinate 71,893,476, forward strand.
TCATTACATAGACATGATTGATTAAATCATTGGCTATTGGTGATTGATTCAAGCTCCAGCCCCTCTCCCCACCCTGGAGGTCTGGGGAGGTGGGGGGACTGAAATTCTAATTCTAATCACATGGTTGCTTCTCTCGGCAACTAACCCATCCTTGGCTGCAGTCCAAAGCTCGCCTCATAACATAATAAAAGACACTTTTATCACTCATCACTTAGGAAATTCCAAGGGTTTTAGGAGCTCTGTGTCAAAAAAGGGGAAGACCAAATATATATTTCTTATTAATCACAGTATCACAGTCTCAAATGACATACCACTTTATTTGCTCTGCTTAATTTCCAAGAACCAGAACAAAGTCCCCCTTTTTCTTGGGTACTTTCTAAACCATTAAAAAAGGTACAAACTGCCAGTTAAAAGATAAATAAGTTCTGGGGATGTAATGTATGTACAGTACGATGACCAAGAGTTAACACTGCTGTGTGGTGTATTTGATAGTTGCTAGGAGAGTAGATCCTATAAGTTCTCATCATAATAAAAAAACCATTTTTGTGTGTGTCTATATGAGATGAGGGATGTTAACTATTATTTATTGTGGTAATCATTTTACAATATATATGAGTCAAGTTATTCTGCTGTGTACCTTAAATTAAACAATGCTGCATGTCAATTATATCTCAATAAAACTGAAACCAAAAAAAAGTCTATTAAAAAGTCAATATGATGTATAAATTAAATATGCAGATTAAACCAAATACAGAAATGATTTTCGATGTGGCGTTTCAGTTGAATTTGAAATTAACAGTCTAGCTCCGGCACCTGGACCTTTAGCCATGCCCCTCACTTCTGGTGTTCAGTAGATTTTGGATTCTGTCAGTTTACAAGTAGGACAAGGTAACTTGGAACAGGAGTCTCCAAGCTGATGGCCCCATGGGGAGAATCCCCCAGCCACCTACATCCTGCTTTGTCTTTATCATGAAACGGAAGGACCTGGGGAAGGTTGTGTGTGTGTGTGTATAAAACCATAAGTAAATCTTTAAAAACTCCTGTTTGGAAGAAAAATGGATCAATCTATTTAAATCTAAGTGTGCAGTTACTGAAGGAAATTTCACATCTCTGTGTTCCTCTACCTTCTCTCTCCCCAAACTCTGATATAAAAATATTTAAGTCCTTTCATTCCACACTAAACTCTGGGCCAAGACCTGGCAAGAGGATGGGATGCTGGACTTTAAGTGAACACTCTTTATGTCGGGGAGTTGATGGTAGGGCTTTTCAGAAAGGCTCTCCATCTATTGATGTCTTGGGCAATCTGGTTGGAAGCACTGGGTGATCTCAAGGAACTGTGTGAATTCAGTTGCTTTGTCTCACTGAGAAGGGTTCAGTAAGGTGGCAAAATGTCCAGAATTCCGGGTTCGTGTCCCACCTTCTGCTCTGGATGTGTGGCTAGGGACAAGTTCCTCTCTCTCTGTGTCTGTTTCCCCCTCTAAAAATGAGGCGGATAAAACTAATATCTAGCCCACGAATGGAATTTCCATTTGGATTAACTGAATTATTATAAGTAAAGGGATTATGTAGTGTCTGGCACAGGGGAAGCATTACCTATGCATCTTAGTAGGGCCTGAAGATCTAGGACTGTGAGAAGCCGCCAGAGTTTAAGGAGCTTTTGTGACATCTGCCTGTGGACAGGGTTACAGTTCTCTGGGCGATGGCATGGACCTGACACCAAACCGACCCGCAGGAAAGGCTGCTGACCTCCCAGGGAACGGCCGTCTCTGCTCGGTGGGAGCAGGACGAGTTATTCACAGGGCCGCGCCTGGCACTGAGCCCCCTCCTGCCGACCCTCTGTAGGCAGAGCCCCATGTCCATGTCTAGGTCAACAGCAGCAAGGGCAGAGGTCAAGTTCTCAAGAGTAGCAGCAGTAACTGCGGATCGGGCTAAGCTGAGGTGCTTCAGTGGTTAATGCCTCTGCCACCAGCAAGACTCTCACGTCAGACAAGGAGAACTGCACAGTTAGGTTTTGCTTTTTCCGGGAGGATATATTAAATGCTAAGAAAAGAGTTATCTGATTAACCAAGGTATTATCTCCATTGGGATTTTATAGGTTGAATTCTTGTACAGAAAGAAACGGAAACCTAACAAAGCGGATATAGTCTTCCCTTCAAACGTCTACGCGTCCGGAGCCTGTGCTCCGCAACGGGAGGGGCCACAGCAGAGAGAGGGCCGCATACCACAAAAAAAAAAAAAAAAAAAAAAAAATTTAAAAAAAGGGCTTCCCTGGTGGCGCAGTGGTTGCGCGTCCGCCTGCCGATGCAGGGGAACCGGGTTCGCGCCCCGGTCCGGGAGGATCCCACGTGCCGCGGAGCGGCTGGGCCCGTGAGCC
>NC_041228.1:71895873-71906261 GCF_002837175.3 Physeter macrocephalus
CGGGTTCGTGCCCCGGTCCGGGAGGATCCCACGTGCCGCGGAGCGGCTGGGCCCGTGAGCCGTGGCCGCTGGGCCTGCGCGTCCGGAGCCTGTGCTCCGCGACGGGAGAGGCCGCGGCAGAGGGAGGCCCGCGTACCGCAAAAAAAAAAAAAAACAAAAAACCCATCTAATCCATTTATTGCCGTACTAAAAAAGCCTCCCAGCCTTCTGAAACACCAGAAAAAAAAACAAAACAAAACGGGAAGGTTGATATAAAGCAAATTATCGAACGTATCTGATCTTTGGTTGAAATGCAAAGTCTCCTATTAGATCTTTGTATCTTTCTTTATGTTGACACCATCATTTAACTGAAAAATAAACCTTCTCCCATTTGTTCATTGGGAAAAAAGTATAAAGTATCTGATTACTTTATAAAGTATAAAAGTATCTGATTTTGGTAGGACTAACTGATCACTTTAGCATTAAAATTTTTAACTAGAGGGTGAGGAGTGGGGCTCTAGGTAGAATCCTAGGTGTGCTCTTTCAGGCCCAAGCACAAGCGATGATAAAGTCCTTACCTGCAGGTGTCAGGGAAAGCTGCCCTGCCCCCTCCTCCCAGGCTTGGTGCTTGGCTGGGCACTGCGTCTCTGAAGGGAGTTCCAGGCAGGGACTCAGCGCTCCCGCATCCCAGCCCTGCTTTTCCTAGATGCCTCCATTTGGAGGCCTAATTATTAGGCAGCTCTCAACAGAGGCCTTTCTCAGATGCTTCTGCTGAGACCGCCCTACGGGGGATGGAGACACTTTTCTCTAGCCTGTTTCAAGTTCAACACCTTTTCACTTCTAGTCTTCCCCGCTCCTTCCCCCTGACCCCCAGGACTACAGAAGGGCAGGAGCCTTTGGTGTGGGGCTCCCTTGGACGTGAGATGATAACCCCAACTCCTTGTTTACACCGATACAGCTCACCTCACACTGGTCCCATTCGGCGGGGGATGGGGGATGGGACACGGGGCGGGGAGTCAGCACATCCTTCCTGGCCTCTTGATCACACGATCACGGTAAGTGACTGACGTCTTGACTGGTACTTTCCGTTTTCGGTTCCTCGTGTAATTGACCACTCGGACACCTGGGAGCCGGGCCCTCTCTCCTGACAGGGAGCTCATCCGAGCTCATGGCAGTCACTCCCTCCCCTCCGAGAAATACACCTTCTGTCCACAGTGCCATTTGGCAGTGGCACCCCTTTCTTACTCAGTCAAAAAACAAAAGCACAAAATGGTGCCCCATCGCTCAAACCCAGCTGTCAGCTCCGCTGCCCAATGCTCGGTCAGGAGGGGACCTGAACGTGAGCGTCCACCTGGACGTTCCTGGATTTGCATTTTCGGCTGCGCTGCTCTGAGGAGGCCCTGTCTGCTGGGCATGAACCCCATGTACCTCAGATATGTACCCACTGGGGTCTCCTGGCCTCTCAGAGGTTTAGGATACTTGGCTCAGAACTGAGGCAAGCGCTAAGTCCTCCTGTGATCTCAGCAAACCTCTTGCCCTACCTCTCATCCGTGTTCTATTTATATGTTTTTAAAGCTAGATATTTTTACTCTCCCTTCTAAATTAACTTGCCTCGTGGACAAAGCACAGCCAAGATAGCCTAGAGGGGGTACAGATCTCTGTTTCCTCATCATTTTCCCCAAGAGAACTGGTGAAAATGGTAATTTTCCTGACGGTCTAAGGGATCCCAGAATGGATCTCATTCTGTGCCTTCCAACACCTCTAGCTGTTCCTGTGCTCCACTCCCTCCAAAAGCCCAGCTCCCTCCTGCGATATTGTCACATTGTCCCCGGGGCTTGACCCTGGGAAGGACAGCCGCTGCTGGTGCAGAGCAGCTGCCCCAGACACCGGCTTTCCCTTTTCTGGGAAGTCTGTCTTCTTCTCATTATGTTTATTGGCTGAGCTCTACTTGGCCAGTCCTTGAAAGAAAAAAAAGTAAATATTATGCCATTAGGGTAAAGCGAGTCTTCTTCTGTTGCCTTTAGCGTATAGAATCATTCCAAAGCAAAGGGCTATTCCAGAAAATTTCCCTCTGAGGAAACTTGTTAAAAACAAAAGCCAGTCTTTGACGCTCATTTTCCCAGTATGAATTTTGTTGTGGTAAAGCAAGACAAATCTAAAAATCAACCTTTTTCCTGTAACCACTTTTCTAAAGCTAACTAGTCAGAGCAGATGGTCTCAGTTCGTGATTTCCATTCTTTCCAACCTCCAAAGGATATTTCTTTTAAAAATCCTATTAAAATTTTTCTTTTTCTTTTTGTTCTCTTACCTTGTTATCTTAAAATAAGTTTCTACTCTGCCTTTTAACCCTTTTAAATTAAAAGAATTCTACTTGATGTCAATTCTCTAGGTGGGTCCTACTTAAGTTCATTCCTCAGGTTCGATGTCATTCATCTTCCTTCTAAATTAATTTTCCCATTGAAAAAATGCCACCAAAACCCAATAATTTTATTTTTCTTTCTCAAAAGTATTTTTGTAAAAAGTTAAAAACAGCTTCTCTTTAGAATAGACGTGTCTTTTCCAAAACATTCTTAGCCAAGGCCATTTCCGAGGGCACGCAGACCAAGGCACACCACCCTTCCATTCTATCCTTTCCATGATCAGGTTATATTTCTCTCGTCCTCACCCATTTCTTTCATATGCTCCATTCGCATCAATAGTCTGTTGTCAGAAAGCTACGTGGGCAAGGAGGAAAAAAATCTAATCTTTTATATCTTTTTACTTTTTGCTTGAATTTTTAACTTTTTTACCCCATCTCCACTGTGGGCAGCCTTGGGAAAGGTCTGAATACTAATTTAGGAGATGGCTTTGTCCAGCTGTAGATCCATCACTAGAAGTCTATGGGCAGGTTATGGAAACGCTACCCTTGTTGTTGTCATAAGGCAGAGCACGTGATGACAGTCCTATCAACACTCACTCATGTATTTAGACCTTGAGCCTCTCAGGGCTTGCAGTATTCCCTTACTAAGTTTTTCAGAATATGAGACTTGAATAATGGTGTTCAAAAGGAAGCCTTCACACAGATGATAACGCTGCCGTGACCACAAAAGGGTACCAAAGCACAGGTAGGACTCAGGGCACTGGATGGATCAAAGTCACAGTGTCGTGGTATCATCAATACATTATTTTATGTCTGAAAACAACCCAGATGTGGGGTTAATCCAAGTAAAAATTCTCTTTTGTCTAAAACATCTTGCTATTTTGGTATAAACTGTTTCTGCCTGAATGATTGAGATAAATGTCTCCTTGGTCCACTTCCTTTTGCTACTAGTAAAGTCCTAGCCTGTAATGGAAGCAAATACTGGGTCATGGGGAAAAAATGAAAACGAACCAAGAATGAATGAAAAGGAAACATGAAAAGAAAAAATACTTTGCCATCAGTATGATAAAATGATTTTTGCTTTCATTAAAAGTTTAAAGTTCTTAGGCTGCACCATAGAGGGTCATTTAAAACTGTTGCAAAGCTCAAGCGTTCGTAATTTGGCTTTTTTTCTTGCGAGAACATGTGTTTCCTTTTCTAATAGTCACATTTCTCTTCTTTTTTTCCTTTAAAGATGCTTTTCAATCTCGAGACAGCCTGGTCTTTTTTTTTTTTTTTTTTTAATAAATTTATTTATTTTTGGTTGCGTTGGGTCTTCATTGCTGCACGAGGGCTTTCTCTAGTTGCGGCGAGTGGGGGCTACTCTTCGTTGCGGTGCGCGGGCTTCTCATTGCGGTGGCTTCTCTTGTTGTGGAGCACGGGCTCTAGGCGCAAGGGCTTCACAAGTTGTGGCACATGGGCTCAGTAATTGTGGTGCATGGGCTTAGTTGCTCCGCGGCATGTGGGATCTTCCCGGACCAGGGCTCGAACCCGTGTCCCCTGCATTGGCAGGCGGATTCTTAACCACTGCGCCACCAGGGAAGTCCCCAGCCTGGTCTTTTAATGCATTCTAGTCAGATCCACTATCTTCTTTTCAGAATGACATGAGAATAGCGCACAAGGTCTCCTGTCAGTTTAATGATTTAGTTGATTTGTTGATATGTCTTAAAACCATTTTATGCTTTCACTGCTGGATGTACTACATTTCTCTGTGCATGGTTTGTGAATTTATGTATAGATTTTCAGTGTAAATTTACTCATATATGTACAACCAAGGGATCGATTTCATTTTGGGAGATGGCTCAAGAAGTTTTTTATTCTATGCTTTTGAACTGCGAGTGGAGCATGGTTATTAAAAGGATGTAATATGCTGCTTTAAATATCTCAATTCAGCATCAGCCTATCGGATTTGTCATTATCAACTAACATTTCTTGCTACTGGGCAGTGCACTTTAGCATGAAATTTATTATAGCGACCCATTATTCCTGGACTCCGAGAGTTTCCTGCCTAACTTGACTGTGGGGCTACAGGCTACTCAGAAAATAGCAGTCAGGGATGTAGGGCCTGTATTAGTGGAGGCTGCAGGTTCCCATTTGAATAACAGCCAGCCGCTGGCCAGTCAATTCTCAATTCTCTCCTCTATCTCTTATTTTCTTGCTGAACTTTCTGGTGTGTCTAATTTTGGTTTAGTATTCAGTATGTTTACGAGTAAAAATAATGACTGTAGTAATTATCAGGTATTGATGATAACTTTGTTGTAGGCACGATGTTGAAAACTTTTATACATTAAAGTCTTTTTAATAAAATTAAAGAGTAATAAATTACTTTCTTTGATTTACCTCTTCCTCAATTTGAGAGCTGTTTGGTGTGAAGGATTGAAGGGTTTGGATTCTCTAGTATGTTACATACGTACACATGCACACACATGCACAGGAACACGCTTACACGCACTCATGTGGATACACATACAGCTACACAAAACACATGCACACACACATACATATGCACAACATGGACACTTAAACCTGGAATTTTTCACTCCTGTATTTTTGGATGGTAAAGCAACCATTTTTAAGCTCTTTTTAGAGTTTATGGAGAGAATAACTTGGGCCCCTTTCCTCCTGATCTGAGACCCCAAACTGCACTTGTATTATCTGACTTCTCCTTGGAGTAGCCTTATTCTTTTCAGTCTCTGTGTTATTTCTTGTGTCTATATATTTTCCATTTCTTCAAGTCATTGACTTGTGTCCTATCTTGCCTAAAACCTATATATCAACTCAATATTATCTTCTCCAATTCCAAAATGATTTTCAGGGACTTTTTAAAACTCTTGACTATATTTTATTTAGAACAAGAATTTTCTCATGATTTTCAGCACCCGTTTGCCTGAAGGAAGGGGAACTCAGATATTATAACAAATGCTAAATATTTCCTTTCTTTTTTCCCTGAAAATGCCTTAAATTATTTTTCACTTGAACCTTTCCTTTCAAGTTTTTAATATCGGATCCTCTTTTCAGTAAACACGTTTTCTTTAATGTCTTTAATATTCAACATTAAAATATTTTAATTTTTACTTCATCTTAACTACAGAGAATGATTTCCTAAGTGACTTTGTTATGATCTCATTCACTGCTTCTATAGCATATTTTCTTTTTTGTTTTTGTGCAAATTACTATCTTCTTTCTAGAACCAAACTGCTTCACACCCTGTCACTTTTGTGGAAAGTTTCTTCTTCCCTTTGACTATGTTTTACATGAGGCATCGGCTCTGTCCTATAAATGGGAAGGCAAATCATATTTTTTAACGCCTTAAAATACAAAGGGGCAGCTGTCTACTTTTATTAATATTGTTTTTATAATTTGATTCCTGACAGTATATTCACTTTTCGGCAATCAGTATCAGTAGCCAAACTGAACTGTGGATCAAACAGATTGTAGTAAATACAAGATGGTAAATGTAGAAATTTGGTTAGGACAAGCACAACTTCATACTGCAAGGAAACAATTGGAGCCCTGAATGTACCATATGGCTATCAAGAGAGTTCATCTGTTTCACAAGTGACATCAGAGAATAAATGAGAAAATGTTCCATGTTAGCTCCTTCATGTCACATTGAGATGAATCTGTCTTTATTCTTTCACTCATTTAAACTTATTTTAGGATATGAAGTGAAGGCTTCTGATTCAAACGTCTTCATGGTTTAATCTTAAAATCATTCACAGTATCAAACACTGATTAAGTGTCAAACTGCTAATGAAAAAAAGCAAAATAGTTTCTTAGTAACAAATAGACTAATATCCTAGTATAATCAGAAATTACAAAAGAGCATTAAAGTTATACTACTTGGAAAGAATGAGGATGCCATTTCTTTTACAGTCACTAAGTTGACTCCTTTCAAGCAATACAATGAATTCTCACAATATTTTAAAAATGATGCAAACTGAAAACTTGTAGGAGGTTGTTTTCATGCTGGTCTAACAGACCCTCCAGGAACTCCCTGTAGGACCATAGCCGGTGTCACTGTTGGCTCCCCTAGGCAGGTACAGTCTGAGGTGAAGTAGAGGCCAAAGGATTAGAGTCCATAGTGAGACACAGGGAACTGTAATCCCAGCAGAGACTTGTGAAAGTGGAGCTTTGCCAGAGTCACTAAGACATGGTGGGGAGACGGGGTGGGTGTATCATTGCATAGTTTTTTGCTGCTCCAAGGTGAACACAGACAGCCTAGCTGGGGCTGTAAAATGGACAAATTCTGCATGCATTGCAGGCAACTGGGCAGCTGGGGGCCTTCAGAAATTAAATTCTAAGAGATTTAAAATTGTCTTTCTCAAATATCATAGGATATCGCTTATATGCGGAATCTAAAAAAGAATAATACAAATGAACTTATTTACAAAACGGAAACAGACACAGAGACTTAGAGAACAAACTTATAGTTACCAGAGGGGAAGGGTGGGGGGAGGGCTAGTAGACTTAGAGAACAAACTTATAGTTACCAGAGGGGAAGGGTGGGGGGGGGCTAGTTTGGGATGGACATGTACACACTGCTGTATTTAAAATAGATAACCAACAAAGACCTACTGTAAAAAGAAATAAAATAAATTAAATTAAAAGATATTGTCTTTCTGTTTCTGTGCTTTGGGAAGGTACTGGATCTGGCAGTGGGAGGGCAGAAGAGGGCCAGTAAATAAATCAGCTCTTGGCTGACTTGTGTGTGTCATTGAGGTTCTGTTGGTCTGTGCTAATGGCTAATGGGTCGTTTGGCTCCCACCAGAAAGCGCCGCCGGCATTTCATGAATTGATGGTGAGGGCTTGATAAAAGACAGCTCCTTCTCCCACGTGATGCAGTTAGACCCCACAGAGCTGATATTCAGATGGAGACAGTTCCATTACAGTCTTCCCCGTGGGCTTCACAGCTTTCCCTCCTTCGCTCCCTTCCAGGAGTTGCTGTCCACAGTGACAAACAAGTCACACGTCTGCGTTGTTTAATGTTGACTTAAGGGCCAGGTAGTATCCAGGAATGTATATCCTTGGCGATATTTAAAATTATGGGTGGGTCTGGAATCTCTTGTAGCACTGACCAGAGACTGAGATTCTTTGGATATTGGGTTCATGGTGATGTCACCCAGCTGAAGGAATTACCCAATCATTACACAGCGTGCTGGGTGTACGAGTACGGCCACCTGTTGAACAACAGTCTATGTCCATGTTGGATTAAAGCAGCACTTGAAGGATCCCCAGCGACTGAGGCTTCCAACTCTGCCATGTGCCCAAACAACTTTCTCCAGGACCCTCGGCCAAAGCCATCACTGACCGAGGCACATGTTTATATTTATGCTGAAGTCAGAAGAGGCCTCAGAATTCTTAGACACATGGCTGTCTAGGAAGTCACTCCCAATAGATGACTTTTCATGCAAAATGAACCCTATCTGCCCTGCCCATGTTAGGCTTTGAGTAGGCATTTGGCATAATGCCCGTCCTGAAATGAGGCCAGGCTAATGACTCAGTTCCAGGAAAGCTCCAGTGTCTCTATAGGAGAAAGATCATCTGGGTGGAAGTATCTAGGTTCTCGTCTTGGGTGTATGGATTGAAGGTTGTCTAAGTGTTGGTGTGAGTCACGTGCAAGAACACAAGTCATCTTGGACAGCTGCTCCTAGTTAGCTGCAACCCAAGGTCAAGGGGCTCGGCCTAGACCACTGGGCATCAGAGAAATTCTTCGGACAGTTTTGCACTGTAGACAACTGATCTCAAGTTAACAGGTAAGTAAACGTGGGCGAGCACCATGGACTATCCCCGGTGCCTATTTAAACATCTCCAGGGTTTACCAGGAGCTTATTCAGCAGGAAGATGCAGGAGTGAGCCTATCACAGTGAATTAGAGATTCTCTCTGGGGGGCCTGAGCCAGGTCCTTACAAAGGGCCTTGGTTCAAGTTCTTGACTGGCTGTTAGTGTAAATTATTTGCAGTGTTAAAATAAAGTAGAAGCAAGGGAAGAAAAAGCAATTTGGCAATGATGGAGCCTGACACCTTGTGTACACTATCTTCTTAATCTTCTCAACATGCCCATGAGGTAAGTGGTAGGATTTCATTTAACAGGTTGGAAGAGTGAAACCTAGAGGGACTGTGTACCCTGAACTGAGGTCACAGGTAAGAAGGGGCAGAAGTGAGATCACATTTAAGTGTGCCAGAGCCCTTCCTCACTCCTCATGGCATCACCTACCATACACCTATGCTGTTGGGAAAGAAGCCACAGCTTTCCTAACGCACATATTTTTAAAAAATCATTTTTATTTTATTTTTTAGCCATGCCACGAGGCATGTGGGATCTTAGCTCCCAAACCAGGGAACGAACCTGCGCCCCCTGCAATGGAAGGGTGGAGTCTTAACCGCTGGACCACCAGGGAAGTCCCCTCCTATCACATGCTTTGCTTTTTGCAAAATTTAAAAAGCTTCTTATTGTTTCAGGTTTCTACTCTACAGCCAGCATTTAAGCAGACTGATGAGTCTGCCGTTCGTAATAATTCTGACGTTTCTGAGGTCTTCCCTCTTACTCCCCTCAACACACCGATGTTCACTCAAAATGAAAAAGCAAAATGGCAACAAATGTCAAGTGCAACAGTGATTCTTTCAGACAAAGCAACAAGAGAGCAAAGCTATTAAAAATTTCATTCTCTTCTGCCCTTCCACTTCCTGGGCTGCATCCTCTGTGCTACTGAAATCAGCACCATTGGAAGCAACATGTACTACTGCTACCTGGGACACAGCACCGTCTCTGTAAACGTGAATCTAACTGCAAATGTGTCTCTGTAAACGTAAATGTAAACGTGGGTCTCTGTAAATGTGAGACCCACAAATAGCTTGTTTAGTATTGGAGGCTGGTGGGAAAGATCTAGTAAATTCTGTATTATTATTTATAAAGAAAGGGGCCAGGGATAGGAACATAAAAACTCATTACCTTCAAAGCAATTTAAACTTATATGTTTATTTATTTGAATTTGGTTAAATTTAACTAGACTCCTCCCAGTTAAGTGATATTTTAGTTGAAGTAAGGGTATAGGAAAAATTAACTGAAGTAAGAAAGTCTTGCTCTTTAAAAGGGAACTGAACTTCGTCTTAAGTTAGAAAATAAACAGCAAGAAAATGATGCTTTGTTATATACATTTCACGTTTCATCATTGGCATCACTTAGTAAACCATGCACACTAACACATAATTAAAGCATGCCATCCAGTACTGAAAAAGTAGCATAAGAATGATGCTCTTCTTTAAAATCTGAATTTAAATATGTGAATCAAATCAACTCTTCATTTGTAAAAACAGAAAAGCTGAACCACTAGTCACACTTCTTATGCTTTTGATAAATCTTGCCCTGGTTATCTAGTCATTGATTTCTAAGAAAATTCATTTGTCAAAGCTCTTTTAGTTTATGCCTCTCTGTTAGGCATTCATCATTTACTGAACTGAAAACACACAGGCTTTCTCTCCTCACCCTTCATATATCACTTTAGTGGTTTTGATATTTCTTCTTCTTTGATAGCTGTGTTATCATGTATGGATTTTTTTTAACATCTTTATCGGAGTATAATTGCTTTACAATGGTGTGTTAGTTTCTGCTTTCATATGATGCCACTCTCTCACTTTGTCACAGCTTACCCTTCCCCCTCCCCATATCCTCAAGTCCATTCTCTAGTAGGTCTGTGTCTTTATTCCCGTCTTGCCCCTAGGTTCTTCATGACCATTTTATTTTTATTTTTTTAAAAAAATTCCATATATATGTGTTAGCATACGGTATTTGTTTTTCTCTTTCTGACTTACTTCACTCTGTATGACAGACTCTAGGTCCATCCACCTCACTACAAATAACTCAATTTCGTTTCTTTTTATGGCTGAGTGATATTCCATTCTATATATGGGCCACATCTTATTTATCCATTCCTCTGTTGATGGACACTTAGGTTGCTTCCATGTCCTGGCTATTGTAAATAGAGCTGCAGTGAACATTTTGGAACATGACT
>NC_041228.1:71907407-71909618 GCF_002837175.3 Physeter macrocephalus
AGATTGCTTTTGCTATTTGGGGTCTTTTGTGTTTCCATACAAATTGTGAAATTTTTTTTTCTAGTTCTGTAAAAAATGCTAGTGGTAGTTTGATAGGGATTGCATTGAATCTGTAGATTGCTTTGGGTAGTAGAGTCATTTTCACAATGTTGATTCTTCCAATCCAAGAACATGGTATATTTCTCCACCTATTTGTATCATCTTTAATTTCTTTCATCAGTGTCTTATAGTTTTCTGCATACAAGTCTTTTGTCTCCTTAGGTAGGTTTATTCCTAGATATTTTATTCTTTTTGTTGCCGTGGTAAATGGGAGTGTTTTCTTAATTTCACTCTCAGATTTTTCATCATTAGTGTATAAGAATGCCAGAGATTTCTGTGCATTAATTTTGTATCCTGCTACTTTACCAAATTCATTGATTAGCTCTAGTGGTTTTCTGGTAGCATCCTTAGGATTCTCTATGTATAATATCATGTCATCTGCAAATAGTGACAGCTTTACTTCTTCTTTTCCTATTTGGATTCCTTTTATTTGTTTTTTTTTTTTTTCTCTGATTGCTGTGGCTAGAACTTCCAAAACTATGTTGAATAAGAGTGGTGAGAGTGGGCAACCTTGTCTTGTTCCTGATCTTAGTGGAAATGGTTTCAGTTCTTCACCATTGAGAACTTTGTTGGCTGTGGGTTTGTCATATATGGCCTTTATTATGTTGAGGAAAGTTCCCTCTATGCCTACTTTCTGCAGGGTTTTTATCATAAATGGGTGTTGAATTTTGTCAAAAGCTTTCTCTGCATCTATTGAGATGATCATATGGTTTTTCTCCTTCAGTTTGTTGCTATGGTGTATCACGTTGTTTGATTTGTGTATATTGAAGAATCCTTGCATTCCCAGAATACACCTCACTTGATCATGGTGTATGATCCTTTTAATGTGCTGTTGGATTCTGTTTGCTAGTATTTTGTTGAGGATTTTTGCATCTATGTTCATCAGTGATATTGGCCTGTAGTTTTCTTTCTTTGTGACGTCTTTGTCTGGTTTTGGTATCAGGGTGATGGTGGCCTCATAGAATGAGTTTGGGAGTGTTCCTCCCTCTGCTATCTTTTGGAAGAGTTTGAGAAGGATAGGTGTTAGCTCTTCTCTGAATGTTTGATAGAATTTGCCTGTGAAGCCATCTGGTCCTGGGCTTTGTCTGTTGGAAGATTTTTGGTTTTTTGGTTTTTTTGGTTTTTTTTTTGCGGTACGCGGGCGTTGTTACGTCTCCTTTTTCATTTCTAATTCTATTGATTTGAGTCTTCTCCCTTTTATTCTTGATGAGTCTGGCTAATGGTTTATCAATTTTATTTATCTTCTCAAAGAACCAGCTTTTAGTTTTATTGATCTTTGCTATTGTTTCCTTCATTTCTTTTTCATTTATTTCTGATCTGATCTTTATGATTTCTTTCCTTCTGCTAAATTTGGGGTTTTTTTGTTCTTCTTTCTCTAGTTGCTTTAGGTGCAAAGTTAGGTTGTTTATACGAGATGTTTCCTGTTTCTTAAGGTAGGATTGTATTGCTATAAACTTCCCTCTTAGAACTGCTTTTGCTGTATCCCATAGGTTTTGGGTCGTCGTGTCTCCATTGTCATTTGTTTCTAAGTATTTTTTGATTTCCTCTTTGGTTTCTTCAGTGATCACTTCGTTATTAAGTAGTGTATTGTTTAGCCTCCATGTCTTTGTATTTTTTACAGTTTTTTTCCCCAGTAATTGATATCTAGTCTCATAGCGTTGTGGTTGGAAATGATACTTGATTCAATTTCAATTTTCTTAAATTTATCAAGGCTTGATTTGTGACACAAAGTCCCCTACTATGATTGTGTTACTGTCGATTTCCCCTTTTATGGCTGTTAGCATTTGCCTTATGTATTGAGGTGCTCCTATGTTGGATGCATAAATATTTACAATTCTTATATCTTCTTCTTGGATCGATCCCTTGATCATTATGTAGTATCCTTCTTTGTCTCTTGTAATAGTCTTTATTTTAAAGTCTAAATGTCTGAAATGAGAATTGCTACTCCAGCTTTTTAAAAATTTCCATTTGTGTGGAATATCTTTTTCCATCCCCTCACTTTCAGTCTGTATGTGTCCCTAGGTCTGAAGTGGGTCTCTTGTAGACAGCATAAATACAGGTCTTGTTTTTGTATCCATTCAGCCAGTCTATGTCTTTTGGTTGGAGCATTTA
>NC_041228.1:71909865-71910235 GCF_002837175.3 Physeter macrocephalus
TTCTTTGTATTTAATTTTTGATAGTTTGATTAATATGTGTCTTGGCATGTTTCTCCTTGGATTTATCCTGTATGGGACTCTCTGTGCTTCCTGGACTTGATTAACTATTTCCTTTCCCATATTAGGGAAGTTTTCAGCTATAATCTCTTCAAATATTTTCTCGGTCCTTTTCTTTTTCTCTTCTTCTTCTGGGACCCCTATAATTCGAATGTTGATGCATGTAATGTCCCAGAGGTCTCTGAGACTGTTCTCAATTCTTTCCATTCTTTTTTCTGTATTCTGCTCTGCAGTAGTTATTTCCACTATTTTATCTTCCAGGTCACTTATCCGTCCTTCTGCCTCAGTTCTTCTGCTATTGAGCCCATCTAGA
>NC_041228.1:71910439-71916114 GCF_002837175.3 Physeter macrocephalus
TGAATTCTTTTTCAGGTAGACTGCCTATTTCCTCTGCATTTGTTAGGTCTGGTGGGTTTTTACCTTGCTCCTTCATCTGCTGTGTTTTTCTGTCTTCTCATTTTACTTAACTTACTGTGTTTGGGGTCTCCTTTTTGCAGCTGCAGGTTCGTAGTTCCTGTTATTTTTGGTATCCGTCCCCAGTGGCTAAGGTTGGTTCAGTGGGTTGTGTAGGCTTCCTGGTGGAGGGGACTAGTGCCTGTGTTTTGGTGGATGAGGCTGGATCTTGTGTTTCTGGTGGGCAGGTCCACTTCTGGTGGTGTGTTCTGGGGTGTCTGTGGCCTTATTATGATTTTAGGCAGCCTATCTGCTAATGGAAGGGGCTGTGCTCCTGCCTTGCTAGTTGTTTGGCATAGGGTGTCCAGCACTGTAGCTTGCTGGTCGTTGAGTGAAGCTGGGTCTTGGTGTTGAGATGGAGATCTCTGGGAGATTTTCGCCACTTGATATTACGTGGAGCTGGGAGGTCTCTTGTGGACCAGTGTCCTGAACTTGGCTCTCTCACCTCAGAGGCACAGCCCTGACTCCTGGCTGGAGCAGCAAGAGCCTTTCATCAACAAGGCTCAGAATAAAAGGGAGAAAAAAAAGAAAGAACGAAGGTAAAATAAAATAACATAAGATAAAGTAAAATAAAATAAAGTTATTAAAATAAAAATTAAAAAGTTATTAAGAAAAAATTTTTAAAAAGTAAAAACCAAAAAAAAAATGCGGACAGACAGAACCCTAGGACAAATGGTAAAAGCAAAGCTATAGAGACAAAATCAAGCACAGAAGCATACATATACACACTCACAAAAAGAGAAAAAGGGAAAAATATATATATATCTTTGCTCCCAAAGTGCACCGTCTCAATTTGGGATGATTCATTGTCTATTCAGGTATTCCACAGACGCAGGGTACATCAAGTTGATTGTGGAGATTCAATCCACTGCTCCTGAGGCTGCTGGGGGAGATCTTCCTTTCTCTTCTTTGTTCACACAGCTCCCGGGGTTCAGCTTTGGATTTGGCCCCGCCTCTGTGTGTAGGTCACGGGAGGGCATTTGTTTTTCGCTCAGACAGGACGGGGTTAAAAGAGCAGCTGATTCGGGGGCTCTGGCTCCCTCAGGCCACGGGGAGGGAGGGATACGGATGCGGCACGAGCCTGCGGCAGCAGAGGCCGGTGTGACGTTGCACCAGCCTGAGGCGCGCCGTGCGTTCTCCCGGGGAAATTGTCCCTGGATCACGGGACCCCAGCAGTGGCGGGCTGCACAGGCTCCCGGCAGGGGAGGTGTGGAGAGTGACCTGGGCTCGCACACAGGCTTCTTGGTTGTGGCGGCAGCGGCCTTAGCGTCTCAGGCCCGTCTCTGGTGTCTGCGCTGGTAGCCGCGGTCGTGCCCGTCCCTGGAGCTCCTTTAAGCGGTGCGCTTAATCCCCTCTCCTCGCGCACCAGGAAGCAAAGAGGGAAGAAAAGGTCTCTTGCCTCTTCGGCAGCTCCAGACTTTTCCCGGACTCCCTCCCGGCCAGCCGTGTCGCACTAACCCCTTCAGGCTGTGTTCACGCCGCCAACCCCAGTCCTCTCCCTGCGATCCGACCAAAGCCCGAGCCTCAGCTCCCAGCCCCGCCCGCCCCGGCGGGTGAGCAGACAAGCCTCTCGGCCTGGTGAGTGCCGGTTGGCACCGATCCTCTGCGGGAATCTCTCCGCTTTGCCCTCTGCACCCCGCTGCTGTGCTCTCCTCTGCAGCTCCGAAGCTCCTCCCCCGGCCACTCTCAGTCTCCACCCGTGAAGGGGCTTCTAGTGTGCGGAAACCTTTCCTCCTTCACGGCTCCCTCCCACTGGTGCAGGTCCCGTCCCTGTTCTTTGTCTCTGTTTATTCTTTTTTCTTTTGCCCTACCCAGGTACATGGGGAGTTTCTTGTCTTTTGGGAAGTCTGAGGTCTTCTGCCAGCGTTCAGTGGGTGTTCTATAGGAGCAGTTCCACGTGTAGATGTATTTCTGATGTATTTGTGGGGAGGAAGGTGATCTCCACGTCTTATTCTTCCGCCATCTTGAAGCTCCTCCCATGTATGGATTTTTAAAAACTCAAGTACTGAGTGAGATTTTTCTGTCTTCTGGGTTATAATCAAGGCTTGGAAATGTAACATTCTGAATTCACTTTGAATCTTTTAAAACGACCAGAAGTCCTGGTTAACTGTGTATTGATATGAATCACAAAACAGGTATATTTTTATTAAATGAAATGATAGCAAACAGAATGAATGTCATGTTTAATAAAATTAAATTGAATTTGGTAGCATGTTGGGTTGAGGCAGGAGACAGATGGGCCCCCAGGGCAAATGGTTCGAGTTCGTTCCTTGTGGACCTATACTCCAAGAGGGGAATAATTGAGAGAGGAGGCTGGGCCCTGCCCAGATAGAAGATAAGAGACCACATATTCCTCATTCTTGAAGTCAGGAGACCTCCCTGACTACACATGCACAGACGGGCTCCTTGGAGGTCAAAAGGGGAGTGATGCTAAGTGATGGCAACTAATGCTCACTACCCATAGGCCTCTTTGGTAGAATCCATCTTGCCTAAGAGATGCGTGCGCACACATGGGAAAATCCTGAGCTATACCAGATATGGACTTTGAACCAGTCAAATCAAAATGATTGGTCAATGGAAACACGAGAGAAATGCCCCATAAAAGTGACTCAAACTGCCACGAGGGCTCGACTCTCTCTGAGCCTGCCCGTGTGTCTATCCACACATACTGTACTCTTTTCTCCTAATAAATACTTCAGTTGTTTCACTACTTTGTGGGAATTCTTCTTCTGCAAAGCCGTAGGGCCAGGGCCTTGTCACTGACCACCAGTCTAGCGGCTGGAATTCGGTGCTCTCACCGCCGAGACCCAACCTCAATCACTGGTCGGGAACTGAAACCCTGCTTCAAGCCACTGCAGGCCAAGGCCACCTGGGATCAGGGTATGTAGTGAAAGAAACCTGTCTTTTCTCTGGGTGGTTTTCTTTTTTATTGTCTTTTTTTTTTCTTTTAACACACTGTCCAATTCTTGCTTAAATAATGCTGGTTTCCTCTTACTCCAGACCTGCCTGCGGGAAGAGTATTCTTGATCAGCACACACATCTGTGAGGTCTATTACGTGAATGTCTGCTGAGAACTTCCTTTTCTCTGATTTTATTTCACATCTTCTGGGAGAACCGTGATAAGCAAAAATAACGAATACAAATGCTACATCACCTACTTAGGAAGTTTTCAATCTTGTCCTGATCCTGTTTCTTCCCTCATTTGGGGTTCTGTTCTCACTCTGCCTGTGTCCAGCACTTCTCCTGAACAGGACTCAGATTCAGGTCCTGTGGGGCGGAGGGGGAAGCTAAGGAAGCCCTGAGTCTCTCTTATGGAACTTCTTGTTTGGGGGAGGAGTGGCAGGGGTACAAATACAGGGCAAGAAGGCAGCTCTGTTAGGTGCAGGATTATCACTTTAGCAGCAGGTCATTGAATCTACTATTAGAATAAGAAGAATAAGATTTATAAAACATGTAACCAATGTAGGAAAGAGAATTGAAAATATGTAAACTCTGAAGGCATCCCTAACTTTGGACACCTGCCTTTACAGAATCTCTAAAAAACCCAGCACGTGGCAAAATATTCCTTTTTTATTTCTAATTGTATCCAAATATGTTCTAGGTCTGGAGAGCTGTTCTTCGATGATTTACAGTTGTGTACAATGTACTTGGTGGGTAACATAGGAATTATTTCATCCGAATTTCCTTTCGGATGTGGGACATGAAGATAGTGGCACGGAGGGCATGGAGCACCCTAAGACCTTCTTGGCCAGAGTTCCTCGTTGGGGGTGGTAGTGGAATTCATGGAGATTCATCAATTGCCCGGGCCCAGTGCTTCTGTCCCCTGGGAGACCAGACAGTGACAAAGTCCACGGGAAGCGAAATGCGGACAGTTGCCAAGAAGAAACAAGCTCCTTTCACCGGTAAGTCTTTCTCACTCTTGTCTTTGCCTCAATCTTCCTTTTACGTAAACTTCAAGAAGACCACATCAATCCTAACACATCAGCATTCGGTACTGATAAAACTAATGTAGAACAAGAAAAGAGAGCGTCCTTGTGAAACCCTGGCTGTGAACACCTGATAATTTTGAAGTCAGAGGGAATCAAAGTAGTATCTGGGGAGGTCAATGCAGTGAGGATCTTCTTATGACACAAAACGTTCCTCTCCTTCATTCTTGGCTTAAAAATAAACATTTTCTTGTACCTTGATTTCCCGTTTCGTTGCCAGCACTAACCTAAAGCTCAAGGAAGTCTCTGAAAGGCACACAGTTAATCTGCAGTTTTCTGAAAGGAATCTGAAATCCCTACCGTCCCCAGAAATAAATCTTCCTCCTTGGACATGAGAACAGACCATTTCAAAGGAGTTATTTTATTCTGTGGATACACTCACTTTCTCTCCAGGTTTACGTGCAATAACCCTGGAGAGCTCCTCCATTATGCCTTCCGTAAATGACGGAATCATGTCTTTTAAAAGCTCAAGGCAGACATGTGAATAAATTGAGCTGCAAAAAAAATCTCTCAGGCCAAGCAAGGATGCCCTGTCAGATCAGCGAGGCCAGAGATCTGCACGTCTGAGGCACTTAAGCTGATATTTCAGCTTTTGCCCTGGCAGTTACCTTTACTACACGATTAATTTAGCATACAAATAGCCTTTTTTTTTGGATTCCTTTTATTTTTACTTTTATTTTTTTTTAACATCATGCTGGAGAGGGTGTGGAGAAAAGGGAACCCTCTTGCCCTGCTGGTGGGAATGTAAATTGATACGGCCACTATGGAGAACAGCGTGGAGGGTCCTTAAAAAACTACAAATAGCCTTTTGTTGTGAAGTTGCAAAGTGCCTCAAAGCACTCCTTGGTTACAGGTCTTGGAGCCTTTCCCATAAAGTTTGGGACCCCAAACGACTAATGAGATCGTCTTCAGGCTTTCTCACTTCTCGCGTGGCATTTCATTTGGGCAAAGAGGAAAGGTCATGAACAACAGTAAACACAGGAGTGAGGCCGCGGGGCTGAGGGCCCCTCTTACAGCTGCTGTTCAATTCAGGAGACACAGGTCAGAACAAACCCTGAAAAAACACCTTGTTAGTTTCCTATTTGCTGCTGTAGCAAATGATCACTTAGTCACTTACAGCAACACAAATCTGTCTTCTTACAGTTCGGGAAGTCCGAAGTCCAAGATGAGTTTCCCTGGCTAACGGCAGTGTGTTGACAGGGCTTCGGTCCTTCCTGAAGGCTCTGGAGGAGAGTCCATTTCCCTGACTTTTCCAGCTTCTAGACCCTGCATGTACTCCTTGGCTGGGCCCCCCTCCATCTTCAGAGCTGCAACAGCATGTTGAATTTTCACTTCTCATCTCTCTGCCTCACTTGTCTGCTCCCCTCTTCCACTTTTAAAGACGTTCCTACACTGCTGGTGGGAATGTAAATGGATACAGCCACTATGGAGAACAGTATGGAGGTTCCTTAGAAAACTAAAAACAGAGCTACCATACGACCCGGCAATCCCGCTCCTGGGCATATCCCCAGAGAAAACCATAATTCAAAAAGACACATGCACCCCAGTGTTCACTGCAGCACTATGTACAATAGCCAGGACACGGAAGCAACC
>NC_041228.1:71916516-72038447 GCF_002837175.3 Physeter macrocephalus
GGGATTGACATATACACACTACTATATATAAAATAGATAACTAATAAGGACCTACTGTATAGCACAAGGAACTGTACGCAGTACCCTATAATGTCCTATATGGGAAAAGAATCTAAAAAAGAGTGGATATAGGTATATGTATAACTGATTCACTTTGCCGTACACCTGAAACTAACACAGCATTGTAAATCAACTAAAGACCTTTGTGATCATATTGGGTTCACTTGTATAACCTAGGACGATCTACTCATCTCAAGGTCCTTAATCGTATTCACATCTGCAAAGTCCCTTGTGCCATGTAAGGTAACATTTTAACAGGTTCTGGGATTAGGACATGCACATCTCTAGGGGGCCGTAATGCCACCTTCCGAAATACCTGGCTGCGGTAGACGTGAGAACCCTCTAACTTGCCTCTTCAGTTTGAAAGTCCCTGGGGGCCATGCAAGCGTGTAACACATGTAAGCATATCCATTGCGGGCCCTGAGGTGCCGTGAGGCTGAGATGCCGTTCAGGTGATTCTTCTTTCTCAAACATCCTCACTAAGTCACATATTCAATACTGACTTTTTTCTTTCTTTCCTTTGTCATAGTTGTATTTTTCCTTTATGTGGGTTGAGCCACCAGCTTTTTAAACATAGAAACTAGGACTGAAAAGGTATGTAATACTGTTTAAATGATTGGAGAAATCACCCTGTAGTATTTGCCTTGCTCAGAATTATGAAATTTATTTGCGGAACTTCTTTCATCCTGGAAGGTCATTCAGCATTGGGATAGCAGAGTTACCGTCAGTCTGACTCTCAGGCACTCTGGTCCTCTGGAGGACTCTTCATAGAAACATTTTTTTAAACACTAAAGAATGTAGAGAGCAGGGTAAAAGGACAGGAAAGCAGAAGAAAGAAAATCTCACTTTCTCTTCTATTGCTTCTTTTCTGATCCTCTAGATTTAAGTAGAGCAAGCCCTAGAGGAAAGCTCAAACCATGGTTTACAATGAAAAATTAATTTCTTAGAAAGCCCCATTGACGTCTGTGGTGAAACTGAGTAGATTATGTTAAACAATGGTATCTGCAGGAGAAACTCTAAGTATATAACCAGGTCACTAAATCAGTCAGCACCCCTTTGAGAGCTCTATTTTTTGTGCAGAACTAACAACTGAAGAATGATGTAGGTCAGGGAAGATGGATGCGGGAAACATTTTCCTCCCTAGTGATAACAGTTAGCTTGGCTCATATCCACAAAAGCCATTCATTCATTCAAAAATACTTATTGAATGACTACTAAGAGCAGTGCTGTGTGTGTGTGTGTGTGTGTGGTGGGGTGTGGATGTAAATATATAAGCGTGAAAATAAAATCCACTCCTATCCTCTATCTAGTTTATAATCTAGGGAGAAAATACTGTAACTTGTATGTGGTTTCTGAGTGCAGTGAAGACGTTTTATAAATCTTTGATTTTCTACAGCTTGGAACCCACTTCTGATTTCATTTATCTGAACCATTCTAAGTCATCAAAGGAAGGTATCTAAAAAAGACTTATTTCTTTTTATTTATAATTTTAAAAGCCTGAAACATCACCATTTCAGATATGAATGTCTTTTGTTTTTTCTACTAATTTGTAAGAGACTTTTAAGGAAGGCCAAATCCATCTGATAGAGCCACAGGCTCATATATATCACTCTGTGGTGGTGTAAAAGTCTATTTTTTAAAATATAGGCAAAAAACCTCAAAGATCTTTAGCTAGAATAGCCTGTCAGGCTTGGCATATTTTAGATTGGTTAAAAAAAAGACAACTGACAGTGCGTAAATAAGGGAGTTAAAGTCAATGATAGATGAAGAATTCTTGTTATTAAGCCTTTAGAAGGAGGAGAGATGTAGAGTCAAAAGCAACATGACATAGAAAGGGCCTTTACTGTCAGATTCTGCCTGATAGAGAGATGGGAGTGGATATATTTTGGAAGGGGATCAAATTATGTCAGAAACATCTACTTTCTGCAGTGCTCAGGTGTGGAGCCGGGTCCCTATAACCCTTGTACGTAGGAGCAAGGGGAAGCCCGCCATGCATATTGAAATTCTCCCCTAGTTATCCGAAGTTAAGAAAGTTAATGACAAGTCACTCACTTTCTTGCACTCATTTCTTTCTTAGAGGAGTACAACCTATCCTCAGGAATACAAATATTGTCTGGTTCAAGCTGAAGGACGATGTATAGTTACATTTTACTCAAATGACTGGAAATTGGTGTCTCAAATGCAAACTTTATTCCCTTGGATATGTGCAAATATTTTGTGCAAATTAAATATGTGATGGTTTTTCTATCTCTTATGCCTAATAATTACGTCTTTTTATGAGAAAGTTTAAAAAATTTTTTTATATAGGAGCATAGTTGATTAACAATGGTGTGTTAGTTTCAGGTGTACAGCAAAGTGATTCAGTTATACATATACATGTATCTATTCTTTTGGGAGTTTGGGATTGACATGTACACACTGCTATATTTAAAAGAGATAACCAACAAGGACCTACTGTACAGCACAGGGAACGCCGCTCAGTATTCTGTAATAATCTAAATGGGAAAAGAATTTGCAATCATATCTTATAAATGCAAAATCTTTCATATATAGAGACAGTCAATCACTACTCCACCAACCAGTTCCCCCATTTGCTATATCTAAAGGATTGGTTTTCTCTGGTTAAAACTTATGTAGACCATACTTGGGGGCAGAAACTGCCACGAGGGCTCGACTCTCTCTGAGCCTGCCCGTGTGTCTATCCACACATACTGTACTCTTTTCTCCTAATAAATACTTCAGTTGTTTCACTACTTTGTGGGAATTCTTCTTCTGCAAAGCCGTAGGGCCAGGGCCTTGTCACTGACCACCAGTCTAGCGGCTGGAATTCGGTGCTCTCACCGCCGAGACCCAACCTCAATCACTGGTCGGGAACTGAAACCCTGCTTCAAGCCACTGCAGGCCAAGGCCACCTGGGATCAGGGTATGTAGTGAAAGAAACCTGTCTTTTCTCTGGGTGGTTTTCTTTTTTATTGTCTTTTTTTTTTCTTTTAACACACTGTCCAATTCTTGCTTAAATAATGCTGGTTTCCTCTTACTCCAGACCTGCCTGCGGGAAGAGTATTCTTGATCAGCACACACATCTGTGAGGTCTATTACGTGAATGTCTGCTGAGAACTTCCTTTTCTCTGATTTTATTTCACATCTTCTGGGAGAACCGTGATAAGCAAAAATAACGAATACAAATGCTACATCACCTACTTAGGAAGTTTTCAATCTTGTCCTGATCCTGTTTCTTCCCTCATTTGGGGTTCTGTTCTCACTCTGCCTGTGTCCAGCACTTCTCCTGAACAGGACTCAGATTCAGGTCCTGTGGGGCGGAGGGGGAAGCTAAGGAAGCCCTGAGTCTCTCTTATGGAACTTCTTGTTTGGGGGAGGAGTGGCAGGGGTACAAATACAGGGCAAGAAGGCAGCTCTGTTAGGTGCAGGATTATCACTTTAGCAGCAGGTCATTGAATCTACTATTAGAATAAGAAGAATAAGATTTATAAAACATGTAACCAATGTAGGAAAGAGAATTGAAAATATGTAAACTCTGAAGGCATCCCTAACTTTGGACACCTGCCTTTACAGAATCTCTAAAAAACCCAGCACGTGGCAAAATATTCCTTTTTTATTTCTAATTGTATCCAAATATGTTCTAGGTCTGGAGAGCTGTTCTTCGATGATTTACAGTTGTGTACAATGTACTTGGTGGGTAACATAGGAATTATTTCATCCGAATTTCCTTTCGGATGTGGGACATGAAGATAGTGGCACGGAGGGCATGGAGCACCCTAAGACCTTCTTGGCCAGAGTTCCTCGTTGGGGGTGGTAGTGGAATTCATGGAGATTCATCAATTGCCCGGGCCCAGTGCTTCTGTCCCCTGGGAGACCAGACAGTGACAAAGTCCACGGGAAGCGAAATGCGGACAGTTGCCAAGAAGAAACAAGCTCCTTTCACCGGTAAGTCTTTCTCACTCTTGTCTTTGCCTCAATCTTCCTTTTACGTAAACTTCAAGAAGACCACATCAATCCTAACACATCAGCATTCGGTACTGATAAAACTAATGTAGAACAAGAAAAGAGAGCGTCCTTGTGAAACCCTGGCTGTGAACACCTGATAATTTTGAAGTCAGAGGGAATCAAAGTAGTATCTGGGGAGGTCAATGCAGTGAGGATCTTCTTATGACACAAAACGTTCCTCTCCTTCATTCTTGGCTTAAAAATAAACATTTTCTTGTACCTTGATTTCCCGTTTCGTTGCCAGCACTAACCTAAAGCTCAAGGAAGTCTCTGAAAGGCACACAGTTAATCTGCAGTTTTCTGAAAGGAATCTGAAATCCCTACCGTCCCCAGAAATAAATCTTCCTCCTTGGACATGAGAACAGACCATTTCAAAGGAGTTATTTTATTCTGTGGATACACTCACTTTCTCTCCAGGTTTACGTGCAATAACCCTGGAGAGCTCCTCCATTATGCCTTCCGTAAATAACGGAATCATGTCTTTTAAAAGCTCAAGGCAGACATGTGAATAAATTGAGCTGCAAAAAAAATCTCTCAGGCCAAGCAAGGATGCCCTGTCAGATCAGCGAGGCCAGAGATCTGCACGTCTGAGGCACTTAAGCTGATATTTCAGCTTTTGCCCTGGCAGTTACCTTTACTACACGATTAATTTAGCATACAAATAGCCTTTTTTTTTGGATTCCTTTTATTTTTACTTTTATTTTTTTTTAACATCATGCTGGAGAGG
Source organism: Physeter macrocephalus (assembly GCF_002837175.3). NCBI lineage: Eukaryota > Metazoa > Chordata > Mammalia > Artiodactyla > Physeteridae > Physeter > Physeter macrocephalus. The sequence goes on from NC_041228.1 coordinate 71,921,309, forward strand.
GTGTGGAGAAAAGGGAACCCTCTTGCCCTGCTGGTGGGAATGTAAATTGATACGGCCACTATGGAGAACAGCGTGGAGGGTCCTTAAAAAACTACAAATAGCCTTTTGTTGTGAAGTTGCAAAGTGCCTCAAAGCACTCCTTGGTTACAGGTCTTGGAGCCTTTCCCATAAAGTTTGGGACCCCAAACGACTAATGAGATCGTCTTCAGGCTTTCTCACTTCTCGCGTGGCATTTCATTTGGGCAAAGAGGAAAGGTCATGAACAACAGTAAACACAGGAGTGAGGCCGCGGGGCTGAGGGCCCCTCTTACAGCTGCTGTTCAATTCAGGAGACACAGGTCAGAACAAACCCTGAAAAAACACCTTGTTAGTTTCCTATTTGCTGCTGTAGCAAATGATCACTTAGTCACTTACAGCAACACAAATCTGTCTTCTTACAGTTCGGGAAGTCCGAAGTCCAAGATGAGTTTCCCTGGCTAACGGCAGTGTGTTGACAGGGCTTCGGTCCTTCCTGAAGGCTCTGGAGGAGAGTCCATTTCCCTGACTTTTCCAGCTTCTAGACCCTGCATGTACTCCTTGGCTGGGCCCCCCTCCATCTTCAGAGCTGCAACAGCATGTTGAATTTTCACTTCTCATCTCTCTGCCTCACTTGTCTGCTCCCCTCTTCCACTTTTAAAGACGTTCCTACACTGCTGGTGGGAATGTAAATGGATACAGCCACTATGGAGAACAGTATGGAGGTTCCTTAGAAAACTAAAAACAGAGCTACCATACGACCCGGCAATCCCGCTCCTGGGCATATCCCCAGAGAAGACCATAATTCAAAAAGACACATGCACCCCAGTGTTCACTGCAGCACTATGTACAATAGCCAGGACACGGAAGCAACCTAAGTGTCCATGGACAGAAGAATGGATAAAGAAGATGTGTTACATATATACAAGGGAAGATTACTCAGCCATAGAAAGAATGAAATAAAGCCATTTGCAGGAACATAGGTGGACCTAGAGATCGTCATACTGAGTGAAGTAAGTCAGACAGAGAAAGGCAAATGTCATATGATATCGCTTACATGTGGAATCAAAAACAGGTACAAATGAACTTACCTACAAAACAGAAATAGAGTTACAGACGTAGAAAAACTGTTGTCAGGGGCTAAGGGGGGAAAGGATAAATTGGGAGATTGGGATTGACATATACACACTACTATATATATTTCATTCACTTAGTATTTCATTCACTTATTCATTCATTCATTCATTCAAAATAAGCATCAACTACAAGCTGGAAAAACAAGAAAACAATCACAGAGCTCTCTGCCTAGTGATAGACATGTGTTTAAATGAATTACTCCACTAGTTAGCTATTAGGGGAATCAAATCTAGACTCGGTTTACACAGCACTGGTAAGAAGGACAGCCAGAAAAAGAGGTAAGTGAAAAAACAACTGCTAAGTGGAGAAAGGAATAAAAGCAGCTTATTGAGTCTGAGAAACAGAAAAAAGGTCAATACAGTTAGAACATATAAGCAAAGGGGAAAGTGGCTTAGGATGAGTCTGCAGGACCGGACAGGGCATGGGCCATTCAGTGTCCTGCAGCTCGGGCGGAGATAATGACTGCCATCCTCAGGGTGCGGGGAAGCTGTTGGAAAGTTTCAAGAGGTGGCAAGACATGACCAGGCAAGTATATTCTGAATATAGCTCCATCCGATGGAAAATGGACCAAAAGGAGAAAAGGCCAGTAGGAGGTTAGCATGCTGGTCTAAGTGAGGATACTGGTGGTTCATTCCAGGATGCTAGCTTGGGCTAAGGTGATGGTGGTAGAGTTGGAGAGAGTGGACATTCAAGATCTATTTTGGGAGTAGACTTGACAAGACTTGCCAACGGATGGGATATGCAACAGGCTTCTGGCATGAGCAACTGAGTAGATGAGGCTTTTGCTTCTCCGACTGAGTACTTCCTACCTCCCCCCAATCAGACAGAACTGAAGGAAGACATCAGCCTTGTCTCTCTCCCGTTTCACCTTCAACTGCCATCCATCTCTCTACCACTGATTTTCAATCCCTGCCTCTCCACCTGCCAGCTGTGGGTCTTGCTCAAGATATTTAGTTCCCTTAGGCTTCAGAGCCCTTAGCTAAAATGGGAGAGTTGAGGGAATTCAATGAAACCCTACTTAAAGAGCTCCTGGAGCACAGAAGGAACTCAGTAAATGGCTGTTTCCTTCCTCCCTCCTCTTCCTTGCTAGCCCCGCCCTCTGAGATCTTGAATTTGGGACTTCCTTTTCTCAGGCCTACTCCCCTGCCCCTGCTCTCCATCATCCCGCCTCCCATACAGATGTGCTCTTCTGCTCCACCCAGATAAACGTTCACCTCTTGCCTCCATCATTCCAGCGAAGGCTACTATGCTTCCAAGCCCGTGCTCCCCAGCTCTCAGTGCCCATTTCTGACCTTGTGATTATTTATGACCTGCATTTACAAGGACCTCTTGTTCCCTGGTGGCAGAAACAGTAAAGTGGCTGAACCTGAGGACAGAGGTGCAGTGCTTGAGAAATAAAGAGATGTTGCAGGTCAAAGGCAGGGCAGACAGGGGCACCGTCTGGGGTTGGAGCCAATTCAGAAGCGAAAAGCCAGAGCCAGGCAAGCTGTGAGGTGGCAGAGCGGGGAGACCCACCCTGTCAGAAATAAGGGCTTTTGAAACAAAAGCAAAACCTGCCTCGGACAGGAAACCTCTCAGGCCCTCCTCGGTCACTACTGTGACTGGAACCAGTGGTTACCTTCCCCCCACAGATCTGCAAACCCGCCGCCTGCAGCCACTGCCACATTAACAGACCAGACAGCAGATTTTATGCCGCCCTGCAATCTGCCTTCTAATAGAGATATCAGCCCTGCACTTGGGTGCCTCTCAACATTTAAAATACCTTTAAATTAAGGAGGAAGTTTAAACCAGTTCATCTCTGAGACGCCTTCCAGCTCTAGGAGATTTTGTGTTCAATGGAATGACCTTAATTTTACTTTGTTTTAAACTTGTTTATTAGGTGGATAATAAATGCATACACTCAAATGAAATTAAACAACATAAAGGGGTACATGCCAAATGCCTTTACTTGCCTTTCTCAGAGGCAATCACTATAACAAGTTTTGTGGGTGTATGTATATAAAATTTTCCATACACATTCCACTGTGAATAACTATGAGTATGAATAGCTGGGCACCTTTTCCCACTACTCACTTATCTTTCAGTCACGAAGCTCCATCTTTACCCTACCCTCATTTATAGAATCAGTCCCTTTATTTTGTGTCCTCACTGTGCTAAGTACAGACTCCTACCCCGGTGTCTATAATATTTTCTTGCTATGTATGTCTCACTCCCCATATTAAAAAACGATGAACAAAATAATAAAATAAACCCAAAGAAAGTAAAGGAAGAAAGGGTAGCAGCAGGAATTAATAATATAGAAAACAGTCACCAAAAAATAAGCTATAGCTGATTTGTAAAACCAAAATCCATTCTTTGTAAAGACTAATGAACTAGATAAATCTTTGGCAAGTCTGATTAAGGAGGAAAAAATGAAGACAAAGGTAAGCAATATTGAAAGCAAGAAAAGTGACAGGATGATAGCTGTAGATGAGGCTTTTAAATTATGAGAATATTTTGTAACAATGTAAACAAATTTGAAAATCTTGATGAAATGATTTCTTAGAAAAATGGAAATTACTCATGAATGAGTACAAAATCTACATGTATTAATAACCATACAAGAAACTGAAAAAGCAGTCAGAGATTACTGTTAAAACTCTTGGGCCAAGGGTTTTATAGGCAAATTCTACCAAGCCTTCAAAAAGCAGATAATCTTTGTGTCATTAAACTTATTCAACGGCATAATAAAAGATAAGAAATTTATTAACTCAATCTGCAAAAATAGTGCATGAAGAAAAATGTCTGCCAGTCTCATATACACAGATGTAAAAGTTCTAAGTAATAAATTAAGCTATCAAATCCAACACTTTAATAATTAAATGCCAAAGTGTTTTATCTCACTTACCATTGGAAAATCCACTAATTTAATTCACCACAGAGGCCGATTTAAAAAAGAAAACAATTTATGATCATCTCAAAACATGCCAGAGAGAATATTTTATAATATTTAACATCTTTCCTCATTTAAAAATTACTTTAATAATATTCTTTAATTAGAATGAAATGTCCCCACTCTCTAAAAGGTTCTTCACCAAATCCCATATAATTGTGAAATATAAGAGGTAGTCGTACTAATCAGGAACAAAACAAGGATCTCTATTATCATTGTCACTGGAAACATTAGCAAATGCAATAAGACAAGAAAAAGAGAGCTTTAACTTTTGCAAAGAAAGGCACCCAAATGATTACTTTTCACAATTATCAATGAAGAATATCTAAGAGAAGCCATTTAAAATTATTATAAATAATAAGGTAATTCAATAAAGTGTCCAAATAGAAAACAACCTAGCAAAACCATTTGTTTTCTTACATGCAAGAAAATAAAATATGATAATAGTAAAATAAAGCAAATATTATATATCCTTACAACATGCAAGTACTGATCTAAGTGTTTTACACAGACTAACTCATTTCATCCTCCTAACAACTCTATGGGTTAGGTATCACTATTGTTACATTTCACAGAGAGGGGAAATAAAACACAGAAAGATGAAGCAACTTGCCCAAGATCATGCTACCAATAAGTGGCAGATCTACGGTATAAACTCAGGGAGTCTGGCTGCATATTCCATGCTCTGGAAATTAAACTCACAGTGAATATTCTCCTTGAAAGTTTTCTGAAGAATACAAAAATAATTTCTGTCAGATTGGCAAACATTTTTAATTTGATAAAATCAAATAAGGGTGATCATTGAAGGATTCAGATTCTCCCCTACCTTGTTACTTGAACTACGAATTGATGAAGCTCTTTTGAAGGCAATTTGTTAGTCCACCAAAACTAAAAATAAGCTAGGAGTTTATACTAAATAAACTTTGAGTACAAGAATACTTATGGCAGAATTGTTGGAAATAGCATGAAACAGACAACAACTAAATGACCATCAATAGGGGAGTCTTGAAATAGAGTATGCTATATCTTTACTATAAAGTATTATGCAGCTGTAAAAAAGAAGGTATTGATGTGGAAAAATCACAAAGACAAATTTTCAGATAAACAAAGCAAACTAGGGAAAAATGTGCATGGTATGATCCCAATCATGTTTTTCCAAGGCATAATACATATACACGTATGGATATGGAAACACAGAAAAGGGAATGAAAAAACATGGTCTAACCTATTGGCAGAAATGAATTCTAAGAAGAGGACTGGAGGAAGGACAGGATTTTCAAGGTTTTCTTTATATAATTCTTTACTGTTTGAATCTCTTATATAAAGAGTATATTTATAACTTTAAATGTGTTTTTAAAAGGAGAAAATTTTTAAGGTAGAAAATGAAATATTACTTTGAAAATCAGAGTAGAGGAAAGGGAAAAGTCTTTAGGCTAAAGAACGCATTTAAGCACAATGAAATAGTTATATCTGTTTGTAAAAGGAATGAGTATCTCGGGGAGAAAAGAGTTTGGAAACGTCCACTCTTCTGACCACTTTCATTCATACTTAATAAGATGAGGGAGAAACAAATTCTGCCCTATTTTACCCTCACACAGAAGAATGTGAGGTACCCTGAAAAGGCAAAGAATTTGCCGTGTCATAAAAAAAGCTGGATAGTATATGTTTCATCCTGGGAAACAAGATTAATAAGAACTGTTTAATAAGAGTCGCTTTTGAGAATGGTATTAGAGTTGTTAATAGCCCTCCTCTAGAGAAGTGATTCAATGCACTTTCTCAGAAGGCAATGGAAAGTATATAAGTCTCTGTGTTGTGTTGAGGGGAGAACCTGCTGTGCTGGAAGACTCGCCAGTTTAAACACCATCCCACCCATGGCTGGTAAAAAGAGCTGGGAGGATGCTCCCTCCACCTCCACCTCCACCCCCCGCCCCCGCTCCAGTAATAGCAGCTGCAGGGCAGGGCAGGAGGCAGAGTTAGTGCTCAGGAGGGGACAATGACAGCAGTAAAAGAAAAAAAGGCAGTCCAAGAAACAAGCAATATTGTTTACTTTTAATTAATCAGACTCTGGAAACATCTGCCTGAGAATGGATGCTGGCCCCACCACTCAAAAGCTCTGTGACATCAGGCAAACTGTGCAATTCCTCTCATCCTCAGTTTACTGACCTTTAAAATGGTGATACAACAGTTTTCTCACAGGTTGGTTGTGAGAAATCAATGAAGTAATCTTGCAAAGCTCTTAGCACAGTGTCCAGAATATACTAAGTATTCAACATAGATAAGGCATTATTAATAATAATGTTATGGCCACTTTAGGGACATGGGAAACAGAAACCACAGCCCTTTAGGAATTGATCTCTACCTGTGGTTGTTTTTGCTCTTTGGCAGAGCACATTCCAGGGCTCACGGAGAAGTAAGTGGTTATTGGTGGGGGTGGGGGGCTGCTGGAGATGCTGTCAGCTAGGACACAGGCTAGAGCCGCACTGTCCACTGTGATAGCCTGGTTTGCTCAAAGTCAGATGCACCATAATCACAAAATAATACTCTGGATTTGAAGATATAATATGGGAAAAAAGTAAAATATCTCATTAATAATTTTATATTGACTACTTGTTAGACATATTGGGTTAAATAAAATAATTTATTAAAATTACTTTCATCTGTTTCATTTTACTTTCTTTAGATGGCTACAAAAAAATGATACAAATGAACTTATGTACAAAACAGAAACAGACTCATAGACTTAGAGAACAAACTCATGGTTACCGGGGGAGAAGGGTGGGAAAAGGAATAGATTGGGAGTTTGGGATTGACATGTACATACTGCTATATTTAAAAGAGATAACCAACAAGGACCTACTGTACAGCACAGGGAACGCCGCTCAGTATTCTGTAATAATCTAAATGGGAAAAGAATTTGCAATCATATCTTATAAATGCAAAATCTTTCATATATAGAGACAGTCAATCACTACTCCACCAACCAGTTCCCCCATTTGCTATATCTAAAGGATTGGTTTTCTCTGGTTAAAACTTATGTAGACCATACTTGGGGGCAGAATAACATTTACACATCTAATAAGACAATTATGGAATAACTTGAGAGTTAACCTAGCTACATAATTCTATTGGTTTCCATTTTCCATTCTTATTAAGTTTCCACTAAATCCACAAGTCTCTTTCTTCCTTAGTGTTTAGAGAAGCACTCTGAACGTTGCCTTCACACCCATTTTGATATCATTACACATTTCTAAATCCTAGGATTTAACTACTTCCTCCATATACCTCTCCTCCATATACTAACAAGTTTCTAAGAATCAAGAGGGCTTACCCCTACTTTTATCTCTCATTAGCTCTTAGGCTGTACTTTGCACATAGTAGACATTTAATAAACACAGACTATGCAGCCAAACCAATTAAAAAAATTTAAGTTCGAGGTCTCTCTTGACATCAACCCCCCAAGCATCCTGCAGTTCCCTACAACAGGATTCCCTCTGGTGAGGGGGGCATATTGGATCATGTTTAAGGTAAATTGCTTTTGTAGTTTCAAATTGTTTTTGGCACAAGAGACAAAGTGAATTAGCTCAGTGTCTTTGGTTTCTCATTAACCCTGAAGCATATTGAATTTAGAAAAATTGTGTGAATATTATTTGATAGTACATTACATTTCGTCGAATCTAGTCTAGCTACTCCAAAAGTTGTTCTGTTACAAACCAGTAGACAGATGGAAAATACAAAATCCTGAGCTACAAACTTGAAACAGAAATACCGTTCTCTGGTCACCAAAACGCCACGATGTTTGCATACCAGAGTACAATGCTGTACACATTGTTTCCATATTCAGATAAAAATTGTCCACCGAACAATTAAAAATCACTTTGAGATAACTCTAAAATCTTACTGGAATTTTCAGGCAGGGGGAGGCAATTCTTTACATTGCCTGATACCGATTGAGGGGGTCTTTCCCATGCATCCGTATGATGAACATCCACAGCTCACTTCAACAACTGTGACCATTATTAAACCATGAACTGCCGATTCAAACATATCATGAAGTAATGTTTTAATCTTAAATGGAGACGGTGTTATGTTCTGTATCTCATGAAGATGCACAGAATCTATCCACTCCAAACATCCTAAATAAACTGCAAATTTGTGAAGACAGAAAGAAGATATCGTTCATTAAAAATAAATGCCAGTTCATTATACCCAATGTCACTGACAAGGTCCTAACAGTGGGGAAGCTGGTTACTCCTTGCTAATGTTTTCTTAGAAAACAGAGAGTGGAATCTTGCATGAATGTCAAACGGAGGCAGGGCTGTGAGTCTAAACTTTTCTGAGTGAATTTGACAGAAATTGCGTTTACTCCCTTTAGTGATAAATGTACCTGTCACACTTCAACTTTCCAGGCAAACTCGTTTTTTGTTTACTGAAAGGTTTAGCTTTCACTCTTTGCTCAACTCTTCATACAGATATTAGTGCCTTAACTCCTTGAATTGACTAAACACTGATTAAGTTCCTAGGCAGGTTACGGGGTCCAGTTTCTTAAGTATCTCTGGACATTGCTTCATTTCAGAGCCTTCTCTTTACCATGGACCTCACCACGGAGAGCTGGAAGCCATCAGAGCCAAAGCTACGAGGTAGACACAGGGAGAGGCCCTGCCCAAACTCCACCCATCTGCGGTCTGGGTCTGTCCAATGTCGACCCCTGATTCAAAAACAAATCCGTAAAGTTCTAGGTGCTTGACAACAGCAGCTGCTGCTTTGCCTTCTGATTTTAGTAAAAGATAATCTTTTTTTTTTTTTAAAGAAAAAAATTCTCCAGTTTTTACTGGAAATAATTGTAATACATCACTGTGTAAGTTTAAGGTATACAGCGTAATGGTTTGAGTTACATGTGTTGTGAAATGATTACTACAATAGGTTTAGTTAACAACCATAAACTCATATAGATACAATAAAAAGAAATGGAAGAAATGTTTCTCCTTGTGATGAGACCTCTTAGGATCTATTGTCTTAACAGTGTTCCTATATATCATACGGTAGTATTAACTATAGCCATCATGTTGTATATTACATCCCCAGTACTTATTTATCTTAAACTGGGAGTTTATAACTTTTGACTACCTTCCTCCAATTCCCCCTCCTCCCACCTAAAAGGGAATCTCAAGGATGGTCAGAGAAGGCCAGACTGACATTATGCAACTCAGTATTGAAACTTGTGGATGAAAGACAGGACTGTAGTTAATAAATTTGCTAAGTCTTCCTTATGTTTTACTGTTACAGATGTTTATACATTATATTAGAAATCTATAACAAAAGGATATGTTATATTAAAACATTTATTTTAGACATAGGGGTTGAGTGGGAATTTTATGTTTTATTTTCTAGCGCAGTATTTTCAGTAATACAACTACTTTTATAGTTGGATATATCAGTATTTTTATGGTTGTATCCAGCCATGTGGTGAACGCACATTAAAAAATTCAGAAAAAAAATTGATAATGGAGACTCTAAGAAGGAAAGGAACTAATATACCTTCAGAAGGATTTATGGAAAATTATAGTAATCAAGCCCTTGTTATGTTCAGGAACGTGTATTGAGTGTGTTCACGTTTACTATTTGATTTTCAACCCTTTAGTTAATGCTATTTACTGTTCACATCCACCCTTGAGTTTAATATTAAAACTCAGATTTAATTCTAGTACATACACTTCAGTTTGTTGAATACAGAGGAAAAAAACTGGATGTGTTTATTTCTTAGTGGGAAAAATAAGTGATAATCAAATGTGAATCTCAGATTCCTGATAAGTCGTCACCAAAAGACCAATCGAAGAACATTCAAAAATGTTGTGTCGGGTGACTTACAGCTATGGCCCCAAATCCAAAAGTAAAAACAAGAAAGACAGGAATAATATTGGTTTGTGAACGTATATCTAGAAATTTGCTATGTTCGGTCATTAATCATAGATCCTTTCTGTTTCTGTCTTCTGGCGCCGACTCTGAGCACCTTGAAGTTCAAATCTATGTCTAATAATAGAATTCTGGCTCCTCCTTTGATAGATGTTTTTGCTTTTAGTAATTGGAACACAATGATGGTTTCTTAAATTTATTCATTTCCCACTTCATTTCAAAGTTATTTTGAAGCAGATGTGGCAAATTAAAAAAAAAGTCTCTATCTTTCATTTTGTGATGGAAGATTGAAAGCACGTCTTCCAAGAGTCTACTTTACGCAGGAATAGCTTTAATGAACAAAAAATGAGTATTTATAAAAGAAAAATAGGTGATTATAGTTTTTAACTGGGTTTTCCTTTAAATATATATGTATATATATGAAATCACTAAACTATGAAGAACGTAAACAAATTAACCTTGTTACTTTTCCTCTATATTGTCATTCTTCCTCTTCCTCCTCTTCTTCGTCTCCTTTTTCTTCCTCTCCCTCACCTACTCCCCCTCCCCCTCCTCATCTTTCTTCCTCCTCTTTTTCTTCTTTATTATCATCGTCATAACTATTAATTTGTCCAAACTCATAAAATCATACGGCTTAAATACCCTATCAATATGATGTGGCCATTGAATAAATGTCAGTGTTCCTACCCATTCCCTGCAATACACCTGGTCTTATTTTCTCTTATTTTCACGTCCATTTAGAATCTATGCTCTGCTGTGCTCTTTTGTCTTTCGAACAAGCTTACTTCAGGAACCTCTCTGCCTGGTTTGCTTGTAGCAATTTTCTTTCTCATTGAATTTCTTTATCTTTTCTGGTAATGACATGGGACATCACCCCCCAGTCCAGCTATTCCCAATTAATTTTTTCAGTGTGTCTGAATTGCTGGGAGTCCAACATTAGGATGCACTAGAATCACGTGGGTGGCTTGTCAATGATGTGGGTTTCTGGATTCCCACTTCAAGAGATTCTTTTCAGTAGGTTTGGCAAGGGGTGGGGACTTGCTTTTTCACAAAACTTCAGACCGTTCTGATGCAGGTTCTCGAGGCTGGCACATTAACAAACTCTGCAGTAAGTCAGTGACTCGTGACTGTGAGGCCTGTGTTTTCCTGAGGAACTCTCTCAGTTATCTACTACTATATAACAAATCTCTCCGACAGTTAACAGCTTAAAGCAACCACAGTAATTAATTTTGCTCACCAATCTGCAATTTGGTGGCAGAATGGTGGCAGTGTCTTGTCTCTGTCCCCGTGGTATCAGCTGAAGTGGTTTGCTTACAGCTGGATATCCACTTCCAGCATGGCTCACTCACATGGCTGGCAAGTGGTTGCTGGATGTCCGTCAGGAGCCTTGGTTTCTTTCCACATGGGATTCTCCATGGAGCTGCTTGGGCTTCCCCACAGGATGGTGTCTGGGTTCCAAGAGTGAGGGTTCCAAGAAAAAGTGAGTGGAAGCTTCCAGTCTCTTAAGATCTGGCCCCAAAAGTTGACACAAAACCATTTCCTCTGTATTCTATTTGTCATAGCAGTGAAAGGGCTCTCTCAGATTTAAGGGGAGGGGACAACGACCCCACCTCTTGGTGGGAAAGTGTCAAAGAATTTTTGACTATTTTCAGTCTGTCATAGTAACTTGATTATTTCAGACTGTGATCACTAAAAGGGAATTCAGAGGTAAAAGGTGGATGGCGAACCACTGGGGCTCAAAGAGAACATATTAGAACTTCATGATATTTTTTGATTACTTTTTTAGGTATATTATCATACAATATAGTGGATTTTTTTGCTTTTGATATACAGTTATATGAATTTTAATACATGAATAGATTTGTATAGCCACCACTGCAATCAAGATACAGAACAGTTTTATCATCTTAAAACACTCTCTTATGCTATCCCTTTATAGTTACACCCTTACCTCACTCCTGGCAAACACTGATTAATTTTCTATGACAATAGTTTCCTCTTTTTGAGAATGTCAGATACATGGAATAACAGAGTGTTACCTTTTGAAACTGACTTCTCACAATGTATCTGAGAATCATCTAAGTTGTTGCACATATCGGTTGTTTGTTCCTTTTTACTACTGAGTAGCATTGCATTGTATCAATACACTAGTTGGCTTATCTATTCACCTGTTGAAGGACATTTGGGTTGTTTCTAGCTTTCAGCTCTCACAAATAAAATTGCTATGGACGTTCATGTATAGAACTTCATTATATTTTAACTCATGCATTAAAAGTACATGCATGTGAAGTATGTTTAAAAACGGGCATAATGTATTGGTACAGTAATACATGTTTATAATTTACATATAAGTTCTGTGTAAATTCTCCTTAACTTAATGGCGAGGGTATGTGATCAAAAAGTCTGGAGACTGTGTCGCTAATGGTTGAAGCAGGGGGATAGATGCACGTACATTCAACTCTTTTGTTTTAAAACTTACATAATATAAATTTTTAAAAGGTTTGCAGACGTCTCTCTGGCCCACTGGACTCACATGATGGGTGAAGAGCTGAGCCTTGAGGGTATTATGGACTTGAACAGATGGCAGACAGACACCCGGTCTTCTGCCTCTTTCCAGTGTGTCATGCAGCCAATTTAGGTGAACTAACAAATTATATAAGGATTTTAAGTAACTATATATATTCTCACATTCTAGTATTTGGTAACCACATATTTGGACAACTTGATGGATACTTAAAATACACATGAGAGCAAATCGAGGTCAGTGGCACAACTCTTGTTCCATCTTTGTTCTTTTTTTTTTTCCTGGCACACTGGACATGCGCACGGCAGAGAAAGCAAATTAGCAGGCTTGTGAAAACTGAAAGTCCCTTCTCTCTTTGCCTGGTGTGTGAGGAGATCCTATTTCTTCTTAGCCTTTTGTTACTAACCCCAGCAACTAGTAGAAACACAATGGATATAGACTCTAGCAGGGGTATGACTCTGCTACCCTGATGCAAAGGAGCTTAACTTGTAGGAAACCAGCACGTGCCATGCTGTGACTTCTTTACTGTCACTGGTTTGGGTTGGGAAATTGTTTACATACTATTTATTGTTATTTATTTATCTATTATTTCCCTGTAATTTTTGCTGTAAAAGGAAAATTAAATCATCCAGACCAGCTTAGCTTGGCTAAAACCTACCAAATGACAGTTCTTTCCCTTCCGCACTTAGACCTTGATGATCCATCAAAGATAAAGGGGGAAAACTGAGACTAGGGATAGAGTTGTAGCCAATCCAGCCAAGGAACCCAGATTTGAAGCACATGACTATAGTTCCTTACAATTCAGCAAGTCTCAGCTAGTCAAGTTCTCACTTACTTCCCCTGTTTTCCTAGCCACGGTACTAGGAGAGCATTGTCTTTCCAATAAATAATGTATAATTAATTAGCATTTCCAAAAGCATGGTACCCTTCACATATAATTGTCTTCTCTGTACCAAAACAGCAGGTGCTAATGAGATCAGGTTTTGTCTTGGAGCAATCAGTTCCTGTTATCTGGCAATTATTTAGTGCTTAGGGGATGAAACTCAATTTCTCTGGGTTCATACGTTTAAAAGCAGCCTTATTACTATGGAACGGATAGATTTCTTCTACATGGGAAGTCTTATTTAATAAAGAGAAAAAGGACCCTTGCTCTAAGGAAATTTTAATATGTACTGCCTTAGAGGGCTTCATAATTCTGAGTTAAATAGAATATAGAGGTCAGTGGAGAGGCTGCGCACATTGTTGATATGGCTTTGCTGCTATTGTAATAAATACTCAACACTGAGTTGCCTACTCAAGAGAGTTTAAATGAATAGAAGTTTGTTCTTTTTATTCCTTAGACAAGATTTTTACGTTTATACCCCCACACAATTTACACACATACTTGTTAGAGATGAATAAACTCTTATTGTAATCCCTATTTTGTTTATGCCTTATGGCCTCAACTTTCGAGGTCTTTTTGACGATGCACTGTTCCCTTAAGTTAGGAAATGAGGCTAGAGTGACGTAGGTCACTGAAGTGCAGCGCCCATTCACCCTGATGATTGGAGATGAGCAGAGGAGGGCTTTGAGTAGGTGGCGTGGTGATGATCCAGGGGGCGGAGGTCTGAATCAGGAGCACGCATTTTGACGTAGGGTGAAGCATTTGCCATAACTCACCCTCAGTGTTACTGATATGCCTGTAAAAGATTTGTTCTTCGTTGTTTTTTGAGGCGTGACTGCTGCTGTGCCCTTCATTCCCTCAATCCCTACCTTTCTGTGACTGATGGGGCTGCCCGAAACTGACCAGCAGTCAGGGGCCATAAGCCAGCGGGTATGATGGCTTTACCCTCTGTAGGAGTACCATGGAGTGACAGAGCTCCGTCGCCTCACATGTCCCAACAACATGATTTCTACACCTGGCTGCACATGAGGGTTACCTGGGGAGCTTTTCACACAGAGCTCTCTGGACCTCATTTCATACCCAGTTGTGAAATCTCCAGAGAGCAAGACCCAGAGACTCAACAATCTTTTAAAACGTTCCTGGGTAATTCTGATTGGCAGCTTTGTTGATCATTGTTTCAATCAGTTTGTGTAACAGGTTCAAATAGAGGTATGTGTAAAGATCACACATAGATACACACACACATACATTATTATAACTAATCAAACTAGTGGATCACTTAATCTAGTGGATTTTATATCATGATAGCATCCGGGCACCTTTTGTAGGCAGACTGTAGAGATTAGAGAGACAACAATATTCCCAGTTTCTCCACAGTAGCTCAACTGGATGTACACACTGTACGATGGCTTTGCCTCAATGCTCTGTTGAATCCGTAAAAAATGCCCTTATGATCTCTACTTAAATATATGTCTAGTAAAACTGAAAAATGCATAGGAATTATAAGTAAGATCACTAAGCTTGAGAAAGTTTGCAGATTATTTTGGGGAAAAATCTACTTCCTTGTGTAGTTCAGAACTACCTTAAATTTGCTAAGACTCATGAACTGTTTCATGCTTTGCAGGAGACAGTGTAAGGAGGGGACGGGAGTCCATGCGATTGTCTAATCTTACATCTTTGTTATGCCATGTGGGAGACCTTGAGAAGGTCACAATCTCCTTTCTTGTTTGTTTGTTTGTTTGTTTTCATTTGGGTTGCTTGGTCAAATCATCTCTAAAGTATCTTTGGGCTCTATATTCTGTGATGATAATCATCTATGAAGCAACTGTCAGAACGGTGTTGTCCTCTGTCCTACTGGTGTTTACCATTTAGGTAGGTGACATTACACCTCCTTGAGATCATAAGTGACCTGTAGCATCAGGAGCCCACTGGTTAGTGCTGAGCAGAGGTCTCTAAGATCGCAGGGAAGGTTGATGAGGGAAGGCCTTGTGGTAGAGTTAGAACTGGGTCAGGGCCATAAAAAGAGAATTTAAATAGGTGAAAAGAGTGGTGAGGGCGGACTTCCCTGGTGGCGCAGTGGTTAAGAATCTGCCTGCCAATGCAGGGGACTTGGGTTCGAGCCCTGGTCCGCGAAGATCCCACATGCCACAGAGTAACTAAGCCCGCGAGCCACAACTACTGCGCCTGCGCTCTAGAGCCCGCGAGCCACAACTACTGAGCCCACGAGCCACAACTACTGAAGCCCGTGCGCCTAGAGCCCGTGCTCCGCAACAAGAGAAGCCACCGCAATGAGAAGCCCGCGCGCCGCAACAGAGAGCAGCCCCCGCTCGCCACAACTAGAGAAAGCCTGTGCGCAGCAACGAAGACCCAAAGCAGCCAAAAATAAATAAATAAAAATAAATAAATTTATATATATATATATAAAAAGAGTGGTGAGGGAATTCCAGGCCAAGTGGGAAGCTGGGAAGTTGGAATATACAAGCACCACACTCAAGCTTTCCATCGCCCCATGAAAGAGCGACTGAATCTCTCCATGAAGTAAAACTCCCTCTTTTGCATTCCCAAAGCACGTTGCAACTTCTGTTATTATGGTGCTTGCTATGATTGTTTTTTCTTGCATGTTTTTTTCTTCCCTTAGACCACAGGATCATTTTCCATTCACCTTTACATTGTCAAGACCCAGCAGATATCATGTATCTGGTAGATTGAGTACCTATGAAATATGTTACATGGATGGATAGAGGAGACGATGAGAATGCTGGGACGTGAGGCTGGTGGGGTCCATGTCGTGGCCCATCACTCAAGTCCCCATGGGGGACTGAGTGCTCACTCTCCCGGCGACTGGGAGTGTTGGCTGTTGATGGCTCTTTACTCAATCGCTTTGGGGAAATTTCTCTCAGCTGAAGAAAGCTGTCTCATCCAGGTCAGGGAGGGGTCCATATCCAATGGCTGGTCAATGCAGCAGTAAGAAATCTCAGCCTCCTTCCCTCAAAGTGAGCAACTTTGAAGGGCTCTGACAGCTCCAGAGCTCCCTGGGGGATTAGGCGATGTCTCTGTGAGATTTCACTGCGCTTCACCTCTCCCCTCTGTTCAGCCCCACTTGCTCACTTCGCCCTGTCTGCATCCTAAGAACACACCCCCTTAAACTTCTGGGTGCAAATTTCCACCTCAGAGTCTGTTTCTCACGGAATCCAATCTCAGACAGCCAGTGTGGGAGTTTAATTTTTGCTACTACAGAGGATAAGGTCAGAGCAACCCTGGCTTGAGCCTAAATGATGGTTTCGTGGGAATTAGAAGGAGTTGCCCTGACTCATCTATCAGAAAATAATGTCCCTGAATATACAAACCTATGTGATTATAAAGGTGGGAGGCACTCCCACAGTTGAGTGGTGCTTAAAGACAGAAAGTGGCAGCCTTGAAGTGGAAAGGTAGATTTGTGCTAGATCATGAAGGGTTTTACTAATCAGTTTGTGGATTTTTATCTTCTCAGTGCTACACTTTCATTTTTGCTGAAGTTCAAGGGTAGTAATATGCTCTGGCTTTTAAACCAAATTTAAGTAATGGTTCTTTTCATAGATGGCTATGTTTGAATTTGCTATCAGGCTTCACCTCCATAATGTTCTTGAAATATATCTTTGTGAGTTTTCTATTCAGCGTTATATGCAATTTATTTGTACTTGGCATTACAATGTCAAGGGGGAAATGATTTATGGTTGCCTGTGTATCTGTATATTTGTTCGCTGGGGAACATCTTCAGCAGAAGGGTGCATCTCCTAAATATGGTCCCTGGGACTTCTCAGGCTACACATGACCTCATAATAACTTGAACGCTTAGCCCAAGTACGGCAAGAATAACGTGACGCAGTATCCTGCGATGTGTGTGCAGAAAAAGAGTTGAGAATCATTTCCCAATTTGGTTCCAATGTAAGCCTTTCTTAGAGTCCCCTAGATGAGTTAATGTTATCCTGTGATACTTTCCTTATAATACTAAACCACACAAAACCAGCACGTATGTTACACACAAGCAAGTCAGATCATTAAGGTAAAACGCTTTACAGATTAACATAAAATTTACCTCATGTTAATGCTTTTATTGAAACAATCTTGTGCTAAAGAATCAACTGCTTTCTAATTCTGTACTTTTCTCAATGGAATTTTTTTTTTTTTTGGAATTTTTTGATGTCTTTAACTCAGAATCCTTCAAATATTTTTTCCCCTTCCAGTGAGAGGAAATAAATTATGCCCCTCCATCAAGAAGATAAAATCAGCACTAGAACAACCACTATAGATCAGGTGGTACCTTTTTCTTCTTTTGACAATATGCTTCATTTTGACAACAGAAGGATTTGGTCACCTTCCTCAACCCAATTTAAACTTCACAGAGGATCATAAACTAGTAACGAGAAACTGGATTTTCACAGTTGCATCCTGGAGGGATTTTTTTTTCCAGCCCTAATCTGTAGCTTTGGTCACCAGCCTCTGTATAATGGCTTTTCAATCGCAAGGCTACAGCCACATTGCACCAAAAAGTACAGCTTCTGTGGGTTTCCCTTCCTAATGTTCAGTAAATAAGAAATTCATTATTATCTCAAGTTTCCCCTTTCAGTAACATTGTGTCACTTAGTAAGATCCATTTATGGGCACATGCATGCAAGGACCTGGCAGTGTGGATTTCTTCGGAATCTTCTACCTGTTGTGTCCTTCAAATGAGATGAAGGTGGGAGCTCAAGAAGGACATTATTAGCAACCGAATACATTATCTTTTATCATCTACACGAATATCGATGTGCTGAACATGCGGATCAGGCATAGAGGTATGTGTCCTTCACTTTAATATATAATATAGAAATTCATGACCACTTCAAAAACAATGATGTGCTTCAAAATGAGATAGGAAGCTTCTTTTGACAATATGCTTCATTTTGACAACAGAAGGATTTGGTCACCTTCCTCAACCCAATTTAAACTTCACAGAGGATCATAAACTAGTAACGAGAAACTGGATTTTCACAGTTGCATCCTGGAGGGATTTTTTTTTCCAGCCCTAATCTGTAGCTTTGGTCACCAGCCTCTGTATAATGGCTTTTCAATCGCAAGGCTACAGCCACATTGCACCAAAAAGTACAGCTTCTGTGGGTTTCCCTTCCTAATGTTCAGTAAATAAGAAATTCATTATTATCTCAAGTTTCCCCTTTCAGTAACATTGTGTCACTTAGTAAGATCCATTTATGGGCACATGCATGCAAGGACCTGGCAGTGTGGATTTCTTCGGAATCTTCTACCTGTTGTGTCCTTCAAATGAGATGAAGATGGGAGCTCAAGAAGGACATTATTAGCAACCGAATACATTATCTTTTATCATCTACACTAATATCGATGTGCTGAACATGCGGATCAGGCATAGAGGTATGTGTCCTTCACTTTAATATATAATATAGAAATTCATGACCACTTCAAAAACAATGATGTGCTTCAAAATGAGATAGGAAGCAGTACTCTCTCTCCAATTCTGTTTCTTGTTCAAAAAGTCCTCCTCATAGCACGTAAGATTACCTATTACATTGATGGAAAGCACCAGCCAGTAATCCAACAGCTATTTCTCCTTCTAAGGTTACAATCTTTCTGGACAGAAACTTTTTCCAGTGATGAGAAAGACATTTAAGTGTTTGAGTATTAAATGTGAACTTTGGTATGGAGACAAGACCTCAATCTCGATAGAGTGAAAGAGGAAATAAAAACACAAACAAAAGAGAAAATAAAATCCACCACTGCCCTATCTCCATCCTAATGGATCATGAAGCATAAAACTTTGCCACAGATTATCACCTGCTTGGCAGTTAGAAATTTGAGAGTTGACTTTGCCAGTTATAAAATAAAACATTTATTATCAACAGAGAGGGGAAACCATACTACTAGGCAACAGTTGGTATCATTCTTACTTCAACTGTCATTTGATAGAAACCAAAAGCTCAAACTCTGTAACTCATTATTACAAAAGATAATTTAGGCTTTGAATTTTGCAAGAGTATCAAGGTAAAATGCAATCAGCATTAATTAAAATACTCCTGCTTATAATTATGCCTATGACAGGTTTAAGAGAACAAAAGCTACCAGGAAACACATGTTGCAAAGATAATTAAACAAAAATAAAGGCGCTGTAGACTCAGATTGCTTCAAATTATTTAGCTAAATATGCACGTTCTTGTTTATGTTTGTTTACTGAGAGTTTCTTCTTCACAGATTGTTACTCCCCGATATAATATTCTTCCACTGTCAAGCACTTCCTCAGATCTCACCTACTCCATGGAGCTTTCCTGAAATTGATATCGTTTTGCTGTAATTCTCTCTCTAACCTCGGCCATTGCTTTTTAACCTGCCCCTCCTGCATTCCCACGCTAGTTTGTGGGTTCACCAGAGTTCTGCCTTTGATCATGTCTTCTTGTTCTACACATTCTTCCTGGGCATGGAATACCTTTCACTTCAACCAAAGAGGATAACTAACCTCTGATCCTAAGTTGTCATCCTTAGTGCTGCCTGGATGTCCTGTGGACCTTCACAGTGAGCGTGTCTAATCCCGCACTCCTGATGTCCTCCCTCCCCAACCTGTTCTAAGTTCTGTATCCTCTACCTTGCTTAATGATGCTACTATCAACTGACTCCTTCTTCTCTCTCGCCTTTCTGCTCCTGAGACTCCAAATCTTAATTAAATCCGTCTCAGCCAAAGCATTTCCTTTCATTCCCAATGCTGTGCTCAGGCTCTCATCATCTCTTGTCTAGACCATTTCAACAGCTTCCTCCTTTTTAAAAAAAAAAAAAACTTATTTATTTATTTTTGGCTGTGCTGGGTCTTCTTTGCTGCACACGGGCTTTCTCTAGTTGAGGCGAGCGGGGGCTACTCTTCTTTGTGGCGCACGGGCTTCTCATTGCAGTGGCTTCTCTTGTTGCGGAGCTTGGGCTCTAGAGCACAGGCTCAGTAGTTGTGGCGCACGGGCTTATTTGCTCCGCGGCATGTGGGATCTTCCCGGACCAGGGCTCGAACCCGTGTCCCCTGCATTGGCAGGTGGATTCTTAACCACTGCGCCACCAGGGAAGTCCCAACAGCTTCCCCTTTTTGATGTTGCTGTTGCCAGATCACTCCCCCTTTATCCCACACTCCACATCTTTATCTTATAACTACAAAACAAATATGACTCCGTTATTCCCCCATTTCAAACCTCCATTGGCCCTCCATTTCCTACAGGATTAAATACAAATTTG
Organism: Physeter macrocephalus; assembly: GCF_002837175.3. Lineage (NCBI taxonomy): Eukaryota > Metazoa > Chordata > Mammalia > Artiodactyla > Physeteridae > Physeter > Physeter macrocephalus. The sequence goes on from NC_041228.1 coordinate 71,941,967, forward strand.
TACGTCTGGAAAAATTTGTTAGTTAGGAAGTACCCTCAGCCGTATGGTTACTATCTTTCAGCTTCATAACCCCAACCTCTCGCCTTGGTTTCCTGCCTACTCCTGGCTCCAGCTAATATTTTCCTAAGATAATTTTTAAAAAATCAATACTGTTTCCGCTGCCTGGTCCTTTCCTTCATCTAGCAGGTCCTCCCCCAAACTTTTAATATTTTTCCTTGTTTGTAAAAAATAAAATTTGTTTACTGAGACTATTTGAAGCTTATTTTTTATATTTATAACATTTTCTGCAAGCTTTTGAAAGAAAAGCTTTGGTAGAAAGTTTTCAAATCCTATCAGCTTATTCTCAGAGTCAAAAGTATGGGCCTACAATTTCAGAGCTGGTAAAAATCTTTCATAAGTCCAACAGTAATGGAGATAAAGAGATCTTCCCCAGTAATTTCTCTGAAAAAAAATTCCATCTTCATCTAGTCCACAGAGGAAGTACAAATTGCTCCAATAAATTCTTTTTTCCCCCAATGCCATGACTGTTACCAATGCCACAGAATACAGAAGACCATAACCCAAAAGAAGGAAATATGACTACTGTGACTGAAAAATTAATCAATGCTGTCTATGACTCAAAATAAATTAAAATGAAGATTAGGTGCTAAATATTCTGTTATGTAAAGTGGTGATGATTAAGCAATATATCCTACTATTATGGAAATTTCCAAACATAGAATTAGCATAGGGAGAATAGTATAAATGAATTCTCATGCATATCAACCAACATCAACAGTAACTTTTTGTCAATTATGAGTCATTTATCACTTGCAATTATTTTTCTGGACTATTTTAACTCAAATCTCAGTCATCTGGGATTGTTTTATTTGTGAACATTTCAATTTTTAACTCAAACACAAGATTTTTAAAAATCTTAACAAACAAATACTGTATGCTAACACACATATATGGAATCTAAGAAAAAAAAAATGTCATGAAGAGCCTAGGGGTAGGACGGGAATAGAACACAGACCTACTAGAGCATGGCCTTGAGGATATGGGGAGGGGGAACGGTAAGCTGTGACGAAGTGAGAGAGTGGCATGGACATATATACACTAGCAAACGTAAAATAGATAGCTAGTGGGAAGCGGCCGCATAGCACAGGGAGATCAGCTCGGTGCTTTGTGACCACCTGGAGGGGTGGGATAGGGAGGGTGGGAGGGAGACGCAAGAGGGAGGAGATATGGGGATATATGTATATGTGTAGCTGATTCACTTTGTCATAAAGCAGAAATTAACACACCATTGTAAAGCAATTATACCCCAATAAAGATGTTAAAAAAAACCCTTAACAACAATACTATTATATTACCTAATAAAATTAGCAATAATTCCTTAACTACCATTGTTATTAACAATATTATATTCTTATTCATATTATTATTAAATCATTATTAACAATAATTTCTTACTATTCCATCCAATCTGTTTTCAAATATCTTCAACTGTCCCATAAATATCTTTTTTTACAGTTGTTTTAGTCAAATGAGGACTACATATTACATTTGGCTGATATGTTTCTTAAGTGCCTTTTAATCTATATTCACTTAGCTTTCTTTTTGTTTATATCACTTATTTGTTGAAGAAATTAGACCATTTATTACACAGAATTTTTCACATTCTATATACTAATAATGAATGTGTGGAAACCAAAATTTGAAAATACAGTTACAATCATTCCAAAGAAGATAAAATACTTATGTGTAAATTAACAAAATATGTATAGGGATCTGTATGCTGCAAATTACAAAATGCCAAGGAAAGAAATCAAAGGAGCTCTAAACAGTGAAGAGACATATCATGTTCATACAGACCCAACAAAGTAAAGGTATCATTTCTTCCTAAATTGATCTATATATTTAATGTGATTCCTAATAAGAATCTAGCAACTATCCTATAGTCATAGACAAGCTTATTTTAAAATTTATGTAGAAATACACAGGCCCTGGGATAGGTAAAACAATCCTATAAAAGAACAAAGTGGGAAGAAGCATTCTATTCGCTACTAAGTCCTCCTATATAGTTATAGCAATCAAGAAAGTATATTGATGAAGAGATTGATACATGGATCAGTGGAACAGAATAGAGAGTCCAGAAATAGACTCACAGAAACATGTCCAACTGATTTTAGACAAAGGTGCAAAAGCAATTTAATGGAGAAAGATGGCCATTTGTACAAAAGGTGCTGGAAGTAACCACAGGCAAAAATTATTCTTGACCTAAATCTCACACCTTATTCAAAAAATTAACTCAACAGGGATTATGGAGTTAATGTAAAATGTAAAACTATAAAACTTACAGAAAAGAGTGTAGGAAAAAGTCTTTGGAGTCTATGGAGATGCAAAGACTGAGACTTGACACCAAATATGTGATCCATAAAAGAAAAAAATTGATAAACTGGACCTTGTGAACAGTCAAAGTTTTGCTCTGTGAAAGGCCCAGTTAAGAGGACGAAGAGATAAGATATGGACCGAGAGAAAATATTTGCAAGTTACATATTCAACAAAGAAGCTGTATCTGGAATCTATAAAGAGCTGTCAAAATTCAATAGTAAAAAATGCAAACAATCCAATTAAAAAATGGGCAAAAGACATGAACAGACATTTCACTGAAGAGGATATACAGATGGCAAATACGTGCATGAAAAATTATTCAACAGCTTTAACCATCAGGGACTTGCAAATTAAAACCATGAGATTTTTTGATATACCTATAAGAGTGGTTAAAATAAAAAACAGTGACAACACCAAATGCTGGTGAGGATGCAGAGAAACTATATTAGGCATACATTGCCAGTAGGAATGTACAATGGTACAGCCACTCTGGAAAACAATTTGGTAGTTTCATTAAAAACTATATATACAACTACCACGCAACCCAGCAATTACACTCTTGAGCATTTATCCCAGAGAAATGAAAACTATGGCCACACAAAAACCTGTACACAACTATGCACAACAGCTTTCTTTGTAACAGCCAAAAGCTGCAAACAATCTGGATATCTTTCCACAGGCAAATGATTAAACAAAGTGTGATATATCCTTAGCAAGGAATACTACTACGACAGCAACGGAAAGGAATAATTGATATATGCAACTACTTGGATAAGTCTACAGGGAATTAAGCTCAGTGAGGAAAAGCCAATCCCAAAACTTTACATACTTTATGAGTTCATTTATATAACATTTTTGAAATAACAATATTGTAGAAATGGAGAACAGATTTAGTGATTGCCAGAGATCAGGTACTGAGGTGGAAAAGAGGGGCAGGGAGGGAGAGAAGTGGGTGAACGTTAGAAAAGAGCAATAGGAGGGATGCTTGCGGCGACGAAAATTCTCTTTATCTTGACTGTAACGATATCGATATCCTGGTTGTGATAATATTGTTGTGCAAGATATAGTTCCCATTGGGGGAAACTAGCTAAAGGTATACAGGCTCTTTCTTTATAATTTCTTATGACTGTATGTAAATCTACACTTATCTTAAAATTTAAAAGTTTAATTAAAAATGTAAAGAAGAAACTAAGGATAATCTTTAATGGGAGAAAACATATATGCACTTTCCAAGTGAGCAGCAAATAAACATATAGATACATACATAAGTAGAACCAGGAGTATTTAAAACTATCACGTTAACAAGAGTCAGGAGAAGAGAAAAAAGAAAGCAAAAATCCATACCTACCTACCTAGACACATACACACCTATCTACATGCATATACACACAGTATGGTAAATAAAAACATCAAAGTTTGTCCAATAAATAGAAACGCATTTAGCTCACATATCAAAAGACAGATATCTCCTTCAGATATCACATTTCCTAAGCGAAAAAACTGAATGAATTGTGTGTGTGTTCTCAAAGCAAATTGGATTCAGGGTCCAGACTGAAACCCAGTCCCCCCTAATTCCCATGCTCGCATGCTATAAATAAAAAAAAGAACCACTTTTATTCCAGAAATGACCTTCTCCACCAAATATCTCCCATTAGACTTGCTGGCCTGCCTGGTGATATCCTCAAATCATAAAAGAAGAGAAATGTGCCTGAAAACCGAATTACATTTTTCTCTGGCGTAAAGGCGCTTCTGTATTTCAAAGGTCATTTATTTTTCCAGTTTTCCATTTTTCAATTTCTCAGCATGTGGCTGTGAGAACCTCCCCTGAATCTGAAACTCACAAACATAATTACTCAAGCAAGCAGCTGACTCTTCTCAAGCGAAGTCTCTTCCCCCGCCCTCAGGGCAGGTTGGGGCTTTCCGATCCTTGAACTTAAGTTTGCTAAGATTGTGAGAGGCAGTGAAACGGGAAAGCCTCTAGCCTTCGATAGGCGTTGAATGCATTTTAAAAAAATTGAATCTGAATTATTTTGAAAAGACTTAAATATAGTAGTAGTGGAACTACTTAATTACCTATAAAATTGTTTCCCCATGAAAATTTCAGGCCAGGTATTTCCTTTGCACGTACACGTTTCTGGGAATACTTATCAAACCAGTGTGATTAATAACATCCGACAGTTACAAGAGACAACAGAAGATGGTATGCTGAGGGAAATAACTGTTGACTTAGGATAACTGTTGATCTAAACTACTATTATAGAATGTAGCTGAAAGACGTTCAGACCAATGAAACCAGAGTTTACTGTTCACGAGCTCTATGAAAGAACTGCTAAGGCATATACTTCATCCACTTCAAGGGTAACTGAACCTAGAACAAAGGGGGGTTATATGCAAGCAGCAGCAGTGATCAAGAAAATTGATAAGCAGGTGCAAATATCAAAATAAGCAGTCGTTTATCCCAAGGGAAAACTTGGGGAAAAGAAAAAAATAAGCAGCTGCTATAAAAATATTAGTCACTAAGTTGTGGTCTTTATAAATAAGGTGGACCCAAAACACTAGACAAAATTATATGGAAAATGAGAGGGGGATGTCAGGAATTAAAGTGTCAAGGACTTTATGTCCTTATTGTGTTCAAAAGGAAGATAAAAACATAAACTTAGATTTTTAAATCAAGTACATATGTGAACCTTTAAGGGTAACTACTGAAAGACCAGAAAAAGATACATATCTCCTTAACTAGCAGAAGGGAAGTGACGAGAATAAAGAAAATGGATGAATCTCACAAAAAAGCAGGAAAGGAGTAGAAGCAAGGGAAAAGCGTGGTGGATTGAAGGCGCAAAACAAGAAATTTAAAAAATCTATAATCTTCACATTGCAATTCTTTAATCATTAACTAGATAAAAACTAAGAGAGGAAGAGTACTCATCCACTTTAGGACAATGGCTACTGATGGAGAAAGTGGGAGAAAAAGGTGCTTTGGTGCTATCTGCAAAGTTTTATTTTAAAATACCCGAAACAAAAGACGGCAAAATGTTAATACTTGTTCAATTTGGGTACAAAGGTCTCTGTTATATTACTTTCTGTTAATTTGAAATATAAGACAATAAAAAAATCCATAAATTATATATGTTCACAAGGGCATAGGTGTACAAATTAACAAAAAGAAAATCTATCCTTTGTTGCAAAAAATTTAATAAACTAAATGCTAGATTTATAAAATAGTGAAAGAGTAATATGCCTTGTGGGGAAGTCCTAGTGATGATTTTGGAAAGGGTAAGCCATGTGCCCCCTTTGCTTTCTACCCAGCCCTTTCCCTCCATTCTTCAGAGGCCAGGCAATGGCCCCTGTCTAATGTCTGCTTGGTTTAATGTAGACAGTGGGAAATAAGATATTGTTCTGGTGATTTCTGAAAGATAGTACGGTGTTCCTGAAATTCTCCAGAGTTAACTGATGCTGGAGAAAAACCCAGAACGGCCCAGCACTGCATGTCTTTTGATCTATGTCTTGATTTCCAGTTCAGTTTACTGGGAATTCTTTTAGGAACAGACCTGATTTTAGAATAGAATTCAGTACTAAAATGGACTTCCATCGCAATAGTTAAGTGGTAGGGGGGTAGGCTTCTCTGTTGATCAAAGTTTGGTCTCAATCCACGGCCCTGGTTACAAGTAGAGCCTAGAAGAGGGCCTCACATAAACTCCCTCCTACGTGCAGATGTGTGATCGTCAGAATCAATTACTGGCATAGACCAAAGAATAGTCTAGTTATGTGTACAGAACAGCAACCTAACTTTATGTAGGAAATAAGCCCCAAACAGACTGCCGTTCTTTTGGATCCACGGGTCGTAGGTTTTGCATTCCTCCGCCTTACTGCATCCTTCCCCCCAGACCTCCACATGCAGTTCTGCTCCCTTCCCGGTCCCCACATCCATTTAAACCTGAGAACAGCACTTAACCCGCCCATATTCCACCCTCGAAGCAGTTCTGCTCACCAGGCCCTGATGTGCTATCGCATCTCCAGCTCCTTTGGCAGCTGCCTTGGTTGGGCTTCGTTAGAGCGCAGTTCTTGCATCCCAGTTAGTGGCTGGGCCACGCCCTCTAGTAGATATATTTTCTTGATGTCTCCTTTCAACATTTTTGGCACTCTTCCTACTTCTAAATTCTCAATTGCTATGTGTATTAGCATTCTAGGGCGGCTGTCACAAAGCACCACCAACTGAACGGCTGAAACAACAGAAACTGATTGTCTCACAGCTCTGGAAGCTGGAAGTCTGAGATGAAGGTGTCTGCGGGGTCAGGCTCCCTCTGAAGACACCAGAGAAGGATGTATCCCAGGCCTCCCTCCTCCCTTCTGATCGGTCCACGGTCAATGGCAACATAAGTCCATCCTTCACATGTTCTTCCTGTGTACAGGGCTGCCTCCAGATTCCACCTGTTTATAAGAACCCCCATCATATGGTATCAGGGGCCCATGCTACTCCAGTCTGACGTTCTGTTAACTAATTATATCTGCATGACCCTATTTCCAAATAAGGTCAACCTTCTGAAGTACTGGAGGTTAGGACTTCATTGCATGAAACTGTAGAGGACAAAATTCAACATGTAACAACACTACGGTTTTTTGACTTCTTGAAACACTGTTAGTCATTTACATCTTTTTTCATTCATTCCTTTGTTCATTTATTCATTCAACCGATATTTATTGAAAGCTCACCATATGTCAGACACTCTGCCAGGCATTAGAAGAAACAAACGAGGCAATGAGAGTGAAGGAGACATAGGTGACTAACAGAAGAGCACTCATGTTGGATTCTTCAATACAAGGTTAAAGAGGATGACCCATTTTTCCCAAGACTGTTTTAACTGGTCAAGATCTGCCAGGTTTTTTTTTTTTTTTTTTTAAGAGCCATAGTTCCATTTATTATCCAGCAAACAATAGGAGGACCAGAAGAGTGGCCCACCCTGGACACCCTTCCAAGATCTGCCAGATTTTGATAGAGCCATTCACTTAACTTACACAGCTACAAATTTCCTAAAAGTGTCTGTTACTCAACTTACCTGTGACCAAGGAGTCTGTTATACTGATTTCACCATTTGTGATTTGTAAACTATGTTTTCCTGAACTTTGGGTAGACCAGAAGGCTCATTTATTTAAGTTTTAGGCCTGGCAAATCCATTTACCATGCTGTTGCTTAACTATAAAAGTGATTTTTTGATAAAGAACAGTGAGAAAAAGCCTCCTGAGGAAGGATCCTTCTTTGAAACAAATGTTCTGCCTTTTCCAGAGAGTATTTAAAGAGCAAGCCCAATGAAAAATTCAGAAGAAACAATAAGTAGAAGATGTTGTCATCCAACTCCTGTTACATAACAGTGGAGCTTTCAGTCTATAAACAAACTGCATTGGAGAGCACGCTATTCTCTCTTTAAATGACCCCGAGTGACCTTATGAATAAACTCTTCCTTTGCTGGGAGGACCAGCCTGTTGGGGGAAGTCACACCTTGCTAAAGGGCTGTTTCCAGAATGACAGCCTGTCCAGTGATGCCTTTAAATCCCTGTTGGGTTCAATGCATGTGTGTGTGTGAGCGTGTGTGTGAGCGTGTGTGTGTGTGTGTGTGTGTGTGTGTGTGTGTAGTGAAGTAAGAACTAGAGTTCTTTCATCTTAATAATTCTGCTTCTTTTCTACTAAATTAAACCCCACAGTGCTCAGCAACCTGAACACACTTGTTCCTCTTCACAGCACAAGATAGGCTGAGACTGGGGTCCCTGGCTCAGCTCAGCCTTTGAGGTTTAAGTGCTAAGTGAAAATGTTCTCTGCAAATCGAGATCTCTGGATACATTTAGGCATCATTGGCCTCCATGTAAGGAATTCAGATCGGCTGTCTGCTATTGGATAAGTGCCACGCATCAGGTGTGTATTTGTGCAGGATAATCATCTGGTCAAATTGAGCAGCTTTGTCCAGAGACTGGGGGCAGTATCTGTCATCAACTGATGACTTAAAAATCACTAGGGACATCTAATTTGGTGAGCCTCAAACCAAAGGTGGAGAATTAAAGACAGTCATGTGCATGTTGTTGGCCAAACCAACACACTTTTTGAAAGAGCTGGAGGCTAGGTTGGGGTCTGGATATTTGGTGGATTTCTAAGGAACCATAAATTTCAAGGTTAGGGTGGTTTATACGCACAGATGTGTACGCACACACACACACACACACACATATAGGTGGAGAATTAAAGACAGTCATGTGCATGTTGTTGGCCAAACCAACACACTTTTTGAAAGAGCTGGAGGCTAGGTTGGGGTCTGGATATTTGGTGGATTTCTAAGGAACCATAAATTTCAAGGTTAGGGTGGTTTATACGCACAGATGTGTACGCACACACACACACACACACATATATATGTATATATATTTAAAAATGCAAAAAATAAATATTAATTTCAACCCAAAACAAGACTTGCTGATGTGGTTAAAGTGAGTTCATTAATATTGATTTTCTGGGCCTAAGGATGTTTTAGGTGACCAATATTAACATGGGGTGGAGTGATGAATATACACCAAACATATTTTTAAATATTCACAACGTTCCAGGCTACTATCTGTGCCATCTAATTAAATTACAAAGATGTGAAAATGTTAAGTTTTTAATTCCCTTTTAATTTCATTTTAGACCTGAAAAAACAAAGACTTAGAGAAGTTCAGGCACTTCTAGCTGAGGGTTCTACAGCTAGTGAATTCTGGAGCTGAGATCCGAACTTAAGACCACCTGGTTCTAAAATGGGTGGGGACTTTTTCCACCACATAACGCTGCTTTCAAATCTCTTTTAAACATGAGGTCCACAGACACCCAAGGGATTTGTGGATGGAGTTCAGGCGGTCCATGAACATGGTGGGAAAAATTACATCTTTCTTTTTGCTAACCTCTAACTGAATGCTAGCACTTATTTCAGTTATAACTGTTTACAACAAACCTTAGAAGTATTAGCTCTTGTTTTTGTTTGATTTTACACTTATGATTGAGGGAAAGAATAGGGATGAGATTTGAATAGTGGACAAGGTAAAGCAAAAGGGTGACCGCCTTGGTGACAGGAATCCAGGTTATACATATTTGTAGCCTCTAAGTAAGTGGTACCCATACAAGTTTGAGAATCAGAATTACCTTCAGAGTTTGTTAAATACACAAATTCCTGGACCTTGCTATCCTGGAATTTTGATACAGAGGCAAATTCTGGTCATCTGCACCATGATATACACACAGAAGGTACACAATGAGGGCTGAAGGGGATTGATGGATGGAAAGATGGATAGATGGATAGACGGACGGATGGATGGCTAACTACTTGAATGAATGAAGGAAAAAGACAGTAAAAGAGGAAGCAGGAGCCAGTGAGACTGCTGGCCGAAGCCAAGTGCTGTGTTCTCGAGGTCTCACTGCCTGTCACTGTCTCTCTCTCCACAGTCCCTCTGTTGGGGTCCTACTGTGCATTTCCACAGAGTTAGAGTTTTCTTAACGCTGGAAAGACAAATTATTATGGCACCTTAGGGACGCAGGCAACTGTCAGGAAGTCTCACATTACTGGCAACTCTCCCCCAGATAAATAACAACTATAGAAGATGAAGAAGAAAGAAAATGAGGCTAAGGGGAGGGTTGACATTGAAGAGACTTCCAGTTCTCCTGCTTACCAACTTTCAATTTCCTTTCCTGACACTTCACTCACCTCAAGAAACACTTGCAGAGATGTAAGCCCAGTATTTTAGGTATACTTGTCGGGGGAGGGAGCTATAGATTTTCCTGAGAGCAGCTTCAGGTTTGAGGACGATTTTCTAAGTATTGTTACTGAGTTCCGTTTTTGCCTGATGACATTTTATTTATTAAGAGCATTTATCAGTGACAGTTGAATGGATTTTTCTTGTACTTATACACCACATCGGAAGTGAAAAAGGAATTTTCTATGACATTTGTCTCATGCTCTATTTGATATTTATTGGAGCCAGACTAGAATCTACACATGTTAAAAATAATCACTTCATTGTGAGGCCATTTCTTGCCAGTCAAGCCACCTTACTTCCTGCAGAGAAATAATAATATTCTACGTGCGCAAAGGCTACTGATGGTGGCAAAAAAAAAAAATACCATAAGAGATGATAAGAGGAAAAGAGCAAAGCTACTGACAGCACTGCAGCTCACTTGTTTTCCTGGTAGCTACTGGACTTTTAAGAGAGACTCTGTTTTAAAAATAAAAAAGTAGATATTCAAGTATGTCTCAAATCGTAGGTAAAAGGAATGACTCTCAACTATTGTTTATATACTTAAAAGGATTTAGTTAATAAAACAGGGCATCATGCTGTTGCTACTTAATTGGTGATATTTTCCTTCCCTCGGGCTCAAACTCCAGCAAGGATAGGAATTATTGAACCCCCAAACGTCAGGTGAGATGAGGATTATGGATATTCTGGGTAATGATATTGAGGACACATTGGTTAGATATTCCTAGAGCTGAAAATGAAAAGGTAGACGTTAGGTCCTCTCAGACCTCTGGAACCGGCTGCCAGACACTCACCCAACGTTACCGGGGAAATGAGTAGCTGCATCCACACTGGCTGCCACTAACTGCCACGCATTCCCATCGTCACAGATAACCTGCAGGTGGGGAGGGGCCCCAAGGAGAGACACAGAGCCAGCCTATACACTGGCTTGTGACCTACAGCCTAGCACCCAAAGAAGGACTGAGCCAATGAGATTCACCCTCTTGGAACTTCAAAACATGTGCACATGCTCAGTCGCTGGAGAGAGCTGAGGCCAGAGGGCTGTGATTTGGAGTAGGGCTGGGGGTGCCATGTCTGCAGTGAGTTGAAGGCATGAAGGAGTGGAAACTATGAGTAAGCCGAGGAAGCCAATGGCCGCAGGGGAAAAAGTGGATGGGTCAGCAGGAAGGACGGCGATGCCATGGCCGCGGCAGCCGGGGTCACATCTATTTATTTTCCATGGTGTTCAGCCGAGCCCAGTTCTCCTTGGACTCCTGGGAGAGCTACTTTCGTTTCTCCTCAGTCAACCATCCTTATCTGAAAGACGTTAAGGGGGCCTCTTTTTCTCACAAGCAAATGTGTTAAGTTAGACAAACTCACTTCAAAACGCCAAAGCTGAAGGCTCCACAGATGAGTTTTAGAAGTCTGAATCTCTGAAAGTCCAATACAGGTTGCTCTGCTATCTGAGAGGAGAGCATGCCTAGGAAACCCTTCATAAGCTGATAAGGCATAAAGTGGAGAAGCAATGACCTTAGGACACATCTTGATAACGGGGGCACAAAATAAATTGCGATAAAGCACTGATGCTCACAGACACATTTCAAAGCTCTGGCTGCTGGATGCTGAGATGCTGAATGTGGTTCCTGGGGAAGGAGCTTGACGGTGCCGCTGCCTCTGTGACAGCTTGCTGCAAAACAAAAGCTATTTTCGATTTTCACCTTTTTTAGAAAAAGCAAAAATCCTCCTCGGATTCCTTTTAATTAGTGAAACCTAACGTAGGTCTTTTGAAACAGTGAAGTGGCATAAAGCAAACTTTCGAAAAGCAGGGGATACTTGTGTTTGACGTTAAAGAAAATTTTTATTGAAGTATAGTTGATTTACAATGTGTTCAACTCTTGATCTACAAAGCTGTCAATTGCATGCTGTTCATCCTGATACTGTGTTGTTTGTGTACCACCTTGGGCATGCGTAGAACACTTAGCCCAGCACCTTTGAGTTCCTTACCTTCTCCCATTTTTCCTATTGAATCTTAAGCTCAGATAAATCATTATGCTTCCCTGAACCATGCTGTTTCATGTTTTCATAAAAGTGTTTATGTCATTCCCTCTAACTGGAATACTATTCCCTAACTTTTCAACCTGTAAATTCCTATTTAAGACTTATTTCGAATGCTAGCTTATCTGTGAAACTTACCCTGATTTCATTAGATTTCATAGATCCTTTCTTCATTCCACTCTTCCACAATAACTAGTTCTCATGTGCCACACTAAACTACTCTTCTCTATGAAAAGTTTGTCTAAAAGGCTACCTAAAAGGCCGTGAGGTCCTTGAGAACAAGGACCATGTTTTTGAATTTCCATTTCTGGCACAAACCAGTACTCTGTAAATGTGTACTTTTATTTCTTTATTTCTTTTTTCGGCTGCGCCATGTGGCATCTTAGTTCCCCGACCAGGAATTGAGCCCAGGCCCCCTGCAGTGGAAGCACGGAGTGCCAGGGAAGTCCCAATGTGTGCTTTTAATTAACCTAAGAGAACTGAAACTTTAGAAGATGATCCCAAACAACTAAAAAATTCAAAAATCAAAAGGTAACATCACGTATATCATACCCCACCACTTACATGTGGAATGAAATAAGCTTGGAAAAATCGAAATAAACAACAATATTTTGAAGTTTAAAGCACTAGACACAACTTATATCCAATATTTCCACTCAACTAATTGTCGAACATAATGATTGAATTATAGCCAAGAAAATGAGTAGTCTGCCCTTTGGAATAACAACTCAGTTTCCTTGCAAATGTATCTATCCTTCCTTCAAGAGTTTGAGGATAGTTTAAAGTAACTTGTTTATTCTGAAATCCATTGAAAATATTGGCTTGGAGTGGACTCTGGGGGCAAAGTAGAGACATTAACTTTTTTTAAGTAGAGAAGTTAATGATTAGATTTTCATTTTAGAAACATGTAGAGAACAGCCCAAAGAGACTTCAGGCAGGAAGACTCGTTAAGGAACTGTTAAGAGTCTAAATTAAGGCAGCGGCTGTGCAGAAGGGGAAGGGAAGACAGGGAGAGATGGAGACATATTTAGAAGTATTCACAGTAAAGCACCAAATTTTCATATACAAAGGTAGGTATAATCAACAATATTTACTTTCAAGGCCTTTTGGTAAAGTAATGCTGTTAATTTTTCTGGAATTTGTATTATGAATAAGGACAATAGTTTTCTCACAGAGAAGCCTTCAATCTTTATAATGAGTGAAAGTCACAACAGCTACTTAAAATGAGCTAATTCTTACCATTAGGAACAGCCATTTACACTGTTAGGAGTTCTCTATTAAAGGAAAATGTCAACACATTTTCCACTGTAACAGCTAGGGAATTAGGGATATATGGATACTACCAAGAATCTTTCATTTGGAAGTAGCATCGTTGTATCCATTTTCTAGAAAGTCAGATATTCATGTTTTGCTCATAAACAAGAACAAAATAACTGGTATAAATCAGGGTGTATATGGAATTTGTTCTAATGGACCAAGTACAAATAATATGTCTTAGTCTACACACTGAAGAATTTTTTTTTTTGTAAGCCCTGGAGGTATAGAGTCAAAGCAAATTCAACAATATTTAAATAGCATCGAGAATTTTGATTTTCAAAAGAACCTGAGTTGTTGGCAAGTACCTTTGAAAGACCCTACATAATAACACCATTTAAAATTGTAGCTTAAAATGTGGGCTGATTCTCAATTCAGTACCAAGTGATTCGCAAAAATATCCACCTACTTGCTCAGGACAGAAAATGTGGTGTCATTATTGGTTCCTTTCTTTCCTCTTTCTTCCCCATGTCCAAACAAGCATTAAGATCTATTCATCCTACACTTTTAGTGGCCTTTTCATCCCCGCTGCCATGTGGAAGATTGTAACACTGGCCACATTATTTTGCAACTCTTCCATTAAGAGGTGGAACTTATTTCCCTGTCCCTTGAATCTGGGTTGGTTTTGTGACTCCCTTTGGCCAGTGGAATACTTCAGAAGTGAGTTTGAGCTAATAAATCCAAAACTAGGACTCAAGAGACCTTGCAGTTTTCGCTAGCATGCTCTTGGAGCCCTGTGACTGCCATGAGAAGAAGACCCATTTAATCCTCACAATGACATTCGAGAGGTAGGTACCACTGTTGTCCCCACTTTAAAGATGAAGAACCTGGAGCACAGTGAGGGTAAGTAACTTGGCTGAGGTCATAGGCCTCATCATTGGTCATCTAGACCAATCACTGCCTAGAATTCAAACCCAGGTATTCAGACTCCAGAACCTACCCACTGAGCAGAGATAAGTGCTCTGGTCAACCAAGGATGAATAGAAACTCCTTGCTATTGGTGACAGGAGGAGTATGCACCTATCACTTTAGGTAACACTGATCAGAGTTGCAATTACTTGTTCAAAACTATGTCCTTCTCAAGTGTAGCGATAACAGGACCATGCCCTCCTATTCTTTGTGTATCCCCAGTGCTTGGAAACGTACCAGACACAGAGCACATGTTTGAGAGAATTATTTCCCCTTTAGAATTCCTGCATTAAAGGTCCTAATCTTTGAATTCATAAGTAGCCTCTGAGCTTCCACTTCAACTGTTAATAAAAATGTTCATGGACTATTCACACACACACACACACACACGCACACACACACATGCACACACACACGTGCAGACAAGGAGCCCATTGCTCACTGCGTAGTGGTACTCACTCATTATCATACCAACACAGCAAGAAAAATAAATGGTGTATTGATGTGTAGTTTTGAGAAGGTATCATAACTTTTTAAAACAAGAGGATGGCAGTATTTATTTATTGTTTTCCTCTTTGTTCTGGTTGCCAAGGAAGTTCATAATTATCACGTTTAGTTATTGCAGATTTTCTCAGCCAGCAGATTTTGATCTCTCTCTCTGATTTTCGATTGTTTTCTTTGTTTTATCAATAGCTGTTTTTGGTCTTTTCAGTTTTGTGCTTTTATTATTAGCAGCCTAAATCTTTTGGGGAGTAGACAGGATATGAAAAGATCTGCAAAACCAGAAGTGATATATTTTTGGTTTTTGTTCAACACATATAGCACATAGAATTGGAAATGGAGTATATTCATTGCTTAAGTGATGCCATGCCTTTCAAAGAAAGAATTAGTTTATCTCCTCCAAGGCACAGTGGAGGAATAATATTATGTAATGTATACAGATACAGAATCATTTAAAAATGTTTTTACCCCCATCTTTCTCCTTTTGTTCTTCTGTTCGGTCTCTTCATAAAGGGTTAATCCTTATTCCCAACCAATAAAGGTAAATCTGCTAACCCGTGGGTTCCACATTGTCCTGCTTCGGGTCGGGTTGGAGAGCAGCTGTGGGTCTGAGAGCTCACCCACGGAAGCATATGCTCACGATTGCCCTCCAGGAGCGTGCCCCTGACGACTGCATTCAGACTGTTCACACGCACCAAGCGCAGGCCAGCCTTTAACATATTAAGAAGTAACCACCAAGTCATCAGGGTTTCGTACTTCACTGGCACCGTGCAGGTTACGGACCTTTCTCAGAGGGTAAAAGCTTACGCTGCTTTCTTTAGTTCAGCAATAAATATTTATAGGATTACCAGCCCATTGTCAATGGGATAACCAAATGCATTCTAATGCAAAACTGCAGGCTGCTTATCTAGCTGTTTGATAATTACACGACCAATTCTCTTTTTTGTGCCCGTCTGTTACTGCTCCCTGGATCACTCATGATGGACCCTCAGTAGGTTTTTTTTTTTTTTTCAACTTTTCCAAGCATTCATGGTAAACAAGGTTAGATACATCCACTATTGCGGGCTATCCCATAAGTACTGGGATATACATTATTCTGTTTATGTCCTGATATTAAAATTTTTTTCACTACCACAGCAAATCTTACTTAAATCACCTATAGCTAATGAATTGTTTTGCTTCCAGTAAGAGGCAGCATCTTTGATAATTTATGTATAATAATATTATATGAAATACCTACCATTTATGTAACACTTTTCTCAGAGAAGTTCCATATGTCCTGTGAATCTTGGGCTAACTTATCTTTATGGGCATGCTGGTACTTGTGATATTATTATCAGCTAAACTTTATTGAATGCATATTATGGGCCAATCACTGCGCTTGGTTCCTTATATGTATAATCTCCAAGTCTTGCAATTACCCAATAAAAAAGACACCATTACTATCTTTACAGATGAAGAAGTGGAACTTCTTAAAGTTTACCCAGGATATGGTAGCAACAGAATTCTAGTCCAGGTATGTTTCTTTCCACCACTGATGAAAAACTGATATGATGAGGGTTGAATTAATTCTCATAGGATCCAGTAGCAAAGATTATGTACCTTTAAATAAGTAATTCAATGTGCATCCTTCCATATGAGTAGATGAGTAATGAGGTAGAACTTGGACAATCTCTGTGATCCTATTTGATACCACCCACCCTGGGAAACAGGTGGAAATCCCTTAGGAGTACTGGGTTGGGGCAGGGTTTTACTACAGTGTCTTAATAACCTCCAAGCTGCACCCCCCGCAATATACAAAAATGGAGGGTACTTAAAAATATATTATTCTAGGTGGGATAAAAACGATTCAGTACTATAATGTTAAATGCAATTATTCTTAATCATTTATTCATTCCACAAACATAGAAAGTTTTAATTATGATTTTCATATGTCTAGTGTAAGTCATTCTGCAAAATTCCTTTAATTTGTAGTGTCTATCTCCATTCCTTGTGCATACATTTGGAGGGACTAAATTTTCTCTCGTGATGTGGGAGCACTTGAGTTCAGCCCTTTTCTCTTTCTTGAGGCATGTAGAGGTGGCAACGAGAGAGCCAGCCTTCCTGCAGGATGCAGGCATTGTCTGCTCTCTGTCACTTAATTCAGTCCTGGTCCCATGGGAGCCCAGATTGTCCAGCTGTGAGGGTACCTAATTTGGGAAGCAAGGATTAGAAAGCCCATTTAGTTGCCCTATTTAAAGCCATGCTCTTCAACTGGATTTATGAGGGATAAAGCTCATATTCAGATTTCCATCTGTCTGTTTCCTGTATTGTATTCCTGTTTGATTTTAAATTTAAAAAAGGGAGTGATGTATTATCTAAAAAATTCTCTAAAAATATGATAATATCTCTATTCACTGCAGTATTAATTTTTGCAGGAAAGAAAAACAAGAAAAGACTGGACGTTTATATGTTAACTAGCTTTGCATTCCTGGCATAAACCCCCTTGGTCATAGTATATGATATATATATTTTTTGATACTTTTTAGAAAACAGCTTTATTGAGATATAATTCCCATAGCATACAATTCACCCATTTAAAGTGTACAATTCAGTGATTTTTAGTATATTCACGGAGCTGTGCAAATATTACCCCAATCTAATTTTAGAACATACACTTCAGTCCAAACACGCAAGAGGAGGAGATTATGCAAGGGCATAAATAGAAAGAGAGAATTATTGGGGTTCACCTTAGGCTCCATCTCTCACACAGAGAAAGGTCACTGGGGACCTCGGTGGTCACTTCCTCTGTGGCGGGAGGTTGGAAAGATGTAAATTAGGAGGCTTTTCAGAGGATGACTGAATCTCTAACGCGTTTAGTGGAATCACCAGCACGCTTTTAATTCGCTAGGCTAGAGACAATGAGATTTTAGAAATTTTGGATTTGATGACATAGAAAAGGCTCATTGCACTGGGGTAAGAGAGGCACTATAGGATCCTGAAGGTGATTTTTTACGTGGAAGAAGGCAGTACAATGACTTATTGAGGAAATAATGAGTTGAGATGGAAGCGCTGGCTTTTTAGATGGTCTCTATAAAAGCTTCTTAGACTGGGACTGTTTGGATCAACTTTTTTGGAAAAACTAGCTTGTCAATTCATTGGTGATTTTTTTTTTCATATTGAATTAATTGGGTTGAATGAACTGAATTAACTGAATGTTTTGGGTATCGTGTAGACAGAATTTCAGTCTTGGATGTTGATAGGAATGGAAACAATGGGAGTTGAAAGGGCACTGAAATGTCTTAGCGTCTCTTGATACTTTGAATTGGATTAATCACCACAAAATTGATTACTTCTTCAGTTACTTGTCTGGATGATAAGGGCGTATTACTGTGTCCACAAAACCTGGATGCTCTAATTAGTGCCTGGCATGAACTTTTGAACTTGTTTTAATTTTTTTATTAAAAATTTTATTTGCAATAAAAAGCTTTCCCTAGACAAGAAAATTTTCTATTTGATCACTGGACTAAACAGTGGATTCTAAGGGTGAGTGGTGAAATCTAAGTTGAAACATTAAGAAATGAAAAAAAGAGTGGGTTTTGGACATACAGATGTGCTTTTATTTTCAAGAGTGTCAATATCCTGACCTGAAAGGAATTCCAATTAAAAAGGCTAATTTATCATAGGTGCTCACAACTTTGCAGTGAAAAAACTTTGAATGTGTTAAAATCACACACAATAATGGTATTTTAAACCCACTTTTTATCCTGAAAGATTTGAATTCGATTTGATTGTAAAAACAGGCACCAAGAACCTAAACTTCATGATACGCTTAAGTAGCCATCTGTGGCATTCTCCCTAATTTAAGAAAAAATTTAAATTTAAAAATGATATTAAATTTCTTGATACTTCTTTATGGACACTAATGACAAAGAAGCTGTCACATCTACTGTCACAATCAGTCTGCCTTCCCAAGGCCTGGGTGGGAGCAGATTCTATGGGAACAGAGTCTGCTTTGGGCTGAAAGTGGACTCAGAACTGCCACTCCCTTTTGACACCTGTCCTCTGCTCAGCACGAAGTCCAAGACCACTTCCGTGATAGAACCCTGGGGAGGGGAAAGCATCCCTGCTGGATGACCGTAACTTCTGCTTCTTTCCAGATGACACCTCATGGGGCAGAGAGTTTCCTGGGTCTCAGGCAGAAATCTATACCTCACCTGTAGCTTCACATGGAAGAGGTGGAGCCAGATTTTGCATTAGGCATAAAGGATCATGGCTAACACACCTGTAACTGCTGCTAATGCAAACACGGGATCCTGTCAGCAAAGCACCAGTCAAAAATGTCCGTGATGTCCTAAAGATTGTAGGAGATGACTTAGAAAGTCATCTTGTAGTAACAAACCAGAAGAGCTGGATGTGAACAGGGAGTAGATACTCTATGATATTCAGGAGGCAGAGCTAGTGTCAATAGATGCAAGTTCCAACATAATGGATTGTGGATCTACAGGCAAAAATTCATTTTTAAAGCTTAGAGCAGTCCAATAATGGATGGAGTTGCCTGGACAGGTAATGAGCTGCATGTTCAAGCAGAGGCTGCATCACCGTTTGTCAGGGACGCCGCAGATTCGCACTGGTCAGTAGAAATACAGAGCGAGCTGCATACGTGATTTTAAATTGTCTAGTAGCCAATAGCCAGCCAGGGTCGGGCTGGCTTGGGTATGACTTGATCCAGGACTACGTCTGCCTGTCTCTTTCTGTCTCTGTACGTGTCCCTCTTTCTTACAGTTATTTTTGCCTCAGGCAGCCCCTCTCCATACGGTGGCTGCCTGCATCTGCAAATGCACGCCCTCTTAATTCAGCAGTCTTGAAGGAAAGAATTGATATTTCTTAAAAGTTGAGAATTGTTGAACTGAGTCCCAATGATCAGCTTCCCTCACATGATTATCTCTGAACCCATCACTGGGTCCAGGGGGAGGAATATACTGATGACAATACCTGGGTCTCACGTCCAATCCCGGCGCTGGAGGGTTTGGGGTCGGCCCTGCCCTACCAGAGCTCACCTGCCCCATGCAGAGGGAAAGAGTGGGTGTGTGGCTCTCTAACTACAGAGCAGTTGAGGTGCTGTTATCAAAGCCTGGGGGTGTGGGAGCTGGCAAGCCAAGACCATAGATGTCCGTTCTTCCTTCCTCTGTCCAACAGATGTCGGACACAGAAATCTCACAATCTGAAGCTTTTGACTTATACAGAATTGTAAAACAGATGAGCAAAATTTGCAAATTGACTCTTTAGAACTCTAGTAGCCTTCCAAAGCATATACTAAATGATCTATTTAATATTAATACACTTCTATTAATATTGCCTTTGGTTTTATGTATTAACAAAGTATCCTCAATACGCACAGTAGTTTGGGGATATATCAGAACTGAGTCTGATGCCCTCTCCCCAATCACTGACCACAGGAAATTAGACTAGATATTTATTTCACGTCCTGGTGTGTTCATATGTAAATTAGAGATAATAAGGTCTACTTTGTATTACTCTTGAAAAGATTGCACAAGATAATACTTCAAAGGATGATGCCAGGCACATAGTAAATGATAGTTATGATTTCTTTTATTATTATCATTGGCTTTAAAAACCTTTACAGCCAAGCCTTACAACATGGTTTTCTATTTATTTGGGTTAGTTTAACTGATTAATTAAAGCTGTTGTGCGTCCTGAAGATTTTAATTGTTCATGTCTCACTGTCTGCATGTCTCTTCCTGATTATCTTTGCTACAAAGTAATAATTATGGATTGCAAATATTGCCTTGATTTTTATAGAAACCAATTTTAAACGAAAGAACTATTTACATTAATCAATTTAAATAGAGAACACCACTTCCTCGTGGCTTTCTTGCTATCAATTTTACTTGTAGTCAAATGTGAATGGCTAATACTGCACTAATTGCTTTAAGTCATTATGAAATGACAATCAGTTGTGAACCATTAGAACGGAAGGATTTTCTAATCTGAGAAAGCATAACTGCTACTTCTAGATGATGCTTCTTTTAGGCTGACTATGTAAGTCTTGTGATATTTCTGGAAATATTTCTCTATTAAAACTATTTTTAAAAATCTGTTTGATTCCCATTATTTCTTATGTCGAGAAGAGATAAAATTTACCAGTGGAGCAAAATTCCCAGACTCTCTCATCTCGGTAACTAGTAGCATCATCTACCTCACTGCTCAAATCCAAACCCCAAGCTCCATCCTTATTTCTTCCTTTTCCTCACATGCCACTGCTTCTCTTCCTGCAAGAACCATCATCTAGACATTTCTATCTCTATTGCTACCACCCAAGTCCAAGCCATCATCTTCTCCCATGCAATCTGTTGCAAGAGCCTACAAATGAGTTTCTTTTCTTCCACTCTTATTCTCCTCCAATCCATTTTTAAGCAGCTCCAGAGTTGCTTTTCTAAATATAGATCATGCCACTCTTCTGATTGAAACACAGTAATCTCTTCCCAGCATTTTATAATCCAACTCAAATTCTGTACCATGTCTTCTTTAACCAACTTCTCTGATTTCATGTTTCATCACTCTCTTCCGTATTGTCTAAGTTCCAGCCATGTGAATCTTTCTGTTTCTTCTGGAATATTCCTAGACCCACACTTTAAATGACTTCTTTTGTGTCTCTGCTCAAATGCCACTTCCTAGGATACGCCTTCTCTGATAAGTATTGAATAAACCAATTTGATCATTTACAGTCACTAAGTCCTTTCTTTGAATAGATATTTAGAGGGAGTCAAGGGCCAAAGTTTTTCTCTCTCACAAACTTACTACCTAAAAGCAAGCAAGTCTCAGTACAAACTCTGCCACACACATACCAATATTTATTAGCAAATAGCACAAAACCAGTCACAAAACCTGTTCTGCAAGCTCAGTGAAGTCCCAGCTTTCTGTTTTTTGGGGGGCATCTGAAAAGCTGCTTCCGACAATATTCTAGCAGCAAGATGCAGCCTTGCTTTGAGTTGGAGTCAGGCAGCAGAGTCCTCAAGTATCTGAACAAAGGGCTGGTGAGAACCCACACTCTAGAGCCCTGTTACCCAGCGTGTAGGGCCAGTAGACTCACTAGACTCACATGCTCTGTGTGTGCAAAGCAGCCTGAGTGCTTGAAGCATATTTCTAGCCAAGGCACATAACTTGAGAACCATTCATTTCACCAATAAAGCAACATTTCTCTTATCAAGTATGCTAAATAAACCCTGTCTGGTGTTGATTAGAGAAGAGAGGCTGACGGCTTTTGGAAGCTGCCTCTGACACGTGGGCTTTTGTTTAGGGTCGACCCTGTGATTAGGGCGCTGGAAGTGGGAACCCACCAGACAGAACCACCTCTAGCCCCGCCCCCAGTGCGTGCAGTAACACTAATGCACGTACATAGCACGCATGCTATACTGTGCTAAGGTGAGTTACAGACAGCACAACACACTCCAACTCACCCTTTCACAGCACAGTGTATTTCTCCTTCATATGACTTTCGAGTCTCTGCCATCAGCTGGCTTAGCTTTGCTTCCCTGTATGAATGTCTTACAAGCCAGTCATTTGCAATGACATTGAGAGCCTGTTATGTCCAAGGCATGTTGCTAAGCTCTTGAGGTGAAAAAAAAAAAAAAAAGCAGAAAAAAATTGTTTTTCCTTTTTTATGCTAGAACAAACCTACTAGGAAAAATAGGAACAAACAAACAAACAAACAAACACAAAACTAGAAAGTGAGCAACAGTAGAAAATAGTAGCCGTAAAACGCTAAATGCTATCTGACCTGGTCCATTTCCAGTCAGCCACCCCTCCACCCTCATCACCAGGCCCCAAGGCTTCATGCTTCCGGGCATTGACCAGATTTTCTGATTGCCAGGAAACATTCTTTTACTTTCCTCCTCAAATTAAAATGAAACACACTCATAGTTTTTTTATTATGTGATATACTGAATGAAATAACTTAGATGTACCCCCAGTGAGCCTCTACGCATGATTCTTCTCTTTCTGTAATGTTATTGCAATTTTACTTGTCAACTGGGCTCAAAATCTGAGTGTTATCTTTGGGATTTCCCTTTCTATTGCTTTCTTATCTAATCAGTGACCACGTTCTCCTGACTTGATCTCTCTCCCTTCTGTTTCTTTTTTTTAAAAATAATTTTATTTGTTTAATTGAAGTATAGGTGATTTACAATGTTGTGCTAATCTCTGCTGTGCAGCAAAGGGACTCAGTTATATACATATAGACATTCTTTTTCTTAAATATTCTTTTCCTTTATGGTTTATCACAGGATATTGAATACAGTTTCCTGTGCTATACAGTAGAACCTTGTTGTTTATCCATTCTCTATAAAATAGTTCTCATCTGCTAATCCCAGACTCCCAATCCTTCCCTCCCCCACCCCTTCTGTTTCTTTAGTGTCATTGGCCTCACTCTATTCTAGCTCAGGCTTCATTATCTCTCAGCTGCCTGCACGGCTGTCCTCCCAGATCTGTGTCTCCTGAACTCAAGGCTACAAACGCTACCTAATTCACCTTCCGTAAGCACATTTCTCATTATGATACCCCCTTGACGAAGAGCATTCAATGGGTCCCTGCCTTGACTAAATTAAACGTTAACATTTAGAAAGTTTCAACACGAAAAACAGTTCCTGTGTTTAGATTTTCAGAACAATCTATTCCCCGAAGGTTCTGTATAATTAAATTTGCAAGGCATTATATTGATAAGTTTTCACAAAAATAAACATGTATATGAAAGCTAAAAATTCAGACGATAATCTTGATGCTTTGGCCACAAGGTGCTATTTTCACTTTTCATCTGTTATTTGGCTTGGAGATGTTTCTGACTGCTGGGTAAAGAGAATATAAGTAAAAAAAAATCACCTTGCGCTTGTATTGTTTTACAATCTGTAGAAAAATGAATGTGAATAATCATGTATTTACTAATGACACTAGAGTGTTAAAATCTGAGGAGCCTTCTTAGAACTTTCCAGGGACCATATTTTAAGTGGAGAATGCCAACAACCTTAACAACACGACTGCAATTGTTTAGCCCTGAATGCTACGAAAATACAAAATAAGTCCGTGTTTTCAAAAATTCATACATATTGGGATTCTTGTGAATTCTTTTGGATAATTTTGTCTCTAATTTTCCATTCCCAGTCACTTATTGCCATGGGGAGGCTATACTGATTGAACGCGCAAGAGAGGCTAGTTCTTTATCGCAACAGGTAATTGGGTTTTAAAAATACAGATGTACCTTAAAAATGTTAAGAGCAAGAATAGAGTCAGGATTCAGCATGTGTCCAAATCTAAACTTGTTTGTTCTCTCTGTCAAAGCAGCTCTTCCTCCAGCTGCCATGCGGATGCAGGCCCCTCTGCCCTCTTGGGGTTTATCTCCTTTGCCTCCCCTCACTGCCAAGTCTCAGTAATGTTTTTTACATCTATCCTTTGATTCTCATTCTTACTGACACTTCCTAACTTTCCCTTAAGCCAGTATTTCCCAAAGTGTTTCCTTTAGAAAATTGCTTGGGAATGCAGTAGTTTTCTAGATTAAAAAACATTTTCAGTTTCATTTTGAAATAATTTCGGACTTACAGAAAAATTGAAAACAATTATCCAAGGAATTCCCGTATACCCTTCACCGTGACTCTTCAAATGTTAGCATCTTAATACATAGCCATAGTACAGTGATAAACACCAGGAAATTTAACATTGGTAGAACACTATTGTCTAATCCATAGACTTTACTCAATTTCCAACAACTGTCCCACAAAGATCTTTTTTATTTTGGTCTAGTAGCACACGTTTCATTTCATTGTCTTGTTTCCTCAGTCTTCTTTAATCTGGAAGAGTCCCTCAAGTCTTTGTTTTTCATGATTGTTTTTTTTTAAACAGCAGGATTTCTCAAACTTTAATATGCTCATTTTCACTGTGAATCTCCAAGGAGTGGACATAACATGACATCAGTCAAACTTATGTCACCATGGAATCTTTCTCAAGGTTCAATTTGTCAGACAGGTGTTCCAAGGACACTCTGGGACATACGGGTCCAGACTATGATAGACTATCCTGATATGTGTTCCTGCGGATGTGATCCATCCTACACACGACTATCAGAATAGCCTCCCTAGTTCAGAGTTGTGTGTACATCATGACCTGCCTATAAACCCCAAATAGCTTGATTTCACTTAGGGTAAAGTCCCAAAGCCTTAACTTGGCATTCAAATTCCTCACCCCAAACTTTCTTTCCAACTTAAGCCACTGCATCCGCACACATCCTCTTTTCTCAAGTCAAAGTGAACTACCCACCGTTCCCCTGGCTTCTTATTTTATTTCCCTACTTAACGCTGTTCCTTCTGTCTGGAACACATGTGACAAGTCGCCAAAGGTTCTCTTTGTTGCAGGATTCAGCTGCAGCCATGGGAACTCTGAACCTTGGTTTCTTCTGAGCTTGCCTTTGACCAGTTGTAATAAGAATCAGTCAAAACCCCTGCATGTCTGGACCTCTCTTTGGCTCTGTTTCCTGGGATTGTGAACTCCAGAAGGAGTTTCTCTAGCTTCTCATTAGGACAATCAACCTACTGCTTTTTTTCTTTCCTGAATGTCTCCATTTTTGCACTTTGTGATATGCTTTAATATATTGTTTTTACGTATCCCGAGGTAATTAATTTTCAGAATTCTTAATTCTCCTTGTGGTGGCATGAATGAAAGCTACTGTAAGCCCACCAGTAACTCATTTCGGATGTCCTTGAAATTCAGATCCCTCACGTCATGCCGAAAGCTCCTAGCACAGTGCTTTGTATAATGTAGGGGCTTCCTGGGTATGTTTTTTTGAATGAATGATACACTGCCTGTTTTCATTTAGAAAGAATACAAAAAGTGACATAAGATTTTCTTTATCGAATTTATACGCAATTTGGTCTTTTAAAGGAAAAGGGTAAATGTTTTTGAATTAACTTTTGTTATTATGAAAACTGCTTTTTTTCAACCCAATAATTATTCCTACCTAGGGCTAAAGAGGAAACCTCTGCCAACGTCTGAATGACATTAAATTACCCTAAGTAAAGCATTACTAAAATTAACTTTCTTGTTTCTAATTTCTCCATAAGCCTACAGTCACAATGTTTGCCTTGATTAATTATTAAACATAACTCACATTTCCTGTATTAATGGTTTTGTGCTAGATATGATTTCTAATTAAGCTTTGTGTTTCTCTGATAAAATCGTATTTAAGTCTACCAAATGTCATAACTCACTTTTGCATTTAATAATCAATGTTTGGCAGATTATTTGAAACTAGTAGAGCAGTAATAATTTATGAAGACCTGCAGACATGTCTGGGATAATCATGAGCATTTGAAAACTGTACGAATCTGTGGTTGGAAACATATATGTCTGTGATGACTGATTAACATACAGAATAAAATCCAGTCATACACATACTATTAAGGAGAATGTTACGGTATAAGAGGATATGAATTTTAAATGTCTGCGTGTTTTAAGTTGCTCAAACCCATAGATGCCGTGTGCAAGTGATAGACAACATTAGTGCTGTGTTAGATTTATGTAAGACCAAACATCTTAGCGCTGAGAATTGCTATCTGAAACCCAGATGTTTCCAGAACAAGGATATATATGTAGACAAAATAGATGGTGAATTGCCTAAGTTCCACTTAGGGTTTTATCAGCAGGCAGGTGAGGGCCTTCTACATATGAATTGTAAATCTGAAATTTTTGCTAAATATTGTACATGTATCTATAACAGATAGAAGTATTAAAAGTAACTCTAGGGGGCTTCCCTGGTGGTGCCGTGGTTGAGAGTCCGCCTGCCGATGCAGGGGACACGGGTTCGTGCCCCGGTCCGGGAAGATCCCACATGCCGCGGAGCGGCTGGGCCCGTGAGCCGTGGCCGCTGAGCCTGCGCGTCCAGAGCCTGTGCTCCGCAACGGGAGAGGCCACGGCAGTGAGAGGCCCGCGTACCACACACACACAAAAAGTAACTCTATGATAGAATATTTTTCAGCCATAAAGAGAAATGAAATTCGGATACATGCTACATGGATGAACCTTGAAAACATGCTAAATAAAAGAAGGCAGACAACAAAAAACCCACATATTACATGATTTCATTTATATGGAATGTCCAGAATAGGCACATCTAAAGAGATAGAAAGTAGATTAGTTGTTGCTTAGGGTTGGAGAGAAAGAGGGGATAGGTAGTGATAGTCAAAGGGTATAGGCTTTTTTTCAGGTGATGAATATCTTCTAAAATTGACTATGGTGATGGTTGCACAGATCTGTGAATATACTGAAAACTACTGAATTGTATGCTTTAAATGGGTGCATTGCATGGCATATGAATTGTATTTCAATAAAGCCTTCAAAAATGTATGCACATTTCAAAGACAGAGAACATATACCGCATAGACATGAATACTGAGAAAGAAATGACTTCACATCACAGTTCACCAGACACTTTCAAACCCAAACAATTTTATTAACCAGATATACTCTGGTTCCTGAACATAAAGGTGTCTGCCAAACCCTTTCCAGTATCGTTGGCACGGCAGTTCTTCCTCGACAATCACAAACTCTATTCAATATTTTGATGGTCCAATAAATGATTCCTTTACAGAACTTTAGATAAAAACTGATGATTCGTTTTCTGAGGCTGGAATTGAACAGAGAGGCCAGAGTTTGTGCAGAGGAGTAACTGACCTAAATACTTGGTCCTTCTTGGTAGCGCTCAGAAATTGCCCACAATTTCATGCGCACAGAAATCATCCATTTCCTACAAAAATGGATTATTTGGGACAGGATGAATGGGGGGAGGAATTTAGGGCAGGAGAGGCTGACGATGATTTCCTTCCCCTTAACTAGCACCTAGAAAGCCCCAGCAAGCAAGCAAGATAAAAGAGTCTGATATACTTAGCATTTTATAAGTGTTGAAATCCTCCATTTTTTTTTTAACAACAAAAAGGTGGTTAGGAGATGTTTTCCAGGATGAAATGAAACATTTTGAACTGTTCATTCCACAAATCTTTTAGCTATCAGATAATTATTAATCGCTCTCTATTACTTTAAAAACTGCCATGTAAAACCCGTCAACACAGCAGGAGATTCCCCGCCTTACAGCCCTGAGAGAGGTTACCGGTAATCTCAGCTAAGGGCAGGAAGGAAATTGGAGGTTCTCTTTCCAAAGTCATGAGGACGGTCAATGAAGTGGTCAAGACCAGGCACCCTGGAGACCACATGCCTGGGTGTCAGCTCCAGCTTCACTCACTCGCAAGCTATGTGACTTTGGGCAAATTAGTGAACCTCTTTGTGTGTCTCAGTTTCACATTTGATAATGAATAAAATAACACCTACTTCTTGGGTGGGTCATTTTGAGCATTAAATGAGTTCATATTTGCAAAGCACTCAGAGTAGCTCCAAGCCCATACTAACAGTTTGTTAAATAAATGAAATGTTAACTCAGAAATAAGACCTAAAAGAAACCCACTTTTAATTATATTTGCATTTTTGGAGGGGTACAATTGATAGCAATTGGAACTTATTTCATAAGCTTACTTCTTGACTTGCATTCTTACACTGTGTGAGTGTGTTACTGAATTAGCAATAGTATTATCCGCTCCTGTGACCGTGCTATTTACTCTAAACAGATGGAATAGATATTCACACAAGTCTTTTGAGGATAAAGATTCCGTGGGATACCTTGTGGTCTAATGTTACTGTTCACCCTTCTCTACTGAGTTTTAATTTATCTTTAAGCTGAAGATGTCTGATATGAAAGACAGAAAACAGGGATGAATGCTGATGATGAGACTAGATAGATGCAATGCAAAGGACACAGGCATGACAGAAAACCAATTCTCAGGGCTCTCTGATGCCCAGCTCTGACCATGGTGACAGCCTCCAAAGACATTAAAGAATGAGACTTGTCACCTATCAGATATGAATGAAAATATCTTGACAGTGAGGGTTCAAGACTATATATATGTAAAATTAGCCCGAAAGAGTTGTAGATAAGGTGAGTTTCAAGTGATGTAGATAAGGTGAGTTTTAAAAGTTTAGAGATTAGGATTTGTCTACTAGTTATAAAAATGAGTTCCTTTAAAATATACATATCTTGTTTAATAGTTAACATGAGTATATGGGTCTGTTTACCCACAAATAATGAATCCTGAAAATTAAAAAAGGCCTTAATTTGCATATTCATTATTATTGACCTATTGACCTCAGAACTGGGCAGTCCACTGAAATGGAATATCTAGTAATAACGAAGATTCAAGAGTGCCTCCAAATAATTAAATAAAAATTCTGAGATTTGCGAATGTTTCATAATCTAAGAAAAACGATCATAACACCTCTTCCACTCTTCTACACAAATCATGCAATGATGAAACACATGAATTATTAATGAAAATGTGATACACATGTAAAAACATTTTTTGGGAAAACACACACTTAATTCTACATCTTTTTTTTGCATCTTACCTCTCCTCCTTGATTGCTTATTTAAATCATAAATACCTTTCCATGTCTTATATATGGTGTTTAAAATTAACATAATGATTGCTACTACCTAATTATCATGTTAGTACATTGTAATTGTTGTACTATGTCTTTAATAGTATATGTTTAGACATAGCTAGTTTGCTATCATAACTAACAGTAAAAAAAAAAAACAACATAGTGCAGGTAGCTCTTTGCTTCTGTTGAATCATTTCCTTGGGAGAAACTTCATTGAGTGAGGTTACAGGGCCAAAAGGTAGGGACATTTAATGGTCCTTGCAGTAAAGAATTCTTTTTCCAATAAGCAAGTAACAATTTATTATTAATGCTATATGTTATTTTAAAAATTTGCTAAGTTAGTGAAATAATTTTTCAAATTAATTTGCATGTATCAAGTTACTATCAAGAATAATCATATTTTATACCCTTATAGTTTGTATTATCTCTCATGTGATTACATTTATTCATATTCTTCATAGACTTAATTATTAAATGTGTATGTTATTATTATTCATTTAAAAGATTTCATCAGGTCTATGGATAATGACCCTTTGTCTGTCATATGTGATGCAAATATGACTTTTAGCCACTTGTTTTATTCTAGATTTGTAAGAGTTCATGTTCAGATTTTTGGTAATTAAATGTGTAAAGTATAGTATGGCAGAATGAGATTAAAGGATAATGGAGATTTTTGCAACCAGAAATATTTTATCCATATTCTCTTGTAGAAAAAGGAAATGCTGTGTTTTGGGCTGTAGTATTTAATTTCAGATACCGTATATGTTTCCTCGTTAAATATGTGGTGATACATTTCCAGAGTGAGAATCCAAAGTGATCTGAAAATACGTACAGTACAGTGCTTGGAATTTAAGTGGACATAATTTTAAATTTTCACCACAAACTGTTTTGATACTCTCCTTAATGGGAGCAAAGCAACTAAGATAAGCTAAACTCTCAAAATAAAGAACACATGGATGTGGAAGAACAAATTCAGAGGTAGAGTTGTGGTCTTGGAGCAGGCTGACTTTCCTTTTCCCTGCACCTGGGTACCCTCACCAATCCAAACATCTGCATCAGAAATAATTTTCAAGCATATTTTCTGTTTAGGTTCTCTTTACCAAATGGTATGAAACAAAATCAAGACATAGCCACATTAAATTATGTACGATGTTTAAAAATCATGCATTCTGTGGATTGTAAAACTAAAATGCGGAGAATTTATACAACAATTTACTGAACAACCCTGAGTGAGTGGCTTACTCTGAGCTAGGTGCAGCCCTAGGTATTACGGATACAGGGTGAATAAGGGATTATGATCACATAAGCCCTCAGGAGCTTCCAACTGGTCTTTAACTGGTTACTTCAAACCCTGTTTCACTGTAGTGACTCTGAGACTTTCCACGAAAATCTGAAACACATTCAGTTAGCCAAATGCTCTTGAGAGGCATAGGTAGGAAAGAATTCTAGGAAACCAGAATGAGGAAAAGAGATACATATTGAATAAAGTTCAGTCCTCACAATAGGAATTTATGATTTCCTGTCCCATGGAGATCATAGGAATGACATTTTGCATGCAGGAAACAGGTGTCAGATATGGGATTAATGAACTAAGGTTTCAATACATAGAGTATCGCCAGGATGTATCCGTCTAGTCTTTGAAGAAGGACCAGCCCAGGTAGGGCAGGGACAGGCAGAGAGCAATTGTAGTAACCACAGCAGCGTTAGCAACAGAGAGCTATTGAGTGCTTCGCGCCAAGCACTGCGGAATATTTTGCCTCCATCCCCTTCATCTGCCAGATGAAGGGAATCTTGTCTCTGGCTCCAGCATTTTGTCTGTGCATTCACCCCTGCCAGTTTTTGATCAATGGATTCTTCCTGTTGTGTTTACCCACTTCAGACGTTGGAAGTGTTCATCGGGCATTTATTCATTCACTAAATATTTAGTGCCATCACTCTGCTAGTGACTGGGACCACGGAGATGAACAGGGGAAAAAAGGACGCTATACCAGCCTTCAAGGAACTTTCTTTCTGGGAGGGAGACAGACCAGAGACTCAATGACTATAAAACAGTGTGCTCACATGGCAGGCCATCTGGTAGAGCCTGGGGATGAATGAGCCGTACAGGTCTACGAAATGCTCTCAGTGACACATGCACAGTTATTTAGTATAACAGGTGTGTAATAAATTATAAAATACATAATTATAATACACAATTGACATTATATTATACTATATACTATATATTATGTTAGATATATTGTATGTTATATATATCCAAAATCATTATATTTAGGTGAGTTAACAATCCAAATGTCCATCGATAGGGGACCATTAAAATAAACCATGAAGCACTGATGCGCTGATATGGAAACAGCTCCAAAATATATAATAAGTAAAAAAATGGGAAGTCTCAGAAGAATGCATATCATATGCTGTTTTTTGTGAGGGGCAGATAAGAATATAGAGTCACACTTTCTTATATTTGCCTAAAGACACTTTGGAGTCATATGCATGACACTAAACAAACAAACAAAACAAAACGGGTTGGGTTGCCCGATGGGGAGCAAAGATGGTGGACCCAGGCAAATGGGGACTCAAGGGTAGGAGGAAGGATTTTCACCGTACACATTTTTGTGTTTCTGAATTAAGTGAATGTATTGTCTGCTTTAAAAAATTAAATTAACATATCCTGGAACTTTTGGAGGAAAGATGTCTACTTGTGGACCGTGGCTGGCGGATGAAGAGCTGGGGGTGGAGGACCCATTCCCAGCAGAGTGCTGCAGGCTCGCTTGCCAACAGGTCATGCTCTGCATGGGTGGCGGCTGGGCTCCTGTCGGGGAGGGTCAGGAGACCAGGGTGGGAATCAGGCAGGGGCAGGTCATGAGGGCCTCAGCTGACAAGGTGCAAATTCGGATTTCATCTCGAAGGTGATGGGAGTCACTGAAGGGTGATCAGAAGGAAAGTGAGTAACCACATTTGCACTTTCTCATCATGTCTCCAGGAGCAAGTGCAGGCATGACGCTGGGCGGGGCAGAGCTGGGGCAGGGAGACTAGTACTCAGGAGATTACTGGCCATCCTTCAGGTGAGGAGGGAAGTGCAGAGGACCCCAGGCAGGGCCGGTGAGGTGGAGATCCCGCAGCCTGATCCGGGCTGCTGCCTTTGACGCGTCATCCCCTCCTAAAGTAAACGTGCTCCTCCCCTCAAACTGCCCACAGTCTTTCCTGGGATTCCACTGGATCTTCCACTTGGTGTTGCTCACAATTGGCAGGAGGCCTCGGGGAGAGCTGAGTGGGGTGCGGATGCTCTCAGAGCCTGTGGGACCCTATCCCTTCTTTCTGAGCTCTGCTGTTTTTGTCTGTTTGTTTCCATCAAGCTTGTACACATTTCCTGTTGAATGCTTACGACTGGGATTTCGTTTCTTCCAGTTCCAAGCCCTGCTATTAGGCGGGATAATCATACAGGTGGTGTCCACCATCAGAGCTGTATCCGCGGATAAGTCACTCAAACACTTCCCTCTCAACTTGCCAGAGAACTGCTGCCCTGAAACCCCTCTCCACCATCCTGGCCGCCCTTGCCGGCCCCTCCCTGTGTCCTTCTAGATATTCCTGGGCCTTCAGCAATTATAGGGGTAACCCCTGGGGCAGCAGGGCCTCTGGGACCTTGCCTCATCTCAAAGCCGTTTGCCTGTTTGCTTCGTTGCTGCCCATGCTGGGGCTGTTAAATCTTGCAACTGTTGCTTTTTCTTTTTCCACTAGTAAGACATCTAAGCACATGCTAAGCATCTCAGCACATGCTAAGCAACTGATACAGGAAGTATTCCCATATCATCGGATTTAAAAAAATCAGGGCTTCCCTGGTGGCGCAGTGGTTGCGCGTCCGCCTGCCGATGCAGGGGAACCGGGTTCGCGCCCCGGTCTGGGAGGATCCCACATGCCGCGGAGCGGCTGGGCCCGTGAGCCGTGGCCGCTGAGCCTGCGCGTCCGGAGCCTGTGCTCCGCAACGGGAGAGGCCGCAGCAGAGGGAGGCCCGCGTACCACAAAAAAAAAAAAAAAAAAAAAAATCACAGTTGTAACCATTGTAAACATATTCGTATGAAATAAGTGGAAAATACAAGACAATTATATGCAATCAACCACAACAATAGTACATAATTTGATTGTTGTGAAACAAAGTCAGGATATATTTCATTTTAACATAAAAAGAAAAAATATTGAAAATCTTGTCTGGCAGGTATATTATACAAGAAAAGTCAGAGGTCAGCAACTAATATTTTTACTGCTGGAAGGCTGAACAGGATAATGAGGACCCTGTATGCAGGTAGACAGCTTTGAACGTTCACTAAACAAATATGCTGAGGAATTAATTTATAAGTGACAAGCACTTATAGGTGGCAACATACACTTTATTTTGTACTTTTCTCTAAAGTAGGTTTTTAATGTTAGTTCAGCTTCTTATCATATAAATACTTTCACCTTGCTGTTCATTTGAATTGGACTTACTACGGAGAAATGACTTTTTGATTCTACAGCATTCTGCATTATAAAAACTTGGAAATCATGCCATCATGCCACAAAATGGGTTAGCAATTTTCTATGAATTTTTTTTAAAGGAGGGGACTCTGTTCACACATGTAGGAGTCTAGAAAAATGTTTCAGTGTTACAAAATTTAATAAGAACCTTTAGAACCTAGGACATGATGATAGAGTACTCTTTCACTTTAAAATAGACTGAAACATTTTAAAAGAAAATTTGCCTCCATGTTTTTTTTTTTAATTCAGAGATTTAAACATATACAGTTTGCCACAATTTCATATGTAACTTCCAGGAGAGTAAAGAAAGACCAGAGAATAGGGAAAGATTGATAAACATATATTGACAAGTGACAGCATATAGAAACCAAGAATAATCAGATTCCCTGTTACACCTCTGAAAGAAAATTCCTTAGCATTGAGGTCCAACCTCTTTCTTTGAATTTAGGGTAGAATTTGCCTTTCATTGAACTAGAACACTAAAAGATCTTTGAAGTGTTTTATGCTAGTCTTTAGTCTTTCTAGAAAATTATAATTCAAATATGCTCTAAAACACTATTTTAAACCTTGACATATGCAGGTTAAAGAACAATAGTTAATAAATTACGTAAAGGCGGGTAAGACTGCTACACTGGTGGCTCCAAATGAGCCATGTCTCCTGATACTCTCACCTTTCTAGAGGCCCCTCCCACAATGATGCTGGGCTTGGTCACATGACTTGCTGTAGCCAATGGGACAACAGTAGACATTACTCTCAAGTAGAGGCTTGATAAATGCTCGCATGTTGGGCTTCTCTTTTTGGAACCCAGCAGCCTGGCTGTAAGAAAGTCTGTCAAGTTTTCTTCAAAAAGGGAAGCCATGTGGAGGAGAATGTGGGTCAACAGCCAGCACCAGACATATGAGTGAGGACTTCTAGAATATTCTAACCGCAGCAGAGCTCCTGGTGGAAGGTTCACGGGAGTGACCTGGCTAGTACCATGTGAAGCAGAGCAATCCAACTGAGCCCTGCCCAAATTCCTGAGCCACAGAACTCTAAGCAACACACTGATACTGTTTTAGGTAATTAACAGTTTGGAGCAGTTTGTTACACAGCAGTAGATAACAGATTCAGGAAGCGTTAGCAGGGACTCCTAAAGTTCTTTCTGGAAATAATTCCAAGGTACCTTCTTCATTGACATACACCTCTCGTACTTCTGTCATCTACTTATTTACTATTGAGCCTGTCTTTCTCATTCTGACTCTAACTCTACCAAGCTGGAAAGAAGAACTGAGATGGTTGGTTCATGTGAAAAGTGTTGTGAGAACAGCTTTATTGTATATTGACTCAAACAAAATGCCAAGTCCTTGTTGGATCTCAAAGAAACAGCATTCTTGAAGATGGTATATATCTTAAATTAATTCCACTCCACAGAGTGATCAAACTGTGGCTGGGACAGTCTGGTGGAAAGAAAATGTCTTTAAGGAATTCCTAGCACATAAGCCTTCTGTGGTCCAATCAAACCATTGCCTCTCTGTTTCTCTATATGGAATGTATCCTCACAACCAATTCCAGCCACTAAAATGTGTAGGACTCTCTGGAGGAATTTGTTTTCTTAAGAAATAATTATTTGAAATATGAGGTTTATTAGATTGAGAAAGACATCGGGTGTATTTTCATCCTTCTTTCTTTGGAACTAACATGACTTAATAAAAGAATGCATTAGAAGTAGTTGCAGCAGTAGAAGTATATTAGGAGAAGAGCCCACAGTAGTGAATGGGCAATGCACCACTTCTGGGGGATGGTGGTACTATTCCACTGAATTGTGGGGATTGTATCTCGAGTTAGAAACTACAGCAACTAACTGGTTCTAAAAACAAAGTGTCTGGATACCAAGAGGAAAAAGATGTCACCTGCCATCAAGCATAACTACTGTTAGCATCATCGCTGCTATTTCCATTGTTTAAAGGATGTTCTCTGTGTGCTTATCTATGGCATTATCTACCGGTGGGGGGGTATGGACAGAAAGTTTAGATATAAAATGCCATTAAAGAGAGTCCTGATCGGACAATGACACAAACGTGATACTTACAGAGAGGAGTATTTGGACGGCACTGTGGATGACCTCCAGGTACTGGAAGTCGACGATGCAGCCGGTGACGGAGACATACGTGTAATCGTCCATCATGCCGTGGGCTGACGGGGGCAGCACTCTTCGGACACAGCCAGGCCCGTGTTCCCGCCACCACGACCGGTGTACAGAGATGTTGAATGTCATTAGATCCGTATCCTAGGATATAAGGAGACAAGAGAGCAAAAGGAGACAATCATATCGCATCACATCTTTGATTTTCACCTTAGGAAGAATTCAGGATGAATGAAATTGTTGAAATGGTTTAAATTTCAAGTAAAAAGTGACAAAAGACAAAGTTAACATTGGCGACATGTATCATATGGCTAAATGAAATAGCTCATTTTTCACATCGGTTATAGTTATTCAATGTGGTGATATAATTCTTTGAATAATAACATTTCAAGGTTAGCACACATCAAAAATCCAGAGATGACATGTTTATTTAAAAGTTCCTATGTTTATTTAAAAATTATATTGTCCACATCGAAATTTTCTTCTGTATTTTCTTGTTGCTCCATTGCCATTGGCATCACCATCATGCGCTAACATTTATTGAGAGATTTTTTGCGTGCTAGACATTGTTCTGAGTACCTGTCACATGTTATGTGTTCTTGAACGTACTATCATCATCCTAACTTACAGTAGGCTGAATAATGGTCTCCCCCAAATACATTTATGTCCTACTCCCTGGAACCTGTGGATTTTACCTTATATGGCAAGAAAAGGACTTTGCAGCTGTGATTGCATTAAGGGTCATGAGATGGGGGTATTATCCTGGATTATCTGATGGGCCCTAAAGACAATCACATGTCTCCTTATAAGAAGGAGGCAGAGGGGAAGTAGACAGACACAAGGAGGAATAGAAGGACAGTGTGACCACCGAGGCAGAGCTTGGAGTGATGTGGCCACAAGTCCAGGAAAGTCTGAAAATAAGCTATGAGAATATAAATTTCTGTTGTTTAAGACACCAGGTTTGTAGTATTTGTTGTATAACGATCATAAAACAACAACAACAACAAAAACAAAACTAAAACAGGTGAGGAAAGAAAGGCGAAATAAATTGCCCAACTTCGTTAATAAATAAATTAAATGAACTGCCTATGTAGTGGTAGATCCAGACTTGACCCTCTGCAATCTGTACTTTTAGCTGTGACGCGATGTTATCCCATTACCGACTATGTTCCCCTGCCCAACCCCTTACAATTCCTCAGACCCTGAAGGGAGCTAGATCCTTCCTCCCAAGTTGTTTCCAAAAAAATGCCACTACAGCTGAGCAAAAGAACAAAGAAGGCAATCCTTGACTTTTACATATCAAAATAGGCTTTCAGAGCTCTTGACAGAAACACCAGTGCAGGTGTTTAATCCTCAAGAGATGCCCCTTAGTATTTGCAGTGTCAGCCACGAAGAACTAGGGCTATAACGTTTTTGTCATAAACAATAGTTTGAAAAGAATAGATGAGGAACCAGACTCTCGACTCCCAGATAAGCTAAAGATTACAGCTGCCCGTGTGGAGCAGGAAGGAGGAGGTGTGATGATGGAGAGATGGCAAGGGCGCTCGTGGACTGTAGGCCGTGGACCGGGGACAGTGGATCAGGAGGAGGGCCGAGGACGCAGGAGCAGGTCAGCTGGTCCGTGTCCCAGCCTCCACTCCACGCGAGCTTGTTGTCACTGGTGCCAGGGGGACCTGTTGAGTGGACACCACGCGTGGCTTTTGCTCAGCCGCCCAGGGGCCACCCACTGATGGTGCAGCACAGATAATGCACATCTGTGCCTCTCAGTGCCCCTTGGAGGGCAAGTCCCCATCTCAGTGGCATAGGACACTCCTAAGTACCAGAAATTGGGAACTCTGAAAACTTAGGGGAAGCTGGTGTGAAATGGAAAGTTCTTGAACTTCTAGGTGTCTGGGACTGAATACAACCAGCGTGGGAGCCCCTCGCCTGCTGTTACTCCCTGCTGTATGTGGTACCCACATCGCAAGGTGAGAAACATTTCCAGTTTCGGCTGGTAGGCAGTTATTTCACAGTTTTAGATTCTCCTCAACTCAAGTAATTCAAGTACCATTGTAAGTATGCCTCTGATTAGATCAATAATAAAACATTTTCTATCTTTTTTGTTTGTTTGATTGTTTTGGTTATGGTTTGCTACACATATCATTCAGTTACCTTCACAGTTACAGAATTTTATGGATAATAAAACATTTTACATCATTTTTTTTTTTGGGTTGTTGGTTGGCTACACGTATCATTTGCAGTTACCCTCTGGAGGGAAAATGTTATAGAAAAATATAATTGCTTTCGCAAGTGAATTCAGTTTCATACAAAGCAATTTACCTACAGGCAAACTGCATTTTGCTTCCTTTCCTGGCCAGCAGATTTAATCTCTTATAGTTAGTCTTGGTCACTACAGAAAAACGATTATTTCCAATTTTAATAGAATTCATTAGGTTCAGGATAAACTAGCATGATCTCAAAATCCATAGCAATTTCTATTCTTTACGCATTCTTACCTAGTGGCCTTTTCTATTGCAGGACTGTAAGTTCCTTTCAGTATGACTTTGACTGAAATTTATATTACCCAAATAAAATAAAAGTAAATTTATGAACTAATAATACATATTTGTAACACTCACAGAAATCTCTCAGTGCAGTTCTCACTTGATTTGTTGGCACTATAACATGTTTATAAACTGCTCTATTCTTTGCAATGACTGTATTAAAATTTGAATGAGAAAATCGATAGCATCAAATTATACTTAAAGTTTAGACCTCTTAAATTTGGTATAAAATTTTATCACACGTTTGCGTCTGATTTCTATCTCCTTCAGTAGTTAGATTTCAAACATTAAAAAACACCTTAACACATAATAAACTCAATTTCCTATGTCGGGCACGTCAAAGGAAATGCAACTCAGAAAACTACGATCTTTTAATAAAGAAAAAGTAAATAAATAAATGCAGAAGTTCATTTATTTTGTTGACATTTTGGCTATCATATCAAAGCTTGTAGTTTTCAAACACATGGGTTAGTGCTAAACCATAGGTCAACAAAGTAACCTTAAAAATAATTGAGTTGTTAAGAAAATTGACAACTGATGTCTTTGCCATTGTCCTTAGTATTTAAGAGATATGGATAATGGTATTTGTATTTATGCAAGTGTATGTGATTACCAAGGGACAGTTTGTAAAACAAGGAGGAAGAAAGCAAGGAGAGAGAGAAGAAACCATGAAGGGTTTGGGAGGTTTGAGGACAGCCTGGAGAGACAGAGCATGTCCAGGCCAACAGGAGAAAGAATTTCAGGGAAGTTGGTAATGCCAGAGGCAAAAACTCCTCCTAAAATAAAACAAACAAACAACAACAACAAAAAGCAGCACTGAATTTGCTGAGTGGTGGGCAATGGGGACCTTACAAAATGCAATGCCGGGAGAGCGTTGGGAGTGAAAAACTGCATCTCAAGGAATTGAGGGGATTGAGAAGAGAGGATTCGGTGTTTTTCATGAAGTTGGGAGTCCAGGTAGTAAGAACATGGGGTGACAAGAAGAACAAGAGTCAATCCGTGCATCTACTCATACTCACAAAGTTATGACTTAAAATTATTCCAGAACACTGCTTTTCCCTGAATATGTACTCAACTAAATACTAAATGTTTAAAAGCCCTTTCATCTCATTAGTGTGAATCTCAAACTTCCCATTTTCTTCAAGTACTTGAATAAAAAAAAAAAAACCACAACGAATTTCCAGAATTCTTTGAAATGCTCATTAACTGTGTATGTGGATATGCCTGCCCACATTTTATTCCCAGTAAGTGTAGCTACAGTATTGGAATAGGCTCACATCCTGAAAAATTCAATATTCACTTTCTATTACAGTAGACCACTATATAATTTTTCATTAATCAAAGAACTAGTCTTTCTCTTATTCTTCTTTGTTCTTTTAATCCTCTGCTTTTTTTGGTATGTATCTAATTTAATTTTAGCTAATCCTCTTTATTTCTAGAAATGGACTCCCAACTACTAATAATCATTTTTTTCCTTTCTCCTTAGTTGTGGCTGGAAGGGTCATTGAATCCAATTTTGTATGGCTATCTACTCTGTCTTTTCACTGTCTTTTGTCATAAGCCAGCCCATCTGGAAGTGAAAATGTGACTTTGAAGAGATGTCCACATGTATTTAAGAAAATACATTTTGCTCAATTTTAGAGTTAGCTTTGGGTTTACATTTATATAATTAAATTCATGTCAGTTGAAATTTCTTTTGAAATACTGTTTATCTCAATAGGAATTAGAAAAATTAAAACAAATGTCTTACATTTCTAATTTTCTTTTCACTGAAGCACCAAACATTTCAGAGAGTACTGTAGATCTATATCATAAAGGACAAACACAGTGCTTGGTAGTGAGGTTTACGTGTTTGGAGCCCATTATACAAAGACTTAGCATCAGTTTAATTATGGATATATCAACAATTATACGTTATTTTTCTATATTAAAAGCAGCTCTTAGGGATAAGCTTAAAAGGTTTTCAAGCTTCCATTTGAAAGTGTTTGTCAGTTACTGTTGCTTTCTTTTTTTTTTAAAAATAAATTTACTTATTTATTTACTTTTGGCTGTTTTGGGTCTTCGTTGCTGTGCGCGGTCTTCCTCTAGTTGCAGCGAGTGGGGGCTACTCTTCATTGCAGTGCGAGGGCTTCTCATTGTCGTGGCTTCTCTTGTTGCGGAGCACGGGCTCTAGGCGCACAAGCTTCAGTAGTTGTGGCACGTGGGCTCAGTGGTTGTGGCTTGCGGGCTCTGGAGCTCAGGCTCAGTAGTTGTGGCGCACGGGCTTCATTGCTCCGCGGCATGTGGGATCTTCCTGGGCCAGGGCTCGAACCCGTGTCCCCTGCAATGGCAGGTGGATTCTTAACCGCTGTGCCACCAGGGAAGCCCCCTACTGTTGCTTTCTTAAAGGATTCTTCCTGCAAGCCACAGCACCTCGTAATTATTTAGGCCCATGCCACTGGTGTTGAATATAAAGGACAGTCTGCAGAGCGAGGAGCAGCCACTGATCGTTTTGATTTTCTGTTTCTTATCCTTACAACTAGGTATTGCTAGGGCTTTTCAATTGTCTACTGTTGATCAGAGGCCGGAGGCAGAGCTGAAAGCAGTCAAGCTTTTGATCTTCAATCTTGAGCTTAATCCCCTAGATTGCACTACTTTAGGAAGCCGTGAAGTCTCATCCATCTATTCAACAGATATTTATGGAGTTTCTAAAATAAGCTATGCACTGGCATTTAAAAGTGAACAGAAGATCTTATTCTTGCCCTCATGGAACATATATTCTCGTGGAGAAAACAAGTAATAAAGTAAACAACTATAATTAAAGTAGACAAAAATAATTATACATTGTAAAAACTAATAGAAAGAGAGTAATGTGATGGAGAGTGATTGGGATAAGGAATGGAGTTACTTTACACAAGGTGGCAGAGAAGGCTTCTCTAATAGCTGATATTTGGGCGAAGACCTGTTGGTTGAGAAAGAACCAGAAGATGTGAAGATCTGGGGAAAGAGTATAGCAATCAAACAGAACTGCAAGTACAAAGCTCATGGGATGGCAAAGTGGTTTAAGTAAGTATTCCAGGGACTGACTGAGGGCCCACATAGCTGGAATGAAGTTGAGGTCAGGATAGAAGTGGTACAAGAAAAGATTGAAGACGTAGGAAACAAGCTATGATAAAGTCTGGATTTTACTCAAAGTCCAGTTGGGAGGTCAAATATTGATATCGCCTGCTTTGCATTTTTTAAAAGATCATTCTAAGAACTGTATAGAGAATGGATTTGACTAAATGGAAAAGTGGAAGCCAGTAAGGTGGTTATTGTAGCAGGTCAGGTGACTTGGAGAAAGATGGCGGCAGTAGAGGGGGTAGAACAGAGAGGGGAGACATATTTTGGAGGTAGGATAGCATCTAGAGATGAGAAGAGATAAATGAAGGAAGACTTGTTTCTGATTGAGCAGGAAGGCTCCCATCTGCTGATGGCAACTCTCTGAAGAAGAGGGCAGCTCTGAGCCACCAACACCAACCGTTGGGCAGTGGGCACCACAGCCCTGTAAAGGGGGGGAAAGATGGGGCACAAAAACAGTATTTACCAGTGTATTTGTATCAATTTGCCATTTTCAAACCATTTTCCTTATATGTGGGTTAAAACAAATAAGTAATCACACTAAATGGTGTTAAAAATAAGGATTTTTAGTGTAAGAGAAAAGAGACCGTTATGGGATCAAAGAAAATAGGTGTAATTACTGTAATTTGGAAAACAGAGTCTACTGCTCTTCCTGTTAGTAACATAAATTTTAGTAATATATTTTACTATCCATTTTTTTTTTACTTTAGAAATGAGAACTAAAATATTACCCATTATCAATTAACCTTAAGAATGATGAAATCAATTCATTTAAATTTCCTCCTGATGTTACCTACACAACTTTTATTATCATGCTCTGAGTTGTGGCTCTAGTGCATTCAGTCATACTGTTAAGTATAGAATTTTCATAAAAGGTATAATGTTTGTGTTCATTTATTTTGTTGTGGTCTTTTAATTCATTCAGTCAAATACCTTAGTCCTAGAGTAAACAGCACTTGATAAAAATAACTCTATTGCTGAGTCTTTTAGTTATATTCATATATGGATTAGCTGAATTTTAGGATTAGTACAGTTTTAGTCTGTAAGTGTATATATTCACTGTTTTATTTAAAGGATTAATATAAGCTCTATCCCCTCAGTCTTTGAAGGTTTGGTACTGTAGGCATGGCACTTTATACATGTAAGTAAAATTGTACCACTGCTAAAAAATACATGATGTTAAAATTGAACTGAAAATATCAAAATGCACTCATGATTTAAAATCATTATATAAAATGTGTGTGTGTGTGTGTGTGTGTGTGTGTGAACTCTGTCCACTGAAATGGCTTAGAAACTGTGTCACCCCAGTAGCAATGAGCACCTCCGGTTCATGTTCTCTAAAACAACCCCTCGCTAAGAAGAACCAAGGTTATTCCCTGAGAAATGCTAAATCCAGGTGTGGCGCAGGAAGCAATAAGCAGAGTGTGCAATATATTTTTGTGCTAGAAATTAAGAAAATTTTTTAAAATTGATGAGTCATGTTAAAAGGATATAGGAGCCAGTATGAAGCGTCTATCACTGGCTAAAGTTGTGATAATTTGACCATTAAAAAGGATAATGACTGAGGCAGACCAAACACACTGAATCAATGAAAATCTGTGATTGCATAATACTCAAAAAAGAAAGGCAGAAAAACACACTGTTAATATTCTATGTTCTCCCGAGTGCCTGGTCCTTTCACGTAATTTTATATCTTTGTTTGGGTGGGGATGACACATTACTTTTTCTATAATCAAGCTTGCTGACTCACATGGCAGATTATAAACCAACTATGACCTGCACTGCTTTCCAAGTGCCAAGCTCACAATAACAGCTCAATATTTTAAGTCAAACGAATGAACGAGCCTAGCTACTGGATTTTTTGAGGCACAAACTCATTTAAGAATTGAGAAAACCTAAAAAAACCCCAGAAGGTCACTGAACATCCATAATTGCTAGTGGGAGTGTGAATTTGTGCAGCCACTTTGAAAAAAGTTGTGTATATCCACTGTAGCTAGATAAATGTATGCCTTATGACCTAGTGGTCCCACTCCTGAGTATGAATGCATTATCAAATGCACTTTTTAAGAAAGGTAAGTATGGAGAGAATCAGCCATCTGTCTCATGTGTTTATTAAAATAACTGAGACACTGTGCAAAACTAGGAGGAAAAGAACCATGGTGAAAGGTTGAATTTCTTTTCAAAACCATTGGATGCTGTGGAAGGAACCAAACGAACAACCCCCCACCCCACCCCCAGTTTTCTAATAATGACTTTAAAGAAATCACTAGTCCCATTAGAGGAAAT
Source organism: Physeter macrocephalus (assembly GCF_002837175.3). Classification (NCBI taxonomy): domain Eukaryota; kingdom Metazoa; phylum Chordata; class Mammalia; order Artiodactyla; family Physeteridae; genus Physeter; species Physeter macrocephalus. The sequence continues at coordinate 71,985,957 of NC_041228.1, forward strand.
GATACAAATGAAGCCCACCTCCTGCAGGCCCACCTTGAAGGGGGGGGGGGGTAGGCGAAATACAGCAGAAATTTACAAACGTCTGCAATTTGCAGGAAGACTTTTGTTTTCCTTTTAAATGTCAACCTCCCCTTCTCTTATCCGTGTTTACTTTGTAGTTGTCCATTCATTAGCCGTGTCTTGTTTTATGCTGATTTGCTTTTTAAAAAAAATCCATATGTGTGCACTTTTTAAAAATCCATATGCACAGAACTTTTCTAGAAGGACATACTTAGTAGTGGCTGCCTCTGGGGGAGAGGCATTGAAGGTTTGGGGTAGGAGATTTACTTTTTAAGTCTTTTGTATTGTTTGAATTTATTACTGTGAATATATACAGTAGTGGCTTTTTAATTAAAATGTTTTTTACGTGTAAGTTACACTTAGAAAAACTTGTTACCAGTTTTAGTTTTTGAATTTTTTTTACAGAGCAGCTTTTTATTAGCTATCTATTTTATACATATTAGTGCATGTAAGTCAATCCCAATCTCCCAATTCACCCCCACTTTTTTTTTTTTTTTTTTTTTTTTTTGTGGTACGCGGGCCTCTCACTGTTTGCGGCCTCTCCCGTTGCGGAGCACAGGCTCCGGACGCGCAGGCGCAGCGGCCATGGCTCACGGGCCCAGCCGCTCCGCGGCATGCGGGATCCTCCCGGACCGGGGCGCGAACCCGGTTCCCCTGCATCGGCAGGCGGACGCGCAACCACTGCGCCACCAGGGAAGCCCCATCCCCACTTTTGATGTGCATCAGGTGCATAGGGCAGAACCAGGTATGTGCCTGCGAAAATAGCCTTTCAAAGCTGAGCATTTGTGCAGAGAATGCAACAACCTTTCAATGCAATGGAAAAAACCACTTCATGCCAGTGATGCCTCAAATATTATTTGTGAAAGTATAATGTACATTCCCAGATACTGACTTTTATGGTATGTAATTGCTGCACCTGACGACACTAAGATTTGCCTACAGATGATTTTTTAACAATAAGTGTACATGTTGCTGTAATCTATGAATTTTAAACACCTGTAGTTTACTTAGCTAATTACCAAGCCCATTCAACACATCTGGCTTCTCTGTCTTTGTGTTAATCAATAACTATTTGATTACAATGTTATGCCTTTTATGCTAATTGGGATTTTGAGACCATTAAATGGTGCTACCTTTGTGTTTCACGCCTGTACTACTGTGTTATATTTATAGTTTGTTGTATTCAGAATTCATGCTGCATGTGCATGTATGCACACATTTTACTTCATTTGCACAACAGAAGTGTTTCTATTCAATCTGTTTTTTGCCAAGTTTACTGTCTGAAAAGAAAATCCTTGCTTATTTTAAAATTTTGGTTGGAAATTTCCTTGTTTGAGAAAAATAGATGTTTGTTTTAATCCGGTAGATTCTTTAAAAAAAAAAAAAAAAGGAAAAGTCATATGAGCCTTTTAGTCGTTCCCTTTTTCAAAGGTAGCCGGATAAATTGAATAATACTGGTATTTCTTTTTTTTTTTTTTTGCGGTACGCGGGCCTCTCACTGTTGTGGCCTCTCCCGTTGCGGAGCACAACTGAGCCTGTGCTATAGTTCAGTTTTGTTTTTTTGTTTTTTTGGGTTTTTTTTTTGGTACGCGGGCCTCTCACTGCCGTGGCCTCTCCCGTTGCAGAGCACAGGCTCCGGACGCGCAGGCTCAGCGGCCATGGCTCACGGGCCCAGCCGCTCCGCGGCACGTGGGATCTTCCCGGACCGGGGCACGAACCCGTATTCCCTGCATCGGCAGGCGGATTCTCAACCACTGCGCCACCAGGGAAGCCCCAATACTGGTATTTTTGATCTGTGGATGTAGCTGCTGGTGTGGTTTAAAACCCTCTGCAAAAGAAGACTTTTTTCTCAGCTGCTTCCTTTGCTCAAATAATCGTGAAGGCTGGAAAGAGGTCTGATTAATTGCAAACTTGGATGTGGTAAAAACCTCTCTGGCAGGTTAGCTCTCACCATCAGTCTCAAGTTTCAGAGTAACCATCTTGGAAGGCTTGCAGGAGGGAGCCTCTTGGGATCTGGAAATTCCAGAGGCAAGGACTCAAATGCAGAGCTGGATTTCTATTGCAGCAGTAGGACGGGGGTTAGCCTACGCTTCTTGCTCACCTCCTCACTGGGGTCTTTAGGGTTCCACAGATCTCGGTGTGTATATGTGTGCACGTGTTTGGGGGAAGGGGGGCTATTCACTTTGCTGTGGGGCAGGCGCTGAGCTGAGAATAAAAGCCCACATCTGACCACGATATTCATTTTGAGAGTACTGTCTCTCTTCCTGTCTCCACAGATCCCCTAATACGGCTGATAAGTAATCACACCAAGTATGGAGATGCTTCATGTCAGCATTAGCTCTCTGCCTTTCGTCTAAACAAGATTAAGTGTCACTAGCCAGATATTCCACAAGTATATAAGGCCCAGTGGCCGCAAAGGACATTGTTTATTTTATCACTATTAATTCTTTAGGGGGGGAATGATATTTAAGGGCATTTTTTTTAACCCCATGGCTGAGTCATGGGGTTTTCTTTCCTAGCGTCCTAAGGAGTTCAGGGTGCTTCCAAACTATTAATGCATATTATAAAGTGAATTCTTACTTGCAATGATTAATCCCAGTAATTTTAATTTCCCTAAATGAAGTAAAGACCACTTTTAGCTCTTCCTTAGAGTTGAAGTTGAAGCTTTCCAAAGAATATTTGAATCCTTTTCAATTTGCAGATCATGGGGAGACATATTAATTTCTGGTTGTCCTTACAGATAGCAGCTACTCTTAAAATATCCAGCTTGTCCAAAAGCACACTTAGCTACACTTTCCATAAGTACCTAGATGAATACACACACTATTATCCAAAGTAGGAAACCTCTTCCCTTTGACATTTCCGCAGCGGGCCACCAAACAACCCTCTTGCCGTGAGCTGGGATTATTTCTGTGGGGCAACTTACCAGATGGCATCTTCAATGGATGTTGGGTAGTTATTGTAGCTACATCGTTTATAGTGTCTAAAGTGGCAACAATGCCTGTCTATGTTCTGCCCAAAGAGACTTCAAACAGTGTAGGTTTCCTCCTTATAAATAAGATAGTCCTACTGTACTTATATATAAATCATTATAAATTTAAACATCTTATTAGGTCACAGGATCTTCTCTGAGAATGAATGCATACGTTTTTCCTTGCTCATCTCTTTCACAGAAATGCTATTTATAGTAATTGTTCTCTATTCATCATAGTGCATTTTTCATATTCATAGTGCAAATTTCATATTTTCTTCATTAGCACTTTGTAATCGAAAAGTATACAATCTATATTAATTATAATATATTGGTGAATGCAGAACAAAGGTATTTACAACTACTTTAATTCAGAGCCATTTATGTAGAAAGTGACTCACACAGTCTGATATAGTTTTCCTTTAAGAATGATGCTTTGAGCATTTTGTCAACCAATGACAAGGCGTGATGGCATCTTATTGTTATTTAAGAATAAGCATTGTGCATTGGGAGCTCCGTGCATACTGAAAGGCATGGTGCACGGGCCACAGTTTGGGGACATGGAGGGTGGATCCAATCAGTAACCAGAATATTCCCACACAGTCCCTGAGGCTGGAAAATCTCATTAATCAAGGGTCCAGCTCTTTGTCTCTGAGTCTGGGAATGAGATATACAGTTTTTGAGGAAGTCTAGCACCACAACAGTTAGTTTGGAGACGTTCCAGAAATAGATCAAAGAGGAGAAGATTTTTTTTTTCTTTTTACTTTCAAAACTATTATACCTTTAAAGGTGTCTGTCTCCTCCGTGAAGGGCAATGTTTCTGGGGCCATGTTTAGCTGAGGAAGAAGACCCTGTAGCCCTCAAAGGCAGCAGCTGTACCACAGACCCAGCAAGTGAGACTGAAAGGCAGGGTCTGCCTAATCATAGGCTCACTGTTAAAAAACAATTATCTCAATTTGGGTAGCAGGCTATTGGCTGACTTAAAACTTGTTTTTTTTTAAATGTCAGTCAAAGGAGAATTGAAATAGTAGCCCAGACACTTGCATTCTCTGTGTATCCTTAAGTAGTTTCATCTTCATTTACCTCTTTAACATTCTCTAATCCCAAGCCATGTGCCAAGTAGCAGTGCTATAATACTTTAGGCAAGTTACATAAAGTTCCAGTTTAAAAGTCCAGGGAGTTCCCTTATATTTTAAGATTGAGGCAGTCTTCGGCAAAGGATTACGCTATCTGGCACAGCTGCCTCTATCTGGGGAAAGTTATGTTTTTAAATTGTCAGCTTCTAGATGTGAGTCTGGCAAGGGGTCTATTACCCCAAGCACACTAGGCCATGAAAAGGGCACTGGACTTGGAAAGCCTGTGTGACATAAATTCTACAACAGCAGAAACTTCCCAACGATCCCCTCCCCAGGATCTCACATTGTATCAGAAAGCAGTATGTGCTACTACATGGTCCTCAGTAAAGATCCACGAAAAAGGGAAGGGGTAGATGCGTAAGACATACCAGATGCATTCTGGGTAAGGAAGGACTGACATCACATAACTCAGAAAAAGTACAGCTGAGTGAGAGGTTAGTGACAAGACAGCAGCCACCTTTTCTAGTGGACAAGGTGACGTGGGGAAGACCAGTTTCCTTCCTCTTCTCAACTCCTCCCCCTTTGCCCAGAATCTAAGCAGTCGTTTCTCTCTGAGTCATCCAACAAATGGGACAAATTTGCAGTAGAAAGCCAAGTAACTTGATGGCTTGGGTAACCTGGGCCATCACTGGCTTTGGGGAATAGAGAGTGGCAAAAAGTGCTAGAAGGAAAAAAGGGAGAGGAAGTAAATGCTGCCATTTTCAGAGAAAGATCCATCGTCTGGGCCCAGGGGAAGAGAGAATTTTATGGGGATATTCAGTAAACCTGGAATCCATGGGTCAGAGCCATGTATTATATACAATGAATGAAAGAAAGAATTGGAATTATCAATACAAGATAATAATTCTGTTGAGGATTTTTGTAACTATGTAATGATTCATAGTCTTCTTTGGTCATTTATTTTACTTATGACCATGAGTCCTGTTCTCAAGTTCAGATATCTTGTAATAGAATGCACTACACAATGCACAGTTATTTATTAACATTTAGAAATAAAAATGTTCCTGTAATTTAATGTGAATGCATAAATGTTAAGGCCATCATCTCATAATAAAATACCAGGAATTGTTATTGAAAACATTTTGGACCATTTATATAATTATTCTCAGTATTGAAAAAAAGACTCCACTTTGGGGATGTATAAATTACAGCTTCTTAGTTTGATAAATACCCAATTTGGTCATAATTACACATAAAATGAAGGCTTTGTTCAGTGTTTGTGTGTGACTTGTGATAATTTTTTGCCAGGTCAATTCTTGCATCAGATGGAAATATATTCAGAAGATTAGAGAGTGTCAACCAACCCACAGCATTAGTGTTGGTGATGGTTGAAATTTACCTGTCAGACAAAGCATAAGACAAATGGATTCTTCGTGGACATACTGCTCAGAATCAACTGAGAACAAAGCCAGATGCTCAGTCACAAAAAAAACTAGACAAGCTCTCAGCTGATTACAGGACAGGGATTCTTAAGACTTGGTCATTCCAGAGCTTTTCAAAGCTTCTCATGTGTATGAAAGTGTCAAAGGTTAGTTCCCGAGAGAATGCAACCAGGCTCGTGGTCAATGCAAAGCTGCCAATGAACGTAAGTAAAGAACTTTATCGACAAGAAGAGGGTCCATTTTTATAATGCAAGTTACTTCTGATGGTTCTTAGATTTTTAACGGCGTGATGGCAGATCCTCGCTACCTTTCTGCCTCACCCGTGCTCCCGACTCTACCCTCTGCCACCCATGCCTCTTGTCCCACCACTAGGAGAAGCAGAATAACGTGCAGGAGCATGTAGGGAGCTCGACTTATACAGGAAAGGAGAAGGAAAGATAGATTCCCAACAAGCCTTCTCTGACCCAGTTTCCACATCACACACAGGTTAAACATAGCACTGCAGAAGTTCCCAGGGCGATCCTATGCCTAATATTTATTGGAAGGCAATCATAATATTCTGATCTTTCTGGACTTATGAGGTGGGAGTGGCAGCAGCAATGTCTACTTAATGACATTTGTCTATTGTCTTTGTCCAGACTTGGACACAGCCAGTTCATATTCAATAGTACACCTGCTTTTTTCTGCTAATGTGAGTCCAGCTTTGTCATGAGAGTACTCTACGAACTCAGCATCCTACCTGCACCAAGAAGCAAAACCCTAGCCAGTGGAGAAGCTACCACTATTGGCAAAGCTTTGTGTCTTCTTCCTGCTCTTTGACCCTTTTCACATTGTAGTTTATCTTTTTATGGCCTACCTTACCCTCTGATTTTATGTTTCTCAAGACCTGGCGTGGATTCATTTTCGTAAACACAGTGCCAAACATAGAGTGAGTATGTAATAAATGTTCATTGAAGGAATTAGTTGTTCTTAAATAAAGTAAATAATACACACTACTATATATAAAATAGATAACCAACAAGGACCTACTGTATAGCACAGAGAACTATACTCAATATTTTGTAATAACTTGTAAGGGAAAAGAATCTGAAAAAAATAGGTATATATGTATGCATAACTGAATCACTTTGCTGCACATCTGAAACTAACACAACATTGTAAATCAACTCTACTTCAATTAAAAAAAAGAAAATGTAAAAAAAATACACACACTTGAAAATGAAATGGTCAATTCTGAATGTATTAGCGTTAAACATAAAATATAAACCATAAAAGAATTAGAAGAAAAACATGAATATTTATCTTAGGGTGAGGAAGTACTATATAAACAAAAATAGCAAAGGAAGAAAACAAAAAAAAATTATGCAGAATAGACATGATAAGTTTGCTTTAGACAGCAGCTAATAAGGAGAATTGGCATTGGAATAAAGAATTGACTGCCTTGCACCTGTGTTATGCTAGGCTACTTTGAAAAATGGTTTTGCCACAATTGAATATTTTCAACTACATGTTAAAAGGAATAATATTCATGTAAATTACACTGTGTTTATGCAGATAAATTGGTTTAATACATTGAGGATAAATGCTGCATGAGTTAAACAAGATGCTTTAAAATGTCTTTTAAAAACTTATCAAGGAATAATTCGTTTGACCATATTTTTCAGAGTTTAGTCAACTAGCCTGGTGTCCCTTAGGTGTGATCCCAGACTTAAAGTACTAGGGAATTACTTATTTGTCAAATATGTACAGTTTTTCACTCCACAAGGATGTAACAAGAAAAGGTTCTTCTATCTAACCACAAGCCCTTTTTTTGCTGAGGTTGTTTTACAAGTAGTATGCCATACTAACCAAAAAAAACCCCCGATCGTAGGTTTAAGGAGTCTAAGAGATAATGGATAGAAAGTCATGTTTTGGAAAAGCCATAAACGTTATTCTTAGACCTGTAATTTTTGCCATCTGATTCACCATCATGAAGATTGTGGGGGGTAAATCACTGTTTAGTAAATTTAAAAGGTTTGAAGTTCTATTTACAAATCTCATTTTCTATACTCATGCAGAAACGCATATTTATAAGAAAGTAATAAAACTAAATACTTCTTTAATAAGAACCTTAATCTGAATATGTAAATATTGACACTTTTAAATTAACTTAATGAACTCAGAATCTGAAATTAGCTCTTGATCAAATTAGCTGGATAATGGTTATTCATCATTTGGTATTGTAAAAATACAACTTTAATTACAATAAATTATATAACAAAACAAAACACAGCTTTAGTTTTTTTTAAATGAAGACTCTTGTACTACGATGTCAATCTTATTAGGCAGAAGTCACTAAGTGATGAAACAAAGAGTAAAGCATAGACAGACATAAAAATCACATTTCAAATTTGAGAAGCTTAATGTGTTATAGGGAATATGCTCATACTTCTAGGAAAATGACTCAGTGAAATATTTCCAAAATAAATACGTTAGCTAGAACAGAAATAGTCTTTCTATAGGTAAGTGTGACCATTTAACAATTCAAGCCACAGAATGTCTGACTGAATTGTGGCCTCTTCACATTTAAACTTCTGAGTGTGACACTATTTTCAGCTGTAGTCAGACCCTCATTTGTAGTAAAACTCAGTGCTATGTATCTCCTGATCAAATGTTCTTTTGCTACGGCAGTTTTAAAGTAGAATTGAAACTATAATAAAACTGTAGATATAGCCTCCTTGCTAATTTTTCATATTAGACGTATCTTCAATAGCAGGTGTTAATTTCTAGGTAAATTCTGGTTGGGCTTCTTTTTTTAAAAAATTAATTAATTAATTAATTAACTTATTTTTGGCTGCATTGGATCTTCGCTGCTGTGTGCAGGCTCTCTCCAGTTGTGGCGAACAGGGGCTACTCCTCGTTGTGGTGCGTGGGCCTCTCATTGCGGTGGCTTCTCTTGTGGAGCACGGGCTCTAGAGCACAGGCTCAGTAGTTGTGGCGCACGGGCTTAGTTTCTGTGGCATGTGGGATCCTCCTGGACCAGGGATTGAACCTGTGTCGCCTGCATTGGCAGGCAGATTCTCAACCACTGCGCCACCAGGGAAGTCCCTTGGTTGGGCTTCTTGAAAGATGATTCCTAACAGCTGCTATTCTCTAAGCGTTTTTCTGAGAATTCCAGTTTCCAGGCCAAAGGGAGCAATTCCCCATGTGTCTGTGAGTGTTTTGATGCCAGCTCTTTAGAATGATATTAATCTCTATGCCACAGATTCATGTATTTTTTAATCTACTTCAAGAAAAAAAAGGATATAACAGCCCATTAGGAAACATTAAATCCTAATCATTTCGTTAATGTTCTCGCTAATATGCGTTCTATGAAGTTGCTCACTTTTATAACTAAGATTCTAGTGTCGCGGGTTAATGAGCAACATAGCTTCTAAGGCTGTGCATCTGCCATCAATCCATTATCAGGAAAGGACTAATCTGTCGTCCTAGCAGATGGATCAGAAGTCCTATAGGGGTAAATTAACCCCCATTCTTTATTGCTGTGTCTTACAGATTCACAGAGCATTTCTACATATGATCATATTTGATTCTTAAATCCAGTCAGGAGGATGTGTATTATTATTCTCATTTGTTTGAAGGGCCTGGCAGGGAAGCACAGCATCTTTTGTATCATTGACCAGAAAGAGCTGTGGAATGGGATCTCGTCTTATTGGGAAGGTCATTGGCTGTCTGTGCAGCTTCTGGAGGGATGCGGTGGGGGCACTGACATGCACACACTCAGTCAAAATGACCCTGGGTTACCAAGTTCCGATTTTTGGATGAGGAGTCAGTGTTTCAACCAAATGGCAGAGGAAGGTGGCAGACTCAGGCCGCTGACTTGCTCCTTGTCTTTTTCGTTACGTCTTACGCCAAGTTCCTCGGAGGCACCAATGCTAACAGCCTCTACATCATATTCACAGTAGATGAGAAAGGTTGTTGAGCCTGTCTCTTTATGCCCCATCCCTGCCTGGCCCTGGCCTCGGGCAAGGTGACTACCCTCAGCTCTGGGGCGTCCTGACTGTATGTAGTCTACGGTAAACCTGTTGACCTATTAGGTGGCTGTTCAAGGGAAAGGCTTGAAACCCAACTCCCATAAGGCAGATGTGGGGAAAAAAAACCTGCTACAGGACTAAAAATTTTTTCATTTCTATGAAGCCACTAAAACTGCTTTTTTCTGGACATTGTCACAGTAGCATAACCAGAAAAACAACAACCATAATAGTTAACACGTACGTAGCACTTACAGTGTGCCAGCCATGGTTCTTAGCATTTTATGTATTTTAACTGACTTAATCCTCGCAACAGCTCCTGGGGTAGGTGATGTTATTCTGCTGACTGTGTAGATGAGAAAAATGAAACAGGTACCCAGTTATGAAGCCTGGAACAGCTGCAGCCTTCCTGCTTCCAGTCCTAAATCAATACTGCAACATTGTCATTCTCAGTTACAATTGAATATGCTTGGGCTCATTCTTGGTATAAGTAATTTGCTTAAATTGATAGCCAGTAAGAAGCAGACCTAATTTTGGAAGCCAGACAAGAGTGGCAAAACAGACATAGTAATAACCTGGGTCCTTGATGACATCACCGCATCATCAACCAATCTTGAGACCTGCTCTACTTCTGGGCTTTGGGATGCGAGATGCTAGATGCCCTTAATGCCTATGGCACTTTGAGTCAGAGTTTCTGTTACTCCCAGCATAATAATGGTCCCAAGGGATCCAAGAGTCATATTTTAGCACTGACTATGGATGCAGCTACCTGTGTTTGAATTTGGCCTTGTGATTTTGGATCAGTTATTTTTTTTTTCCCTTCTGAGGGAAAGTATCCTTTCCCTTTTTCATTTGTAAAATGGGAATGATCTTGGTACCTATTTCATACGTGTGGTAAGGATCAGACGACATGATATATACAAAGCACTTAAAACAGTGCCCCAAGTAGAGCTCATATTCACGAATATTTAGTGAATATTAGTGACTTTAAACATTATTATTTTTATTATTATTATTTTATTATATTTATTATTGAGCCTTGGTGTTTTTCTAATCCATAAAATGTGAATAACAATAAACTTGTAGGGCTGTTATGAGGATTAAATGACATAACCCATATAGAGTGTTTAGCAGAATATTTGGCCTATAGAAAATGTTCAAAGAAATTTGGTAGTTTTCTTTCCAATTAATTTTTTCTCTTAAACAAAATAATATACATGTGATATAAAAGATAAAACAATTACTAAACACTTTTAAAGAAAAAAAGCAGTCCTTTCTATTTTATGAGTTAAAGCTATCATAGCGTGTTGTTTTTCTTTAAAAAATTATATACACTCAAAAAAAAAAAGGGCTTCCCTGGTGGCACAGCGGTTGCGCGTCCGCCTGCTGATGCAGGGGAACCGGGTTCACGCCCCGGTCTGGGAGGATCCCACATGCCGCAGAGCGGCTGGGCCCGTGGGCCTGTGTCCCCCAACGGGAGAGGCCACAACAGAGGAGGGCCCACATACAAAAAAAAAAAAAAAAAAAAAAAAAAAATTATATACACTAAAAAATAATACTGTCATGGTTTATGTAAAGATTTACTCCTTCAATAAACCAGTCTGAATACGAACTTCATACCTTTTTATAAATGAAAACAAATTATAGTCTGAGCAAACTGTTACATAAAAAATGCCATACTATTGTACAAGCAATTGGTCTATTTCTGAAATGAAAAATGGAGACATGTCTGGCAAATTATATTGCTTGCTGAACCATAAACTTGTATAGATCAAATATCCAAGTGTAAAAGTTAAATATCTACTACTATACCCTGAAGGAAATATACTATCTGCATAAACTGAAACTGTGATCTGTAAAAATCTCGGGGTTTAAGTATAATTCTGGTTGAAATAAACATTAATAATAACCACCTGATTCTAAAAAAATTCCAAATACATTACAATTAGCTTTCTAGTCCTCTCAGAAACTGATGAAGCTTTCTATAGAAGCAATAAACTATAACTCCATTTGCATTATTAAATTTAGTAATAGAATGAGGGCTTCTATATATCAAAGTCTTATTTACTGACACATATAAACCATAGAACTGTTTACTTCAATCTTTGGGAGTTAACAAATTTTAACCTACAAGTTTCATTTAGGGGATATTCCTACTAATTGAAAAATATCCAATTCATAATAGACATGCTATGTAACCAAATGCAAACATTAATCTCAGTAATTCTTAGTGACATTGTGCTTTCTCAATAAATATTTGTTGAATAGGTAAGAACACAGGAGTAGATAAAATGCCCATTCAAACTATTAACTTTTTCCATTGCGGATTTTTACCTAGGGAGCTATATCTATATGTTGCATTATTAGAGAAGAAGAGAGATATTTAGTTATATTAATTTGTCAAATACATAAATCTCTAGTATGGGAAAAGGCTGTAGTACTATGTTTTGGATGTATTTAAAGTCTTCATCTATTCAATTCTACAAATACCTACAAATGTCTACAAATGTCTTTTGTGCAAGACATTGTTACATGCTATGAGAGAATCAAAATGAAAACTATACCATCTTGGTCTCTTATTAAGATGGGATATTGAAAACACACTTACAAAAACTATAGTATAAAGGGATATATATTAAAGACATAATCCACAAGGATGGGGAAAACATGAGAGGAGGTAAAGGGCACACAGTTTTGAAAGGCAGAAGCAAATGGATGAGTGGGAACCAACGTCAGTAGGGAAAGATAGGGACAGACCCAAGTTACACTTGCAGAGTCATAAAAAGCATCAGTTACTTCTGGAGCGGAGGTAAAGAGGATGGTTCTGAAATTAGCAGCCTGGTTAGAATCTGTCTGAGAACAAGTTAGACCTCTGATGTCTTCTGCCCCTCACTGCTGCGTGTTCCTCCTCCCCACCAAAGTCTGGAGTTGTATTCACTAGAGAGGGAAAATGGAGGCTCTTGATCTGTTGAATGCTACATATAGCTGAGGGTGGATGTACCATGCTGACAACGTGGGGATTCATGATCAGATGCATGCCAAATAAGGAACGCAAAGACCCCAGCCTCTGTCCCTAACTGGTTCTCAGGAGGCTGGCTCCTAGATCCCTCTCCTCTAGATAGAAATTGGAAGATTTTTTTTCCTCAGGAATTTGGTCTATTTCAAAGCAGAAAAGGCAAAGACACTGACACCTGGAGTTCCCGAACAAGTGGTCCACACAGGTCAATTCACAGTGTAGCTCATAGCTGAGAAGACCCATGATGTGCTCAGCAGAGCCGATCAAGTTTTAAAGTCCGCACTTGTTATCATGCACGGAAAGCCAAGGATGAGAAAAATCTGAGGAAAGGCTCTCAAAGATAAAGACTCAAACTAACAGACAGGAAAAAAACAAATAAAATAAAAAGCAAGCAACTTTGAGAAAACAGATTATGCAGGGAGAAAAAAATCTGTGAATTTTAGTTCGTTCTGAAATTTAGTTCGAACTCAAACTAAAACCTTCCCTAAACAAAGCATTAAAAAAATAAAAAAGAGTAGCAAGGATAATCCCTGTTTAACTTCCTAGATTCCTTCCATTTATCTTCTATTCTCAACGATTATTTAATTAATCCCCACTTTTGCAAGTTATGTTCTAGCTGCTAAGAGTATACAGAAATAAAGGAGAATTCTTGGTCAAGATGGTGGTTTGCAACAAATATAAACGCACTTTCATTCCCTCCTTAAGCCACTAGAACAGTCCTAAGAGTTTTAAGAAAAGCACACAGGTACGCAAGGATGAAGCCAGGCTTTACCTTCTAGGAGCGAGGCTAGGAGACTCTTGGGATATCTGACAGCTGGAGAGCAAAGCCAAATCCACCCTAATATGAAGGAGGTGGCCAAGAAGACTCAGGGAATTCGTCGAGATTTTGAGCAATCCCTCCCTGAAGACAGGGGATAGAGACCACGGCAAACAAAACAGGGGAAAACAAATGAAGTGCTTGGAAGAAACAGACACCCTAGTGGCAAAGATGGCTCTCTTTCTCCAGAAAAAAAAGACCGTCATTCATATCCACAGAAGGCAGAGAGAAAAGTATCATAACTATGAAGTAAGATGAAGATTTTGTAAAAAAAACGATCTTTGGGGTACTTTAAATATTATGGTGTAAATAAAAAGCTCATTTAGAAATGTTAGACAATAAAGTTAAAGAACTCTTCCAGAGAAACTCCAAAGAAGTTTAAAAAGTTGTTCAAGAAAGGAAAAGTGTATGTATTTCACCACATCTTATCTGCAAATACCATTTTTACAGCCATAATAAAATAAACACTGAATAAGAAAAATAATAAGAGCAAACAAAACAAAATTCACCTTGCTAATTTGCAAGAGTAGATGTGAAAGCCTATATTTTATGATTATCTTGCTGAAATGGTCTGTTGATCTTAAAAATCTAAATTAGAAAATGATTTTGTTAAAAAGAAAATGAGAATTTGCTTCAGAGAATACCTAGTGAAAGATGACCAAAACGGTAGATATTATGAGATTAAGCAAATTGTCTGACTTAGTTAACTGTGGTTTTAGGTAATATACTTTTAATAAATTAGAGTAATGAATGTATGTACTGCTTGCAAGGTAGAGGAAATTAAATTCAGTAGCTCTGTCATGGAACAATACCCCTATCCCCCCCCAGCCCAGAAAATAATGAGCTCCTTTGGAATATATTACCCTAATGGAGCTCATTCCCATGATGCTATGGAATGAAAGGAATGAAATATTGGTGCAAATGTAGGCAATCATTTATGCTGACAATGTGATTCAGTGAAGCATAACTCCCTGTCGTTTTTATTTTTAATTCTTCTATTATTATATGGCTTCAGTGAAGTTTACATTGATATTTTGCAGAGGTTTTAATAGTTCTTAAATTTGACTTAGGAATCAAAATGAAACAACCAGCTAAGCTTTCCAAGAACAAAATTTTGGAAACAAAACTTTAAATGTTGCTAAGTGGGTTCTACCACAACAGAACCATTTAAGAGACCAATTTAAACTCAAACCACCTAGAGTTTTCAAAAATGGATCTGTGGCTAAAGATAGAACATAGGCGACAATTTACAAGTCTTTAAAGTGCTGGCCCCTGACTCTAACTTGCAAAATGTAAATCATCTAGAAAACTCCAAAAACCATGTTTGGCTCAGTCACTGGTGTTCATCCTTGGTAATACCAATAAAATAATTATTAGTTTGATCAGGGAGCGAATTGTCCACAGGCACTTTGTCTTTCTATACACACTATCTGCATAAGAATCTAACTTTTGGACTTCCCTGGTGGTCCAGTGGTTAAGACTGCCCACTTCCAAAGGGGGTGTGGGTTCGACCCCTGGTTGGGGAACTAAGATCCCACATGCCAAATGGCATGGCCAAAAAAAAAAAAAAAATCTTTCAAGATCAAAATAACCAAACATTTGCTTCTAAAATGTCCACAATTTCCAGATTAAAATATTTTCCAATGCATTTGACACCCCTCCCCCATTTTTGGAGAACATTGTAATTGTATGGCCTCCTGTCTTAAACGGAATGATTTCTGAGTGGAATGATATCAATAATATCGGTTTAGAAGTTGTATTTTTATGTCACATATAATACACAGATGACATATTCAAAGTCTGAAATAGGCAGCCATGGCAGAACTGAAAATTGCATCATTGGATTTGATGTTCTACATTCATTCAACTTTCAACATTCTTTGGTTGCAGGCCTTCACGTGCAAAGACATTGTGGAGATGACCCAGAGGAGTGCGGGCCTGAAGATGCTTTTCATCTAGACATGAAGACAAGCATGTAAAGAACCCGATCATCTGACAGAGCAGAATGGAGAAAGCTCTACAATGGGCACACAAGCATACATGGCTGCCGTTCACCCATAGGGTGCTTATGTGGAATTTGAAGAAAAAGATGCACCTCTGGACGGCTGCAGCTCTGTGCACCCTGGGAACACGGGGGCAAGTGGAGACCGTTGCATTCAGCCCCATAAGTTATTGCTTTGGAACTGCAACATCAGTTCCAAATGGGCAAACACAGGGAGCCTTCCTGGAAGAGGTGGCATTTGCCTTTGGAAGAATGGGTGGCATCTCAGTCAGTAGAGAAGCCTGGGAAGTACAGTCCGTTTCTCACTCTGGCCCTTTTCTCAGTGATGGAAACGAGGATCCGAGACTCATTTTGAAGAAAGCTCACTTGAGCAGCGGAGGTGAATGTACCTGTCACATCATCTTTTCCACGTGGCACCCTGCCGCATAGGACTCTGCCAGTTTAGTGCCCCCATTTATTTCCTCAATACTGAAAATAGGATTTTACTTTTATTTCTACATAGACGGAGCACAGGAGGGATAGTAAATCGCCCATCTGTGGGGAGTTTCACTTGATCCGCATTTAACTGCCCGGCAAGTTTTTCAGCTGTCTGTCCATTTGAAGGGGCCCCTGTGTTTCCACAACCCATGAAACATGTAATGACTAAATTTGAGATTTTTCTAACTGAGAGTTAGAAAGCATGACTAAAGCATACGTGACCAGAGTAAACTGTTGGGTCGAGGCTGGGCATTTTCGACAAACGGCTGGTTATGTGTAGTGAAGAAGTGAACATTAGACACAGCACCAAACGGCGACTCCATTGGTCTGATGCCATGTTTTTAAACACCCAGATGGCCAAATCCTCACATCCATGGCATGAGAGCAGCATTAGGAATCAAAATGAGAGAAAGGATGCTGGGACCCAAAAGTGGTTACACTACAGTGATAAAAGGCTTACAACCTAAGCAACACACGGGGATTAATAAAAGGTAAATCTGGCTGGATTTAATGCTGACCTTCAATGAAGTAATTCACTTTCCAGCAATCACAGATGGGTTTATAGGGAAAAGACTAGCTATGTACAATTTTACGGCTAAGAGAAAGGATCAAAATGCGAACATAATCTTTAGAATGAATTTGTTTCTGGCCAAGAGTACCACGGAGCAGTTAGTTAGGGTCCATAAAGTAAATGGATGGAAGACAATGGTATAAAAATATAATTTCTTTTAGTTTGGAAAATATGGTCTGACTGATGATGATTTTCTTAAATTTTGCCTGTGATGGAGAAAGTCTACCATCTTCAAACTATGTTTGTTGAAGAATCAATCCACAATACATACAACAACAACAAAACAGTTAATGGATTATTGCTTAAAAATGTGGTGAGGCCAGTTTCTTTTTTCTAAAAAAAATACTGGGTAAACACTTGTGCTTCAGATCATGTCTTTGAGCTTTTTACACAGAACTTGTTATTTTCACATCTCTGTCTTCTTTGCCAAAGGTGCTGATTAATAGGTGATTCAAGGTTTAAAAAATGCATGTCTACCAACTTGACCATTCTGATTGAATTAGGGGCCGACTGGGGAAAGAGGTTATATTTCTGGGAGCCTGTACAGTATTTCATAGTTCATAAAACACTCCCACATTTGAGTGAAATTATCCTGAGGCAATTCTGGAAAATATCATTTCTCCACTCTTTAGCTCAGGCAACTGCAGTGCAGGTTGTAACAACGTGACTCGAAGCACCAGCATTTAAGCTGTAGACGCGTGCACCTTCTCTGACTTATCAAGTAAGTTCAAACCAAAAATAAACTACTTCAGAGATTTCTTCTCCCTCCCCCTCCACCCCACACTTTCTCCAGTTGACCGTTTCGCATCATAGAGCAGTGGACTAAACTATCTACTCATTCTGAATTTCAAAACCACCAGCAAGCAATTAAATAACCAAGTTTCTTTTGCAAAAAAATCTGCTCTAAAAATGTCAAGATACTAAGTAATAATTCATAGATTACCCATGTTTCCATCCTGCATAGTGGATAACTTTGAGTAGCACAAAATCTGTGAATCTACCTTTCTGTGGTATCCGACCACAAAGACCACAGTTCCTGACTAAATTATCATAATCTGGGGTATGTTAATCACAGCCAAGCCAATTGACAGATCTTCCTTTAACAATACCCAGTTAAAGGACAAGGCTGAATAAACCATGGAAAAAGGTTAGGCGAAGCTCTGAAGTTCAACTTACGCACTCCTTCTTCTACTGTTCCTCCCCCCCCCAGCAAAACTAGAAAAGTAGGTGGAAGAGAAGCAGATACTTAGAAGCATTCGCTACGCAAAGCTTCCCAATTAGTTACGGCAGCAATTACTTCATCAGAAGTTCCACAATATCAAAAGCAGTTTATTTCATTAGCACTAATTCCATTTTGAAGGGCAGCGCCAATTAAAGACTTTTAATTGAGGATCATTCATGGTTTAATAGAGATTCTCAATGTAACTGATTTAGAATTAAAAGTATAATTATGGAGAAATCCAGCAACGGGCTTTGTAGGAATTAAAAGTGTAATTATAGAGAAATCCAGCAACGGGCTTTATAAGAATGAAATTAGTATTTCCTTGAACTTGTTTGACCTTTTCTCAACCGCTTTTGGGGGCTAATATCAAATTTCTAATTTGCAAAAAGTAGGAAGCAAAATTGTGAAAACGATTTTAGGATAAATTATTAAGCAGTGGTGTGTAAATATCCTGAGGAAGGTCACAAGGAATCCAGCATGCGTCTCATAACAAGAACATCGGGATTTATTTCTCTGATTAGGTTCACAGATGGAGAATAGATAGAAATAGTCATTCGGGACTCGTTCTTAAACTGGCAAAATCTTAGGCAATATTCTTATTCTTTCGGTAGAAAGAAATTTGAACAACAGGTAAGTGGCTTAGAAACTACTTACATCATAGTCCCTCGATGGCACTCTTTAATAAATTGATGTCAATCACAAGGGAGGTTTCTGGGGAAGTGTTGCAGGGTTTCATCTTCTTATCTGTCCTCTTCAGCATTTTTCCAACTACTTACATTTCTTATGTAAAGAGACGGAGGGCAGACTCCCCCCACTCCATTTATAGTTGAAGTTAACCTCATGATTAGTAAATATGCTGAATCAAAACTCTCTTCACATGATGTAGCCATGGGCTGAAATCTACCAAGTTCCTGTTTAACTGGAAAAATATAAGGTCCTACACTTGGCTGTACACAGAGGGGAATATGTAGCCCAAGAGTCTTAGGAATTCGATTCAATAGGAATTCCATACGAGTCATTAATATAGCCTCAAGAAACAAAACAAAACAAAACCCAAACATGATTCTAGGCTGAATTAGTAACAGCAAAACCTCTAGAAGTGAGATGATGGCCGTGCTCTGCCCTGTGCTGCACTCAATTCCGGGTGTCACTCGGTAAGAGGAGACAGAAGGGCTCAGATGACAGTCGAACACGAACTTAGGTCAATTGTGAGACGGCTCATTGTTTATCCAGGGTCAGAATAGACTAAGCACTTGAGTGGAACATGAAAACTCTCTTCAAATATTTCAGGGTTTGATATTTAGAAATGAGGTTTAAGAAAAGCACTTAACCTTTTTTTTCCCTTCTAATGGGCATAATCACACTATTCTATTGACTCCACCTGTGAAAAGTGGGAACTTTTTTCCACCATTTTTACCTTGTCCTTTCTATTGTCTTTCCATTTCCCAGTTTATATTGATTTAATATGTTATTTTAGATCCAATTTAGGATTAAATTAATTTATTACATTATTTGAGTGTTTGAGATGAATCAATGAACAAAATGGACAACCATCTCTGCCCTTGAGGACTATATGTTCCAGCATTCGGGAGGTGCTAGAGGTTGGGAGGAGGGGAGAGACAACAGCAACAACAAAACCATAATAAATAAGCAAATTATTAAGTATGTTAGAAAGTGAAGAATGCTATAAAAAAGAAAAAATAGAGTTTATTGGGGGTGGAGGAAGTTTGCAATTTTAAATAAGGGGCGATGAGGACATTTCTCATTAAGAAAGTGGTATCTGAGACAGTCTTAGGAAGGGGAGGCAGAGAGACATGAAAATAACTCTTGGAAGAAAATACCAGGCAGAGGAAACAGCATGGGCAAAGGCCCTGAGGCAGGCAGGTTCCCAGCCCAGGGAACACAAAGAGGCTAGTGTGACTGGAGCGGTGGGCAAGTAGTAGGACAGAGGATGAGGTTAGAGGGGTCATGAGGAGGTCAGGAGGAATGTTTCTAAAGCTGAGGCAGGGCCCTGTAGGCTGCCGTAAGGACTTGGTTCTTACTCCATGTGGAAAAAGGGGCCATGCAGAGTCCTGAGCAGAGGGCTGCCAGGACCTCTGGTGTAAAAGGATCACTCTGGCTACAGTTTTGAAAACAGACTGTAGAGGGCCAAGTGGGAAGAGATTCAGACCAAGTCTCTTCCATTTATTCCTTAGTTAAGTAAAACGGAAGCAATATAACAGTGCCATTTTGCATTGACTGTATATTTTTTAAAAATTTTACTAGGAAAAAATGTAACAGAACATGTCACAAAGAAATCATTGAACTACATGACTGGAAGAAACCTTGAGAAATAATCTATTCTACCTTGCCTCATTCGGATAGACTCCCAGTCAATGATTTCAGACATGTATGAATCTGTTTTACCTTAGAATACTTCTAGTAAAAGAAATTTTACAGTGCCTTGTAATCCATACTCCAAAGCTCCACAGGTGTCTCTTTCAGAAATGCCTGCCTTATGTCAAATAACAATTCTTCATTCTTTAAATTACAATTTATTTCTCTCTCTCTCTCTCTCTTTGAAAATGGGAACTTCTTAAAACAAAGAACACTAAATGTAGGATCAAAAATCCAGATTTCTAATACCAGGATTCTAATTACAGTGGCATACCATGTAACCTTTGTCAGATCACTTTGTTTCTATGTATAAATTAAGTAACAGATGTAGACCTTCCTTTAGCTCCTAGGAAGAAATGAGCTCTATAAGTCTAAGACATAATTAGAATCATGGTTGGTATTCTTCTTATTAGGAATGGAGAATTAATCCAATCCCTTACTAGGATTTTAACTCAGCAAGATGGTGTATGTTGCCTATAGATATGAAATCTTCAGGGAGCACTGAGTCATTAATTGGGTCTGGGGAAAAAAAACCCACTCTGAATTCACCAAAAGCTTTTAATCCAGATTTACATTCATTCTTACTCTATTACAATGAGTGACCTTTAAGGAAGAAATCCTGACAGTAATTTAAAAGAAGTTTAACAGAACAGTTCAATATAGCTAACACACACTCCCTTAAAAAAATATACTTCAGGTGTTACAGTGATGAAAATTAGATATTTAACTGAGTGAAAATTTACTTGATGACCATTAAAATTTAAAACTCAGTAGCTCAGTTTCCCAATTTAAAAATATATATATAATTTAAAAATACTCCCTTCGTTTGGAACCATTTTTCTTAAGGTGCCACCAATAGCTAACATCGTGAACAGCATGGAGTCCACGCTGACCGTATCTGAAATAGGGTTCAGCTTCCCTCCTGCTTTCCCAAGGATTGTTATTAAAATCATTCATTCTTAGCCCCAGGCTCAGTTTTGTACTTATTGTCATTATTGCTTCCGCCCTCCCAAGCCCTCACTGAGTACCGTGGATTCCATTTTCAGAGATGCCCGATATTCTTTGCTCTATGGCCATTGACCATATCCCGCTTCACCTCATTACTCATCAGCCTGGATTATCTCAGTGCCCTCCTAACTGGTCCCTCGCACATGGCTTCCTCTCTAATTCATTCTCCATGCTGTTTCTGTACTTATTTTCTTAAAGCTTCGCTCTCATTTTTTGTTCAAGTTATCGCTGAACCTTCACCAGATGACATGCACCTGTATTAGGTGCTGGTGATGTGGATGTAAACAAGACTTGGTCCTTTCACTTGTGGAAACGGCAGTTAAGTTTGGCAGAGAGACATGGCAGTAAGCAATTTTAACACAGTATGACTAGCGAAACATGAGCATGTGCTACGGCAAGAGGAGGAAGGGATCGAGGCTGCCTCAGGTGAGAGGCGTTAGGAAAGTCGTCAGACAGGAGAAAGGAATATGAAATCCGTGTACAGAGTGACCAGTGGGCTTCCACCAGGCAGACACAGGGAAAGCTAATTCTCAGCAGAGAGAACAACATTTGCGGGGGGCATGGAGAGAGGAAATACAGCAAGTTTGAAAATCTAACTCTTCCCAGTTTGCCAGGCTACGGGATGTGAGCTAAGAAAGGTAGAAGAATTGACAACAGAGTTTGGGCAGGAACCTTTCTAGAGTGGATTTTATGTAGCAGATAGGCGATTTAGACTTTATTTTGTGCTTCACAGATACTGGAAGTGATGTGGTAATATTTGGCTTTAGGTAGATGACTCTGGAAAGCGTTCTACTCATTTCCTGGATGGATCAGGAACCGGCAGCAAGGAGATGAGTTAGTCTCTTGCCAGAGTCCAGGAAAGAGCTGATTAGGGCAGGCGGTTGGCGGGAAAAGGCCCTGTCACACAGCCTGTAATGTGGAGGGTTTTTAGTTTTGTTTTCTAGGATTGGTTAGATAAGCCGAAGTCACTGCGTATGTCCATATAAATGACATTTGCTCTTTACCTGCAGTACATTGGCCTCCTGTTTCCCATAGGCCCATGATTTTAAAAATTTTTAAAAAATATTTATTTATTTGTTTGTTTATTTATTTATTTATAGAACTGAAGAACACATTAAAAAAACTAAAAATAGAGCTACCATACAGTCCTGCAGGCCCATGATTTTTAAATTGGGTTCTTCAGGGCCTTAAGATTAGTTAGAGGTCCTTCGGGGGCCTTGCAGGAGGTGCTTAGAAGGAAGGGGTGAGAAACCAAAAGGCAAAGTCCTTGCACCTCTACCCCATACTTCAGTAAAGCCAGCTCTGCTTTTATTTGTTTTATGTGTGAAGTTCCACATAAGATTTTGTTTGAAGAAAGCTATCTAAACAACTTTGCTCAATGTAGTAGGTAGGGCCTATGCAGTTTTAGCATTCGTTTAGTACTGACATCAGACTTGGAGGAGTAACCATTTTGTGCCAAGATGTAGAGAAAGGCTGGGCTGAGCCTTTGTTGTGACCATAGAGAAATACTATATACCATATGACTGTAGGTCACATGAAGATGAGATTTCTGGGACCAAGAGTATGTAAAGGTCACAAGTCATATTGGAAAGCTTGTTCCTTCCAGTCTTTCCAGATAACACACCTGCCTCTTGTCATGGGGTGCAAATTCTTACGTTGTAGGGAGCAGGTTATGGAATGCTTCAAAGAGATATAAGGTGTTTTACTTAAATATCATTTGATCAAGATACCATTATGACATCAATAAAATCTTCTTCACACTAAAATTAGGTGAGCTGATTTATCTCTGTCCTTCCTACATAACTTGGAGAACCCATGGAACCACTGCCACAGCTGATAAATGGAGCATTCTAGTACTGATATTAGGAAATATAATTGATAGGACCTAAGACTAAATGTGAGACACGAGGGGGAGAAAGAATGTTCAGGTCTTTCCTGAGCTTCTGGCTTGTGCATCTAATGGATAACAGTGGTCTTTAACCAAAAGAATACACAAGAAAATGAGAAGCCTAGAAAGGAAGACATTAAGATTCAGTTGGAGACAAGCTGAGCTGGACATGTGTGAGCAGCACCCAGGAGGCAGTTTGATAAATGAGTCCAGAGCTCAAGAGAGAGTCTGGGAGGGGTCCAGATCTGGGAGTCATCAGAACGGCATTAGTGGAAATTAACAAAGTGGATGAAATTGCTGAGGGGCCGTTTTTGAATGAGAAGAGAAGGCTAAGGATGGATTGCTGGGTGGGCCCAAATTAAGGGAGGACACAGAAAGAGAGCTCATACCTAAAACTGAGGAATAAACATTAGATAAATGAGAAATAAACCAGGAAAGAGTCATTATCGTTAAACCCACAGGAAAAGAGAGTTTTAAGAACGAAAAAATTGCGATCAGTGTTAAATTCTGCAAACAAGCATCCTCTGCTATAATTCTTTGTGCCTTCAACTGATCATAGTGCAAGGCTCTACTTCTTAGTGTGGAATGGAAATCCCTTCCAAACCTCATTTCTAATCCTTTTTCCCACAAACCCCCAGTATTCTTCTGTGCATGCAAACACAAAATCTTTGTTCTAATAGCAGTCCTCTTTGCCCTTTATGAAATATGTTTTGTGCTTTTCTCATATTGCTCTTTATACCTGGAAGCTTCCTACACATTATCTTTGCCAATTGGACTCCTACTAATCCTTGAAGTTTGTGGTGGACTGACTGCAAAAAAGGCCCCTGTTTCTAAGCTCCTGGAATATGACTTTGAAGATCCTTGGTTCTTGAATCTGGATGGCTTCTGGACCCACTCTTGCCAACAGAATGAGCCATGTGAAGCATGCCAGTTCTGAGCCTAGGCTTCAAGTGGCCTTAAGAGTTTTCATTTTCTCCCTTGCAACCCTGCCGTGACTTGAGAAAAAGCCCAGGATGATCTTCCGGAAGATGTCAGACCATGTGAAGGAGAGTCAAGCTCATCACAGGCCAGCTGCCAGCAGTGCAGTCGTGGAACATGTGAGAGAACTCAGCTACGATAAGTGGAGCTGCCTGCCTGACACAGAGCTGATCACAGATGCATGAATATTTCTAACTGAGCCAGAAGACCTGCAGGCTGACCTTTAGACTCATGAGCAATAATAAATGTTTATTATTTTATGCTGCTGTTTTAACGACTTGTTATGCAGCAACAGCTGACTGATACAGTGATCTAGCTCATGTCTCATCAATTCCGTGAACCCTGCCTTGATGAATCTTGCTAGGAAAACAAAGTGAAAAACAAAAGCAAAGTACAGTTGAACCTTGAACAACGCAGGTTTGAATGGCATGGGTCCACTTGTACATGAATTTTTTTCAATAAATAAATTGGAAAAATTTTTGGAGATTGGCGACAATTTGGAAAACCTTGCAGATGAACTGCACAGGCTAGAAATATTGGAAAAATTAAGAAAAATTTGGTTATATCATAAATGCATAAAATACATGTAGATACTAGTCTATCCTTACATAGGCATAAGGTGAATGATATTTAATATAAAATTGATAATGTTAGTTTTTTTACTGTTTTATAAGTTTGCTTTCAAAGAATTATATTATTGTACAGTATGCCTTTCTCTCTTGTAACTGGAGAAACTGCATATCAGCCTATCATCACAGGTGGCTTTTTTTTGTTTGTTTTGAGTACCAATGTTTCCAATACTGTATTATGAATACGACTCTAATACTGAACTGTGTGCTGTAAAAATTTTATAACTATTCTCTCATTAGCGTACAGGCTACCGTAAAGCAATCATACTGCGACTTCTTCATATCAATGCATGAATCATTACACCTGTAAATATCTTTTTCACATTATCTTTTTATTTCTGATGCCTAGTGTTAGTAATACTTATAACATCTGCAGCGTTTTGTGTCATATAAGACAATATTATGTAGGTACCGACAGACAGATGAGTCACTTTGTATTATCTATGTATACATACAGTACTGTACTGTAATGTATTTTCTCTTCCTTATGATTTTCATAGTAACATTTTCTTTTCTCTAGCTTGCTTTATTATAAAGGTACAGTATACAATACATATACAAAATTAATAGTGTTAATCAACTATTCACATTATGGGTAAGGCTTCTTGTCAGCGGTAGGCTATTAGTAGTTAAGTTTTGGGGGAGTTAAAAGTGATAAGGGTGGATTTTTGTCTGCACTGGGGTCAGCGCCCCCAGCCCTCACCTTGTTCAAGGGTCAACTGTGGTATCTTTCCTTTGATAGAGGCAAGTGGCCTAAAATGAAGCAATACAGGAAGATAGGACCCAGAATATGCAGGGCCTGATGGACTTGTTAAGAATTTGACAATTTAACATTCTCAAATACACCAAATGTTTTTTCTTTCCTCCTTTGGATAATACCCCAAAACCAACCAACAAAAAAAATCTCAAACCTCTGTTGAAGGTTAAGAAGTTCTGAAATCTGGGGACAATTGGAAATCTCCCTGAAGACGTTCAAGAGCCCTCTGTTTTCTTTCACTCCTGCCCACCGTGGTGGGGGTCCCCATGACTGCATCAGCCTCCACTCCACTTGTCTTCCTGAATTTGGAACATGCTTAGAATCAGAGACAATGGAATGCGCACATCTCACCCTCTTTCTGGGGTTACCTTCCAGAGTGGAGGCACTTAAGACCCTCCAAGATTCACTTGAGTTGGTCTCTACAATAACACCTGCCTCTGTGCTAAAAACACTTCCATCAAGGAGGAGATAACGTGTAAAGCCAGGTAGAGAAGCTACTTAGCTTCAAGCACTTCTTATGAAAAAATACTGAACTACATACTCGAAACCATGGAACTCTTAAGATACGCGAAAGTTTTCAAAGGCCTCTGGAAGTTGGATGACTTGATCCTCTTTGCTAGACGGGCAGGGATTGTGTGTCTGATACCTTCCTGCCTGAGAGCCGGGGAACACATCGTTTTCTTCATAAGTTAGCCCCCGGCTTCTAGTTAGGATCCCAAGTATCAGGGAACACAACGGAAACGGGTGACGCCACTAGCCTAGTGTCCCTGTGCCAGAGACGCTGTTCCCTGAAGCTCATGACTTTGCACCTTTCAGAGTGCAGCTTATTCAGACAAACCCAAGCAGCTGCTGCCTCGGTGGAACGTTTGGCTCGTGTGAAATGCGTGCAGCTGTCAGGGAAAACCTTCTCGGGGCTGCAAACAGAGGAGAGAACTGGCTGGGAGCGCCTCTGTCACAGGCCTGGGTTCCTCCCCACCCAGCTTCTGGACAACTGTCTACATGCCAGTGCTGCCAGCCAGGCGGCCTGAGACAGAGACAGACACTTCCGCGGAGGCGTGGAGGCTGAATACCTCATGCTTTTCAGTGATGCATTTGGAAAACTTCCCAGACTGTACATCTGCCTTGGCATAAAAGCTTGTATTTCAGAGGAGGCTTTCAAGGGAGACAGTGAGAACAGCCACATCTACTCATGGAGGGAGGGTGACATTTCTTCCCTCTTTCAGGGACAAGTGCCTGCCTTGTCACGCTCTGCCCCCGTCGTTGTAGCTGCTGGTGGATGCGTGTGGTCAGGAAGGGCCCACTTGGTGCACGAGCCCCGCTGGGGGAAACCCTGAGATTTGGTGCTACCGCCCAGCCAGCTCCTAAGGAGCAGGTACTTAGGATGGGAAGAGGGGATTGCAAAGGGGACCAAGGCCAAGGAGCCTTTTTCACTCTATCTTCCTCATCGCCTTGTAGTATCTGTCTTCCCTTTTTTGTCTTTGCTTTTCAGTGTGGAGGCAGGTAACCGGATGCCGATGAGCTTCTTTTGATATCACTGGAGGAAACTGAGATTTATGTATCATAACTTTCCGAAGGGAACGTACAGGCCCAGCTAGTACTCTGTAAATCTCTTTACTGGGTTAGTCATCCTACTCTGTGATGACATCTCACATTTATATTCAAATGTATATAATTTCAGGGTCAAAAAAGACAAAGACACAAAAGAAGAAATTCTGGTAGGCGTGTAGGAATTCTGGGCACCTGGGTGGGCTGAGTAGGAATATCTGAACATACCTTAAAATGTGCTCTTCTGATATAAAGTTATAGTGAGCTCCAAGGAGGTCTATTTTATAAAGAAAGAGAGAGTCTTTAAAAAAAACAAGCACATAATCTACTCAGGTTTTAAAACCAGGTGTATTGGGATGACGTTGTCTGTTGAAGGGATATTTATGGGCTTGTAAATGGACTAAATTAATGGTTTGGGAACTTCTGATGGGGTCAAATCCATGTCTGCCTAAAAGACAAAATGTACAGACAATGTCCAAGTGTAAATTCTTCTTAAAACCGGAAGAAAAATGAAAGATGGGAGACGCGATCAGGCTGATGGCTTAAACGCTGGCGCGTGCTTGGGAAGGGGCCTGCCCTCTGGGCGCTGTGTCTGTGATGAGGAGCCAGCTGGACAGAACACCCATGAGACTGGAGGCATTTATATCCGGTGTCTACACAGAAGGGATGATACACACCACTTCTGGTCACTTCCCAAGAACGGCAAGTCTAGTGAAGAGGAGAAACGTAGAACCCCTATGTAGATAGTTTATAAATAACTTTAAAATAAGTTCCTGCAAGGAACTAGATTATAGTTTCTGTTAAAGTGTATTTTCCTCCTCAACATTACAGAAGCAAACGTAATAGCCAATAAAAAGTGGTACGTACAATGTGCCAACTATAAAAGGAATGCATGTTTGCAATTGTTACTTGATATGTTTAAAGGGACTTAAAAACACGAAAAGGAATTTTAAACAATATGAATTATTATTAGGCTTAAATTAACTTAAGGATCTTTTAATGTTCCATATTTTAATAGGAAAAACTAAGCCATCTCATAACCATGCTATCTGAAGAATGGATGACAACATTGAAATGTTTATTCTTGAGATAAGAAGGCTTTTTAGGGAAAGATAATACATTAGGTTTGCGTGTGTGTGCGTGTGTGTGTGTGCGTAACCGAAAATGGATTTGTTCTTCATGATTCCCTTTATACGTGTTCTCTAAGTACCCTGGTGTTTTCTTTCATAGCACTTTTAACATTTCTAACTAGATGTTTATTTTGGATACGTTAATCTCCTTAAGACAAGGTATGCATTTCTTTTCTCTCTGCTATGTTACCAGCGTCTAGTTCACGGTTCGGAATAAGAGGAATGCTAAATCAATATTTTACTAGTGAATGAATGAATGCGTTTTGACCATTATTGGACAGAAATAATATTCATCAAACATCTACTATGACAAACACTATACCAGGTAATTATGCATATTTATCTCATTTAATCTTCCCTATGATTCTGAAAGATAGATATCATCAGCTCCATTCTATAGATGAAGAAATTGAAGCTTGCTGAGATTATCTGAACCATCTCTGTCTGTTTGGGTCCAAGGCCACTGTTGCCTGGACAATGATGGACATTCTCTGCCACTGCCCATAATGAAAACAGATGCCAGCTCAGTGTAAGGCTGGCCTTTCTAAGAAGTCTGGCAATTCTGGGATGCACTCTCTTATGAGGAACCGAATTCTCTGTCACTGGAATTATGGAGTCTGCTTGACCATCTGTCAGGAACATATAATAGAGAAGATGGGAAAGGAAGTTGAATTAGAAAACCTCTAATGTTCCTCTCAACGCTCAAACTTTAATTTACTGTCTAGCCATATGCTGAAGTGGCAAGAATAATACAGTTCTTCCCTCCATTTGGCATTTCTCCCTTTTTCTTCTCCTTTTAAAGCAGATGGCTGCTATTGTGCTTGTTGCCCCAGGAGATGGATGTACAGAACAACCGGAAAGTCTGCTGTCTTTTGGCTTTTCGATTACAAGAGCCCAAGCCTTCAGGGGAAGCTGGAAGCTTAGGGGCACAGATGAAATATTTCAGAGAAAGATTAAAAAAAAAAAAAGATGACAGCTCCCCCACTGGTTTGAAAAAGATAATCTGGATTGGTGAATTAGAATTAGATAAACAAAGTGTAGACTGTTTCATGACCAGCAAGGTACTTACTTGATGCTTCAGAGAAAGAGGTACCCTTTAGCTTCCTTCTTGGGTAGAGCTATGTGGAAGCAGAATCACCCCAGAAAGGGTTTGAGGGGCTTCAGAATACAAGACACCACACCTGTTTTCAGGTAAAACCCTGGGCAGATAGAAGAACTCAGAAAACTGTTGTCTGGAATGAGTGTCCAGGCATAGTAGCCAGAGAAGGCACTGGGGACCCCAGGAGGAAAGGGACATGCCCCCAAGCAGGGCCTTGGCTTTTCAGAATCCTACCCCCTCCCTCACCTAAGCTCAGACACAACTCTGCGGAAGGGAAGGAAGCCTGCAGGGACAAGAGGAATAAAAAGGGGGGCTTGAAGATTTCTTCTAAAACCTAAAGACTCATCAAACCAAAGCTTGAAGATTTCTTTTTAATCCCTTGCTTCTCATTCCTGTGCTTTTCTGTTGCCTTTAGCCAGCTGAAACGAAAACACACACATTCCTTCAATGAGAAGAGCTGAGTGTGTGTGTTTGGACTCATTCAAATGTGATCTTGTGATGGAATGCATGCTTTCATGGGTTAACTTGTTTATTTTGAGAGACTATCTGCATCCATTTTCCATTAGCTCTCTAGTCTTAAAATCTAGGTAGGAGCCTCATATAAAAATCACACCTCTGTTTCCCGCAGAGGTAATGGTTAGTGAAGCAGAAGTGGTGGACAGCACGCCTCTATTCCTCTCTCTGATAACATGCCTTTTCTGTAGGTTGTACAGAGTTTGTCATGTCAGGGTCCTTTGTGAAATGGACACCAAAGCTGCAAGAGCTATAACGGGGCGGGGGCGGAGTGGGGATGTCTGTGAAAGGTGAGGTGCCCAGGCAGGGGAAGCAGCGGGGGAACTCGGTCCACAGCGCAGGTCTGACCCTTTGGAGAGCAGAAAGGGAAGCAGGAGGGCTGCACAGGAGGGTCCGTGGATGGCAGTGCATCTCTGAACAAAGGCTCCTAAGGCTGCAGAGACTGTCTGTTGAAGCGGGGCTTCGTCAGGCAGAAAGGACCCAGCTCCCGCACTTCCACTGTGCTTAGAGATGGGCTGGGAGCGGCCTGGGGGCTGTGTGGCCATGGGGGATGCTGCAGGGGTGACAGCTGGAGGCTGTCGGCTAAGTGGCTTCTTTAAGGCAGAGACTTTCTCTTGAAAGGAGATTTGAGCGGCTCACCATCCCAGCTTCCACAACCAGCACTGTTCACTTTTTACATGGAATGAATTCTTAGAATAGCGTGGATCTGGACACGGAGTGTAGGGTCATGAGGAGAGTTCTGGAGAAAGGAAACCGAAAAGGCGATGGGATTGTAATATAGGCGAGAAGCGTCTGGTTTAAATGAGCAGCCGAGCGTCTGAAAACACATCATCCCGAAGATGCAGCAGTCACGCTGTTGGGGTGACTCATTTCCCCTCACCCCACTAGATAGAGAACCTTACCTCTGCATATATAGGTGTCCCCCCGCTTTTCAAAGGTTCATTTTACACCATTTTGCTTTTTATGAAAGATACCCGAGGAAGATTTTCACTTTTAGGAAAAAAAGCAAAAATAGCGTTGTGTTTGTTTCGCAGTGAGCTGAGCCATTGTAAAGGCAGCGGGCACCCCGAGGAGTGAGCGGGGCCCTGCCAAGCCAAGTCCCCTCCTAGGAACCACACTTAGCATCTCAGCATCCAGCTGCCAGAGCTTTGAACCGTGTCTGTGAGCATCTGTGCTTGATCTTGATGTATTTTGAGCATCTGTTAGCAAGAAGTGTCTGTCCTAAGGTCATTGCTTCTTCACTTTACGGCATTTCGGCTTACGAAAGATTTCCTAGGAAGCCTCTACTTTCGGATAGCGGGGGAAGAGTATATAGAGTTGAGTGTATAGAGTTTTGCAGATATCCTTTATATAGATTCCATTAGCAGCCCAATTAAACCTCTCAGGACAAGTGTTTGAATGCCACTGTGACCATATATAGCGAGGAAGCTTAGAAAAAAAATAAACTTCCCCACTTGACTAAAAGGATGAGCAAAGAGAAATTAATGTTCTTGAACTTGCTTTGTTAAAAGGCTAGAATGAGGGAAGTCTTAGTGATTTATTTAAAGTGGCTGTTATTGATCAATTTTCAAAAGTGAGTGAACCAAAGAGGTGCTTCAGAAGTAAAGAATTAAAGCTTGTTAAATTCAATTTCCTCTGTTGTGAGGAATAGAAAGTTAATGAAACTGAATAAAAAAGGAGGGAACTTTGTAAGTCAGTGACTAAAAATGAGGATTGAAGACTTTTTAATACGATTTTTTTTTTTCTAAACCAAATGGCATAATTATAGAGACTAACTAGAAAATCTCACCCAAGTCTCAGTACTCGTGAGTCTATTTTGCTCCCTTGAGCTTTGGCAAGTGTAAGCTCTATATTCCCCAGATGGAGAGGATATTAAAATCTTTCCCACCTGTTGTCATAAATCTCACTAATGATGGACCTAGGCTTGCCTGGAAGGAAAACTCTCACTGGAGGGAAGAGCCTTTACAACAACCTCACACACTGGTACCAGTCTTTCCAGTACTTTCAAACTTGAGGATGTTTAGTGCAGAGCAGGATGATGTCTTCCTGAGCCACCCGAGAGCAAGGGATTTACAGGTAACTCTACATTCCTCTCTCATAGAGCTTCCAGCTGCGGA
This sequence comes from Physeter macrocephalus, assembly GCF_002837175.3. Taxonomy (NCBI): domain Eukaryota; kingdom Metazoa; phylum Chordata; class Mammalia; order Artiodactyla; family Physeteridae; genus Physeter; species Physeter macrocephalus. The sequence continues at coordinate 72,017,661 of NC_041228.1, forward strand.
ACAAGCTACCCCCCGTCCGGTCTTTCTGGGAGATGCTTGCTCCACAGAACTCGCTTTATATTCCTGCTACCACCAACTCCTACACCCAGTTAACAAGATAATGGGAATAGACAATTACCACTTTTTTTCAGGAGAGCAGAAATTAGAAGGGATGGGGAAAGGGGTACTTTGCTTCCCTAAATCTGAGGAAGGCAAGTTCCAAGGAAATAGCTCTTTCAAGATGGATGTGCCTACAAGAATTGAAGGCTGACAATTCTTTCTTTGTTGGGGAGGAGAACACGGGGGAGAGATAGCATGGTGGGCTCTGTCAGCAGAGCTGGGTCCCAGACCACCTTCCTCCTCTTTCCCCTGGACCACCCCTGAGTTCCCAGTTCTTGACATGGATCCTGGACCTGCCTGCGGGGCTCAGGTTGGCAATGGATGGCAGGTGAGATTGGGAACTACCACACAGACTTCAGGGGAATTAGGGTAAAGCTGCCAGTGGGGGCTGGTCAGGAGGTGCAGTCACATCTCACACGTTCCATGCCTAGGGGGTCCGCTAAGGAGCGGGACCCTCATCATTGAGGCTCGTTAGAGACACACCATCCATCCTTGTCACAAACTATGTACAAGCCACATCAGCGGTGTGACTATCCAAAAAGGAAATGCAATGTCACCCCAGGCAGTCCACAGAGAGCCCTCTCGTCTGTACCTCTTCTCTCTAATCCATCATCTGTGTGATACACATGGGAGAGAGTCTCCTGAGAGCCAGACCAAAACCCCTTCCACTCCATGTCGTGGAGGGCAGGGCAGAAATGGAGAAAAGAGTTACAAAATGTTTACGAGACTCTGAATTTTAAGAACTCTACGTGTCTGATTTAATCGCTAAATAAAACTGAAAAGTTAAAGATTCTAACCATGATTTTATTATGGGCTCACTGAACAAGTAGAAAAGACAGGATTCAACAGAGCACGTTCAAAACAATAATTGACAAATAAGAGGGTTTTTTTTTTTTTTTTTTTTTTTTGGTACGCGGGCCTCTCACTGCTGTGGCCTCTCCCGTTGCGGAGCACAGGCTCCGGACGCGCAGGCTCAGCGGCCACGGCTCACGGGCCCAGCCGCTCGGCGGCATGTGGGATTCTCCCGGACCAGGGCACGAACCCGCGTCCCCTGCATCGGCAGGCGGGCTCTCAACCACTGCATCACCAGGGAAGCCCAAGAGTTTTATTTTTATACCCCAACACATCTTTTTCTTAATAAACCAGTTACTTATTGTAGATAAAGGATTAACAATACCCATTCTCCCGTTGCTTAAGCAACTGACCTTTGGCAACTCTCTCTCTCTGTCCTCCTGGTAACTTGGTGAAGATAAGATGTACCGATGACATTGCGAAGCCACAATGAGTATGAGAAAAAGTGACCCACGATTGACAAATTACATCTGGACTGGGATTATATGTTATACATGCTGATGAGAAGCCAGAATTTTTGGCTTTCCCGAGTAAGTGCCATGCTCTGACGGGGGATTCTAGAAGTTATGTCTATGGGGGGTGCTACAGAAGACAGGAGATTCCCTGATGTATGAAGCTTTGAAGCCAGTGCAGCTCCTGGACCTGTTTGATGTAAAACTCCTGCTGAATGGATTATTTCAAGAGCTCTCAGGAAGAAGAATACCTGACATTGACTATCAACAAGCTCTGCTTCCTGCCTAGATGCTTCTAAGTGCTGGCGCCAAGTGTGGTCTATGATGGTCTTGAGTCAGAATGTTCAGTTGAACATAAGAAGACTCTCCATGGGTTTGCGCCCATATGAAAGTGGTTGAAAAAATTGCAGCCACAACAGAGCAACTGGGAGAAGATTTGTAAGCACCACTATGCATGTCTTTAGGGTGTCCTCGGGGAATCACATCTACTGTTTAGTGGTTCCCCATCGCTCCCAGCGAGGGGCAGAAATTCTCCCTTCTTCTTCCCAACCTCCCACACACAGCCCAGCATTTTCTTGTGCTGATTCCTAACCTTTGTTTGCTTTTTTCTCCTTGTTCATTGCCATTTTAAATAAAAATTGCTAATATTTTTGGGGGGAGCTGACTCTATTCCACACACTTTTCTTAAGTACTTTATCAGCATTATTTCATTTCATTTCATCCCCACAACAAACTATGAAGTGGGTTGATAATCGTCGTTATAAAGACCAAGATAAGTTTAAATAACTTCTCAGGATCATCCAATTATTAAGCCATATAGCTGTGATCTAAGTAAGCATGTCATCCAGGAGGTGATTTAAAGTCACATTCTAATGATATAGAAGAATCTTTCATTTTCCCTTTGGTAGCTTATATGAGTAAACTTACTTATAGAACAAATATGTAAAAATACATGTTCTAATATTATTTTTGAAAGTCCATCTTCCCCAACTTCAACTCTCCTCATCACTTCTAGTGGAAAAGAAAAAAAAATTGTCCATATGGTGTGTTTTTCCTTATACGATTCAAAAATAGTTTTAATGACAAACCATTATTGGAAAGGTGGAAGAAATGAAAATTGAAAGGCCACTGTTGTGTGAATAAAAGATAAATTAACTAAGTGAAAGTTCATATGCTAGAATCCCTCATCCAATAAGGGCAAAGTTCTCCCTAATACACAGATGATCTAGTTGAGGCACCATTGCAACTACATATGCAATTTTGAAATTATTCACATTTTATCCATTTTTTTAAAAAAATGGGCATTCAGAGCAAGTACAGCTCACTGGGAAAGTGTCTGCATTGAATATCTTGAATGGTTGTTCTTACAAAAATAGAATGATTTAGGTGAGGTATGCCATGATTCAAGACCAAGGGGCTAAATAATTACCGAAAAAGCTTTTCTCCTTTATTGAAATCATTCTAATTCTATCTTCATATTTTATAAGTTCATGTTTAGTTGCTACTGTTTCAAAAAAAAGCTTGGGAGATCTCTACAATATATAGGATATTATTCAACTCATTAAAAACATTTACTTGTCTTTCTAACTTTTTTTCTGAAGTCCCAATTATTATAGGGACTTTAATATGAATTATAATTAGAAAATTAGTTATAATTGAATGAAAATTACCCAGGAAAATTTATATAATTAAATGGATAATTATTTACCTGGAATTATTTAATATGGTGAAGCATTTTTGCAAAGAGACAGTAAGGCATATAAAAACCCAGCCATCAAAAGTTTTAGCTCAAATCACACATTATATGTTACTTTACTGAATTTCAGGGTTCAAGAGATTGGAAAATTCTATCACAAAACGCCAGAGTTCTGCAGAATATGCCCAATGAAATAATGAAAGTATGTTTGTCCCACTGTGGGTATTGGATATGCTGAATTCCACAGTATCTTGAAAATTTGACCTCTTTTTTTGCCTAAATAGAGAAGGAAAGGAAAGTGAAAGAAAGAGCAATAGCCAGAATCCTTTCTAAGCCAATCATGTCTCTTGACAATTCAGGGTGATTTTTGATATCTATATTAGTTTCCTATGCCTGCCATAACAAATTACCACAATTTGAGTGGCTTAAAATAACACAAATTTATTATCTCACAGTTCTGTGGGTCAGAAGACCAGATGGGCTTGGCTGGGAACTTGGCTTAGAGACTCACAAGGCTGAAATCAAGGAATCAGCATTTCTTACTGGAGGCTCTGAGGAGCTTCCAAGCTCATTCAGGATGGTGACAGAATGCAGTTCCTTGTGGTCGTAGGACTGAGGTCCAAGTTCCCTTTCTGGCTGTTGGCCAGGAGTGGTTCTCAGCCTCTAGAGGCTACTATGTTCCCTGGCTCATGGTCTGCATCTTCAGAATCAAGTCTGCGTCATGCACCTATTTTACCATCCACCTATTTTACCGTCCTTAACCTTAATTATATCTGCAAAGTCCTTTTTGCCATGGAAGGTAATATATTTACACGTTCCAGGGGCTAGGGCCTGAACATCTTTAAGGGCTATTCTGCTATTAAGAATTGGCCATAGCTCAGTCCTGTTGGGTCTCACCTCTGCCAGATGCGCCCTCTAACCTCCACCTGCTTACTCTGGATGCGTCCCGTAGCCTTTGCTTACTTCTGTATAGGAAGCATACAATGATTCGTCTCAGAAATGTCCTGTTTCCAAGATCCCCATTCTTACTGAATCATTGGGCCTACTCTTCTGCAGCTTTATGTTGTCCCTTCAGTTCTGACAGATGATCTCTTCCCTGCTATTTGCCTTGATGTTGGAATGTCTGATTTTCCCAGTCCTCTGCCCTGTCCTGGGGGGGCAGCATGGCTTCCAGATTTGTCTGTCCCAATCTGGAATCTCCAAATATGTCTTTCTGGAAGGTCTCAAGTCTTTCCATAATTTCTCTGGTTTTGGCCTGAGCTCCTCATCCTTTACCATGAGGCACTGTTGCTCTCGGTTTGTTTTGTTTTGTTTAATATTTATTAAGAGCTAAAAATAGAGCTACTATGTGATCCTGCAATCCCACTCCTGGGTGTATATCTGGAGGAAACCATAATTTGAAAAGATACATGCACCCCATTGTTCACTGCAGCACTGTTTACAATTGCCAAGACATGGAAGCAACCTAAATGTCCATCGACAGATGAATGGATAAAGAAGATGTGGTATATATACACAACAGAATATTACTCAGCCATCAAAAGAATGGAATAATGCCATTTGCAGCAACATAAGTGGACCTAGAGATTGTCATACTAAGTGAAGTAAGTCAGACAGAGAAAGACAAATATCATGTGATATCGCTTATATGTGGAATCTAAAAAAATTATACAAATGAACTTTTTTACGAAACAGAAATAGTCTCACAGACAGAAAACAAACTTATGGTTACCAAAGGGAAAGGGTGGGGGGGAGGGATAAATTAGGAGTTTGTGATTAAGATATGCACAATACTTTATATAAAATAGATAACCAACAAGAACCTACTGTATAGCACAGGGAACTATACTCAATATCTTGTAATAACTTATAATGGAAGAGAATGTAAAAAAAAGACTCTCTCTGTATATATGTATAACTGAATCACTTTGCTGTACACCTGAAACTAACACAACATGGTAAATCAACTATACTTCAATAAAAATTTTGAAAAAGAGCTATCACTTGGTATGGAACGTTACTAAAATGTCCTCTCTCTGTTCCAGCATTTATTCACTAGAAATATGACACATTTATTACCTATGGTTTAAGTCAGTATCCATGTGTTATGTGACGAATCACAACACAAACTCAAAATTATTTTTCACAAATCTCTCTACCTAGGTTAATAGAAAAAAAGATTACGTAGCCTGGATCAACTATTTTCTAGACACTTTTGATAAATTATTGAATGATGATGTAGTACACTGAGGATGTTGTTAATACTCCTGAAATGACTGGGCTGCAAAATATTCATCTTGGTAATTTGAGTCATTTTAATAAATGAACTGTATTAATATTGTAGCAATCTACTTCGTAATTAGTTATTGTGTAACTGGGGGCTAACTGGGTATTGGGTGGAATGGAGTAATCACTGTCAAATCTCTTACTAGGGTATTTCAAATATTATGTGACTTCATAAGCTCAAAGTACAAATATTTATTTTACGTCTACTGAGTGCGATTCATGGCAATACAGACCTGGATTTTTCCCTCAAGGCACTTACAGCCTTTTAGAGGAGGTAGCAGGTACCACAATTCCTGGAATTCAAAGTAGAGAGAAATGAAGCCCTAACAAAGGCACAGACGAGGCATTAAAGAAACTGAGAACAGAAAAAATGACTCCACTATCAAGAAACATACACACACTACTGTTTATAAAACAGATAACTAGGGGCTTCCCTGGTGGCGCAGTGGTTGCGCGTCCGCCTGCCGATGCAGGGGAACCCGCAAAAAAAAAAAAAAAACAGATAACTAAAAAGGACCTACTGTATAGCACAGGGAACTCTACTCAGTACTCTGTAATGGCCTATATGGGAAAAGAATCTAAAAAAGAGTGGAGATATGTATATGCATAACTGATTCACTTTGCTGTACACCTGAAACTAACACAACATTGTAAATCAACTCTACTCCAATAAAAAAAATACATAGTACCTAGTTGAGGATAGACATTTAATAGATGTTATTGAATGTACGGAGCCCCTCACTCGATTTGAATCTTGGTATATTTCAAAGAGGACGAAATCAGCAGTCCATCGAATGAAGAAACGCAAACCAAAGCACAGTGACAGTAAAAGTTCTAGTTACAGTGTTTACCTCTATGGTTTATATCTCTGTCAACTGGATCATTCTCATCCACATCTTTCTTTCTCATCCTGGTCTCTATTACTTAGTCTTATCCCCCGTCTCCTCTCCCCTCCCCACCCTGCACACATGGACTCAGGAAATTTCATCCATCTATAGCAGAGAACCAAAATTGTTGGCCATTTTCTTCTTTCCATTTTTGCCATGATCATCTCAGATAAGCATCCATCCCTTATGCCTGGTCTATTGCAAACTGGGCCCTTGTCCTTCGTGTTTTACTCCTCCCAAACTCCTGCTGCCTCTTAAACCCTCATCGGGGCTTCCCTGGTGGCGTAGTGGTTGAGAGTCCGCCTGCCGATGCAGGGAACGCGGGTTCGTGCCCCGGTCCGGGAGGATCCCACGTGCCGCGGAGCGGCTGGGCCCGTGAGCCGTGGCCGCTGAGCCTGCGCGTCCGGAGCCTGTGCTCTGCAACGGGAGAGGCCACTGCAGTGAGAGGCCCGTGTACCACCAAAAAAAAAAAAAAAAAAAAAAACCTCAACGTACAACTCCAAACATGTCATTCTCAGCATTAAAGCTATTTAATATTTCCTGACTACAATCCGGTCCTTACCCTGGCTTTCAAGGGCTCTGTGATCTGATTAAACCCATGGCCCCCCTACATTTCCCTCTACACAATCCCTCTAATCCCAGCTTAGCTAGACTACTTGCTATGCGTCGCTTTCCTGCTCTGCACACACTCTTCCCTGTTTGGGGGATGCCTTTTCTCATTGCTGTTCCCCATCACTTCCTATACGGAGAAACTCACCCATCCTTGAACATTCACCATTCTAGCTCCTATAAAGCTCTTCACCTCCCACCTAGAAGTGCTTTCTGTCCACACTGGATCCGTTTAGCTTTTTCTGCACTTTTCACACTGTCCCACAGTACAGTTAAAACTAGTCTTCAAGCTCCTTGAGGGGAGAGTATGTGATTGTTTTTTTTCATTTTATGTCCTCATGATGGTTACCTAACAAATGATCAGTAATGGTTTAACGAATGGATTATTGTCACCTGGCTCCTCCCTGTTTTAGTTCTCTGCAGAAAATTCATTTACTATTTGATCTTCTCTAGTTGGTTGGTTGGTTAAATGAATCTTCCAACCCCAGAGAGGAGGCTTTATTTGAGAGACCTCGTTAAGTCTTCTTTGTTACTAAAACTTCAACGCCCAGGATCATGTCTGGCATGTCCTAGACACTCAGGCAGTAAGTGTTGAGTAAATGAACAAATGAATAAAACTGAAAATTTAGGAGATAATTTTGGTGCCTTCACACACAAAATACCAGGTATTTTTTACAAGCTCTTTGGATAGCTCTGATGAGTTTCCTGCTGGTTGAGTCTGTCATTTTAGGTTGACTGGGATACTTTGTGTTTGGGGGCCACTGTTTAGGGGTATAGGGAGCTTTTTTGCAGATTTACTAGCAGTAGTAAAGAACTTGGCCTCTGGCTTTTTGGGAGTCTGTCTTGGACCTTTTTTCTCCAGCAAAGAGTTTCTTTAGTGATTCATAATTACTTTGATACACCAGAAAGACACTTCCAAAGTATTTGTAGACTCAGTATTCTTGTATTTCCAGGCTACCTGTTATATTTACCATTGACAGTTAATTATTATGAAACATGGACATTCTAAGAGTTTCTAGATGATGCTGAAGTTTGAGAGATAGGTAATTATCTGCTAATGTTTCCTACTGCCTGAAATATTCTAACAGGATCATTGCTAACATGTTCCTTTTTTATTCTCAAGAATAAGATGTTCCTAAAAAAAAAAAAGAATAAGACATTCCTCCATGACAGAGAGACCATTTAGAGATCTCCTATATGGTAAAGAGTACGCTTGGAATCTGTACGGAAACTATAAACTCTAAAGAGATGAAAGTTACCTTCCACTGGCAGCTGGAAATAATGGAGTTCTCCAACTCTAATCTCAGACAGACTTGGGCTTGAATCCTGGCTCGAACACTAGCTGAGTGCACTTGAACAATTTATTCCAACTCTTGTCTATAAAATGGGAGTAACAGTGGTCCATTTTCAGGGGGCTGTGGTGAGGACTAAGTGAGATATTGCACAGAGGTACTAGTGACAACTCATATTTCTTATATGCCCTGCAGTCGGCTCCGTGTTTAATGCAGCTTGCCCCCACTTAACCCTCACAATAGCCCTTTAAAGTCAGTACTATTATCCTTATTTTTTAGTTGGGGAAACTGAGGCACAGAGAGTTGCCTGAGATCTAGTAAGTCCTTAATAAATATATATTGCTAATTATCTGTATTGATGGATGTGTACTATTAGCATATATTTTAATCGAATTATATATTTCTTGGCATATATAATTTGATTAAAATATATGCTAATAGTAATAGCTTAATGAGCATTACATTGCACCTGATGCTTTAACACTTTATAGGATCATACTAATTTAATCATCACAGTATGCCTATGTGATGTGATTATTGTTCCCATTTTGCAGATGAGGAAACTGAGGCTTAAAAAGTTTGTCATGTGTCTGAGGTCCCACAGCTAGAAACTGGTAAAAGCCAATAGTTAAAGCCAGTCTGTGTGAGTTCAGAGCAGGTATGAATAACCCTAACTTTACTACATAGCCTCCAGCCCAGCTCCTAATACCTCTGGAAGTTTCATATAAAAACATAAAAGGAAATGGGTCTTAGGAGCAGCACTATGGGTGTGTTAGTTTCCTATGGTCGCTGTAACAAATCACCACAAACTAGGTGGCTTGAAGCAAGAGGATTTATTCTCCCAGAGTTCCAGAGGTCAGATGTGTGAAATCAAGATGTTGGCAAGTTTGCCCTCCAGAGGCCCTAGGGAATGATCTATTTCTTGTCTCTTCCAGCTCTGGTGGCTGCCAACATTCCTTGGCTTGTGGCTGCTTCACTCTGATCTTCAAGACCAAAATCTTCAAATTTCTCTCTCCTCTGTCTTCTCATTGCCTTCTCCTCCATGCATGTATAATCTTCCTCTGCCTGTCTTTTTTTATTAAAGACACATGGGATGGCGTTAGAACCCACCTGGATAACTCAGAATAACGTCCTTCTCAAGATCCTTAATCACTTTGGCAAAAACTTTATCATATAAGGTAAGACTCAAAGTTTCCAGGGATTAGACCTGGGATCTATGGGGACACCATTCAGCCCACTAGAGTGGGGAATATTTCATCAAATCCATGAATCCACTGGTGGTGACATCCATTATTATTTTAGGTACCAATAATGGGAAAAATAACCAACATCAGCAGTCTCCTAAGTGGAGACCCCCTAACATAAAACGTAGATAACAACTATACCCTCAGTGTAGATATAATCCAGAAAAACAATCCACCACACAGAGCTTCCCGGGTGGCGCAGTGGTTGAGAGTCCGCCGGCAGATGCAGGGGACGCGGGTTCGTGCCCCGGTCCGGGAAGATCTCACGTGCCGCGGAGCGGCTGGGCCCGTGAGCCGTGGCCGCTGCGCCTGCGCGTCCGGAGCCTGTGCTCCGCAGCAGGAGAGGCCACAACAGTGAGAGGCCCGCGTACGGCAAAAAAAAAAAAAAAAAATCCACCACACAGAAGGAAGGAGAAGGGCATCTTGCTTATCTCAACCTTGGCAGTGGGTGGAGGGAGGAAAAGGACTCTCTGAGAATTTGAGCGCAGGTGATACTCAGGGGGGTCTAGTGTCTTGTGGTCATGCTCAAGGTCGGTGGTCCCTCTCTAAGTGTAGTGCCATGGCTGTGGACGAGTCCGAGTCCTCAGAGATGCACGTCTGGGCCCTCTAACTAGAGAAGCAGAAGTGCTGGCTGAGGGCGGGAGTAACTGAGAACAGAGGGTAATTACTATCCATTGTGGCATCAAGACCAGCACAGCTATGGGGGCTGCAGTTTACATCAGTAACCTCTTTTATAAATTATCCCAAGAAATGAGACTGCCCCAAATCCTGGAGGAACCAGTCCCATATCAGGCAAACTTATATGAATCCATGGGCCCTAAGTGCACAGGAGGGGACTGTACTGCATGCTGCAGTATGACACCCAGGTCCCCCCTTGATGACCGGGGCACTCTTGTGGGCCAGATGGCTCTCAGTTCAGTCTTCTTCCAGGAACCGCCCTCTCTGGAAGGAAGTAGCATCACCCAGGGTTATGCCCCCTCCCCATATCCAATGCACCATGTCGGGGTACAAAGGCTCAGCCTCCTTGCCTCCAGGGACACTTTGAAGGCTTATCGCAGCTTTAGAGTTCACTCTGGGCTGGTGTGAGGCCACTACTGCTGCTGTGTGGCCTCTCAGCATCCCTCTACTAACCCTTCTTCCTCCTTTCTCCTACAGGTCCCGAGAGCACACCTCAGTGGTCCTTCAGCAGGTAACGTCCACCTCAGGGTCTGTTTCCCAGCGAATCTTACTCATTGACTATTTGAAAAATACACAAACAATCAAACTAACAAACCAGAAAACAAGAATACAAAAGCCCCAGGCTTTGTTCATCTGTGCACCATATTTAAAGGCTGTTTGACCTGAACGACCCCACCACTGGGCAACAGATATGTAAACCGTGTACGACTCAGTCATAAAGTTAGAGATCTTTCGAGTTTTAAAATCTTTGCTAATTTGATTGGACCCACCGGATCGCAGACCTTTGAGTATCTATTCCTTTCTAATCTAACAGCATGTTCTTTGGAGTCAGGCACTTCTGGGTATAAATTCTTGTCCTTCTACTTACTAACTACACATCCTTGCATAGTGACTTAGTGTCTCTGAGCTTCTGTAAAGTGGGGAGGTGAGGTTACCGAGCTACCTCACGAGGCTGTTGTGAACATTAGGTTAAGTATCCTCCGTGCAGAACCCCGGCGCTCTGTCTGGCACAGAAGAGGCAATTTCTGAGTGTAAGTTCCTCTCCTAGTCCCCATGAGGGTGTCTGAAAACCTCCTCTCATGCTGGCAGTGTCTCCTCCTGAGAATTATTTCAATAGACTAGCAGGAAATGTATTCTTTGTGGGCGGGTACTTTAAATGAAGAAAGCTAACATACAGAGTAATAGGAAGAACGATGGCAAAGAAATCCTCTCTTTTCTAATTTAAAAAAAGAATTCAAAATCAGAGTCCCTATGTTATTACTAGAAGGCACGGTTGGTCTGACTGTGGTCAACCGACCGAGACTCAGATGGCACGAACCACCCTCCCTGCACTGCCACCTCCATGGGAACCTCCTATCAGGCCAGTGTCACCTGCCCCACCAGCATGCCTGCTCCCATCTCAGAGGCATGGCTTTGCCTGGGGGTCCTGAGAGCACCTGGCAGCTTTTGATGAGCTAGGGAGGTGACGAATAGCTGCTGGTCCAGTTCACTTGCTTTCCACCATGTTGAAATCTTAGAATCCCCGACCCTCAAAGTCCACACAGAACTTCCACAGGTGTCTGGCACAGCACTGGTGGTGGTGGTTTCAACCTGGCTGCTCTTCCAAGGCGACTCTGCCCATTGTCTGCATAAATCAGGTCACCATGAATTTTGGCAGGATTTCTTGAGCCTTAGAAGAAAAATGCATATGCTCTTCCAGAATTGAAAGGTTGTAAGAAAAAATATTAACTCTGATTTGCAATAAATGATTAATTTTTTGTGAATATCTATCAAGGTGATTTGGAAATACGGGTATATTGATCATGCAAAAGAGCCGAATTCAGTGATATCTGGCACAAGGCTTCTGAAAAGTTAAACAGAATTGACACAAGAAAAAAAAATCTCATTACAGATAGAAAAAAAATCACTTTTCATTTTTGCAGTGCCATAAAGGTGGCTAAGATTTCTTGCATATACTAATGTGCACGATAATCATTTAAGATAGGTACGTTATGTAGTCTTAGCCTTGTTTCACAAATGAACAGACTGAAACTCAGAAACATTAACATGAAAAAGGCACAGGCCTGAAAGAGCCTGGCACATCTGGGGAGTTTTGAGTTCTTTCACATCATCTGGATGAGGCGAGACACAGGTAGGGATCAAATCGTAGGAATCTGCATGCGTTTGCTAAGTGGGGCGGAAGTTTTCTGTAGACCAGCGATCAGTCCTGGCTTCACAAACTACACAGGAGAATCACATGGAGCACTTTGTATAAATAACAAAGATTCCCCCCAATTACCCTCCCAAACACACACACACGTATAAGAGATTTGTCTGTTCCATCTTTTCGGTCCCTTCCTATAACTTGCCAGGAATGAAGAAGGAAGGGACCGAAAAGATGAAACAGACAAAGTATATCCACCTAGCATCTCGCACCCTCAGAAAAACTCCGTAGTGACAGGGGGACCAGTTAATCTGAGTGTGTCACTCTTTTTCTTAAAACTAGAAATCACCTGTAAATCACCGATGGCACTGTAAAAAACAATCAATTCCAAGGCTTCAGTGGCAGGATTAAATCAATCTCTCTCTCTTGCACCTCAGTCCAATGGTACTGTTTCCTATGCCTTCGACATTCTCTTTACTTTTTGGCTTGGCTCATATTTTTTTCCGAGTAGAAGGCATTTCCTTAATCTCTGTTCACAAAAATCTCTCCCATTTTTCTTCCAGAGTCGGCTCACATGGCACCTCTTCTGCAAAGCCTCCCTTGATTGTCCAACCTCCTTGTACATTTCATAGCATCTTTTTAACAAACGTTTATAATTTGCTAACATCTTCTCTGTAACCATCATCTAACACCATCTAACATGCTGTCAGATCATATCATTATTGATGCTGGTGCATAATTGGCCTTATTGCAAATAAAAATGATGTCATCACTATACTTTACCATACATTCTGCTCTACAAGAACTTGCCCACTCCAGGCATAGCCTACAGAAAATAAATTAACAATTTATAGATAATTTATAAATAAATTAATAATTTCCAATAAAATTTGAAATAATGAATTGAGTTTTTATTATCTCTATGTATGAAGAATTTTGCTGCTTAACAGTTTTAATAATAAAATTAATAATGAATTGGAGAAAATATAAGACTCATCTTAATATTCTCCCATGGCTATTAGATGTGTAAAGACCACTGATGCTGGCATCAGACAAACATGGAGCTGAAATCATTTCATCATTTACTAGTTGTTTGACCTTGAGTAAGTTGCTAGCTCTCTTTGAAAATTAGTCTTTTTCTGTAAAATTAGACTTGGCCTTGGTACAAAGTGATGGATGGTGTGGATGAACTTTGTACCACACATTTACATGTCATTCTTGTTCTTAATTTGCAATGGCAAGATGAGGGAGGATGATTGGACACTTGTTGGTTACCTATGCTTTGTCTTTTTCTCCCTTTCGGGATGGAACATATGAGCTAGAGGGGCCAATCAGCACGTTCCATAACTCTGGCTATGGTGATGGGTTTGCATGGCCATGTGATCTAATCCAGTTGCGTCAGACAATCCCAGGTCTTCTTCTTGGAATTGTGAGACAAAGGCATGTTACTTTCTTTTAGATGATGTGGGGTATGGCTGTCAGACCATGGACTGCTGCAGCCATTCTTTTCTACCATGAGGGAAGCTGTCCTGAAGAAAACACCATGAAAGGGGGGAAAAACTAAGCAGAGTTAGAACTCCAGTAATATTATAGACCCAAGGATCAACCTGTGCCTGAAGCCTGACCCACATGCAACATCTCAGTTATAAAAGTCAATGAATTCTTTCTTCTTACTTAGGTCAGTTAAGTTTTATGTTACTTGCAAAACAAAGGGCCCTGACACAGAAAAGTACACTGGTGTGTCATCATAAATAATTTTTCTTTTGTCAACTTTTAAAATAAAACCCTGAAAAGAATACATACAATTATAAACCACGTAGCTTCCTAGGATTAATATTTCACAGAAAAAAATCGTGTTTTCATTCTTTCCAAATGATTCTACCCCACTTAAGCAACTCGCCGATGTTATTCGGAAGAGATTTTTAGGGTGCTTACTTCTCTGTATTCAAAAGTCAATAAAATCGTGGCACTCAATTTTCAGTTTTAAGTACCTAAGTCTTAAACTATTTTCAAGAGCACTTAAAAGAGGTAACAGAAAGTTCTCGGGCATAAGTAGATTTTGTTAAAGCAAAAAACTGTCAGGCAGGCTTTCAAAAGTCTCAACTCGTCAAGAGAGATATAAGAGGCATTCTTATCTGGTCTCATCCTGGGTGACGTGTCTGCCTCACAAACTTAAAAGTTGCCAAGTGTGTGCGCATGAAGACAGCACACTAAAACAGCTTTTAAAAGATGAGAGTCTAGAAGAAAACAATATGAATTTATTGAAAGCCACTAGCTATAGCTCCCCTTTTACAGGAAAACATCTACCATGCCACTCTTTCTCCACACAAATAACTGTAAATGTTCAATGCTGGAGGACTGGGACAAACATGTACTTACTTGGGTTTTGCTTTTCTGCTTTTTTAAAAACTATGAGATTCAGAATCATGGCATCAGTATAAGAGCCTTTGTCATAAGCAAGATAAAGCAAATCTAGCTACTTGAGTAAGACAGATTCATCTGGCAAGATATTTGTGTATATGTGCATTAGCAGATGTGGGGTTTGCCAGAAATGGTGGGAGACTAGGGACTAGCCTTAGAAACAGGTGGAAACCAAGAAAACTACAGAGGGACAAAAATCAGGGAACGGGAACCACAGTTTCCATACTTTAACTTGTCTAGAAGTCCACCACTGGGATTTAAAAATCTATAACCGTTCCCTCCTGATAGGATGATACATAAGAGCAGAAAGGTCGACTTCCAAAAGAAAATTGAGGCACTATTAAGAAGGGACCACCTCCTGGCTAGCTAAAGCAGCACACGCTTTCACTAAAGTATCTATAGATCCAGGGATGCTGAGGCAAAGTCCTGCCTCTTCAGATAGACATAGAATGCCAAAGGAGTTGACAGCATGGTAACTGCATTGTGCTTTGTGTCAGAAGTCTAAAGCATTGGGTCCAGTAATATATATCTCAAGGATAAAATGCCAGTGTTCTCTAAGGCACAAAGATTGAACAGTAGCAATTCCTTAAAGGGAATGTTTATGGTTAGATATTCTTTATATTGCAGATGGAGGAAAACGCTTGTGGACGGCAATCCTGTTGTTCTGTCATTTAAAGAGATTGAGACAGAGAAAGACAAATATCGTATGATATTGTTTATATGTGGAATCTAAAAAAAATGGTACAAATGAACTTACTTACAAAACAGAAATAGACTCACAGACATAGAAAACAACCACGGTTATCAAAGGGGAAAGTGGCGGGGAGGGATAGATTAGAAGTTTGGGATTAAAATATACAGACTACTATATATGGAGCAGATAACCAACAAGGACCTACTGTATAGCACAGGGAACTATACTCAATATTTTGTAATAACTACAATGGAAAAGAATCTAAAAAAGAATAGATATACATGTATGTGTATTTGGGTGGCCAAAAAGTTCACTCGGGTTTTTCCACGCCATCTTACAGGAAAACCCGAGTGAAATTTTTGTATATAAAATGAACTTACTTACAAAACAGAAATAGACTCACAGACATAGAAAACAACCACGGTTATCAAAGGGGAAAGTGGCGGGGAGGGATAGATTAGAAGTTTGGGATTAAAATATACAGACTACTATATATGGAGTAGATAACCAACAAGGACCTACTGTATAGCACAGGTATATAGAATGGATAAACAACAAGGACCTACTGTATAGCACAGAGAACTATATTCAAAATCCTATGATAAACCATAATGGAAAATAATATTTTTAAAATATCTATATAAATATAAATATATATATATACACATAACTGAATCACTTTGATTAAACCTGAAACTAACACAACATTGTAGATCAACTACATGTCAATAAAAGTTAAAAAAACATATAAAGTACATACACAAAAAATAAAGAGATGGAGCCACTAACATCGTACACACGTAATAAAGAACGGCTATCCTAAAAGAGAACGGCTGGCTTCTTTAACATTGAACAAGAAAGGGGGTGGAGGGTTTTTACAAGTCTTCATTCTCTATCTCTCTCCTCAGCGAAGGTAGGTTTTTGTTTGTGTGTGTGTGTGTGTATCTAGTGTAGAACCTGATTCTAATTGTGTTGCTTTTGCTTGTTTGTATTATTTAAGGCTGGCTGAAAACACAGATTTCATTCGTAGACTAAAACTTTGGTGGACAAAAGCATAGGGAGTTTGCTTCCATTATAGTTAGGTAGGACAAAACTGACTGTAAGAAGAGGACAGGAAAATAGATCATTGTTTTTATCAAGTGCCTCTCCAGTAGCTGATTTCCTTAACATGCAGAAGAACACACAGAAGAGGCAATTGCACTTTCCTTCAGAGCAGGTATTTGTAAAGGTAATGCACTAACGCGATCTACATCTCAGTGAGATCTAAATACTCAGTGAGTTTCTGACAGTCCCATTTGTCACAATACTACTCTTACCCGTGTCACCGAACCACAGCCTTTCTAATGAGTCAAAGGGAAGGAAAGGTGAATAGATTGTGGAGCCACTTAGGTCCTATGAAGAACTTTGCAATGTATGCCTTTTCCTCTCCTTTTCTCTTGTTGTGTAGCCGTGATTGCACATGCCGGCATGATTGTATACTACGTGCACCTTCATCTGATGAAATACATTTCCCTAAAATGGAAGAAGAAAGGAATTTGGAAAATGTATCATTTTGGTCCTCTTGGGAGCAAATCCTGAGATAAAGTTAGGAGTGCAAGAGGTTTATTAGGGGTTCATGTCTGTGAAGATAAAAGAGGTAAGGACAGGACTGAGCAGGGGAAGACTTCAGACTGAAATGCAGATCTCATAAAGTCTTGGCCAATGGAACAGGGAGCTCTAAAGCAAGACTTGCCCATTGGAGTTCTGCATTGGGCAGAAATGGCCAAAGTTAATGTCCCAGTCATGCTCAGTCACTGGCTGGGGGCTCCCTGGAGTGAGTGAGACCTTGGCTCTAAAGATGAAGCAAATCTTGCAGGAGACTAGCAGCTTACAGAACTCCTTGCAGATAAACAGCAAGTGCTTGCTTGAAAGGAATTTAGAAAGATAGACCTTCTTGATTGCCACAGGATAGAAAATGGTTAGTCTAGAATTAGATAAAGGTTTAAGTTCCAGTGATCGAAGTTAAAGAATAAGTGTCACCTATTGACTCTTCACCTATTTTCATTTTTATGACTTACTATCAAGGAGCACAGTCCTAAATTTGTAGGCAAGGGGAATGAAAACAATTAGTTATAGTAACTGTTCTATTAAAGGAGAGCATTTATAGATTTTCTGTAAACCAAGTAAAAATTACACAAACACTGCCTTAGTTTGGACTGTTATAACAGAATACTATAGACTGGGTGTTTTAAACAACAAACATTTATTTCCCACAGTTCTGGAGGCAGGGAAGTCCAAGATCAAGCTGCCAGGAGATTCAGTGCCTGGTGAGGGCACTCCAGCTGATCTGCAGAAAGCTCTCTTCTCCTCGTACCTTTATGTGGCCAAGAGCAGAGAGAGATCATCTCTCTTGTATGTCTCTTTTTATAAGGACACTAATCCCATTCATGAGGGCTCCATCCTCATGACCTCATTACATCCCAAAGGCCCCAGCTCCTAATAATATCACATTAGGGATTTAGGCTTCAACATATGAATTTTGGGTGGGCACAGACATTCAACCTATAGCAAACATTTAAAAAACCAAGAAATACAGATATATAAAAAATTTAAAAAGTGTATTCTGACAATCTCTCTTGCCCTCACCTTCCTTTACACAGATTTATTTTTATGTAAATTGCTTAAGTATATCAATAGTCAGTGTTGTCTGGTGTTGACTTAGTCATTTTCATACCAGAAGTCTTATTGCAGATTGTTAAACTAATGTGTGGAATCTTGAATAAACATAATTTCACCTACCATATCATCCAGGAAGACCGTGCACATAGTATAATGGAAATGACACACAGAAAGTGAGAAGATTTCAGCACTGGTCTTGAGTTTTCTTCTTACAGTTAATATCTAAATTCTAAGTTTCAAAAAATAACTTACTTTCTGTGAATAATTCCACTGTGGATTTTATTTTATCAGTATGATATGATTTTATCAGTGGGCAATACCAGAAATTTTAAAAAGTCTTTAATGATATCCCTCCATTGATTCAACAAGTACTTGCTGAGTGCAGACTCTGGCTGGGCACAGCCCTAGGCGTAGGGGATTCAAAGCAAACTCCAGGCCCTCTTGGGGTTTATGCTCTAGACAAACAGTCACCAAGAAAACACAGATACAATCTGCGATAGATGTAAGTGCTGTGAAGAAAGATGAATAGTGCCAAGAGGATAGAGGACGCCCGCATGATTGTGTGTGTGTGTGTGTGTGTGTGCGTGTGTGTGTGTGTGCGTGTGTGTGTGTGTGCGTGTGTGTGTGTGTGTGTGTGTGTGTGTAGACTTGGATTTTAGACAGGGTGGTCAAAGTCATCTTCTAATAGAGAAGAAGGTGTCAGAGGAGATATCTAGATCGTGCACAAGTGACAGAGACGAGGTAGGGGCAAAAGGAACAGCCAGGGTAAAACTCTGGGGCAGGAGTGAGCTGAGCTTCTTGGAGGAACCCTTGATGGTAAGTATGGTTGGATCACTGGGAAACAGCTGGTCAGAGAGCCATAATTAAGCCAGGAAGGCTACGCAAAGAATGATCTATGAGACTCAAAAATACACCCCATTAAACTAAGACCAAAGGTATTCTCAGCTTACTTTCCTTGTAGCCAAACGACCAAGATGCCCACGTCCATTCCAAAGCCATCCTGCCACCCAGAAGCGTGACAAAATTAGAAGTGAAAAGAGACAGTGGTCTTAAACCATTTGAATAAATGACCTCGGCAAACTTTACTAAAACATCACGTGAACACGTTGCTAGGACCCCTCCTGGCACCTTGGAAGGGGCCTGGGCAGTGAGGGGCCCTGAAACTTAAGCTTCATTTTCTCTATGGTAAATCCTCTTTTAGGTGAGTCACAATTTGGTATGTCCTTTTTTATTTTTTTAACTTGGTGGTAGAGAAAATAATAACTAAATAAGTGGTAAGCCCTAAAAGAGCTTCAGACTCATAGAAGGGAAATCTCTGAGCACATCTGAAGAGGAGCAAGAGGAAAATAAAGGGTCTATTTTTAGGGCATGTTAGGCTTCAAATGTTTTACTCTAGTGCTTCTCAAACTGACATGTACATGTGGACCTGGGGGTCTTGTTAAAAGGCAGACTTTTGACTGAATAGTTCTGGGGCAGAGCCTGAGAGCCTTCATTTCTAACAAGTTCCTAGGTGCCCCAGTGCCAGTCTTAAGATCACATTTAGAGTCGCAAGATCTTAGTAGTAGTTCAAGTGGTGATTTCAAGTTTCTAGAATTAAAAGGAGAGTTGAGGTTTAGAGATTTTGGGTATCATCAGCATGAGATCATCTAAGTAGTAAAGGTAGTCAGAGACGAGAAAAGGGCCCAGGACTGAACTTCAGGGCACACTGGTATTTAGAGCATCCTTTCTTAACTGGAGTTCCTCATATAAACCATGGAACACAGAAAATTATTTCAGTGGCTATTTTCTCCATTCCAAGGATGGCATCTAACTAATCCATTGTAGGTGTATAAAGGAGAGGTTACATCAATGGATGCCTTTGGCCATCAGGGCTTTGTGCTCTGGAGAACTCCAGCTGAGGAATCCTTACTTCAAATATAAGAAAAGGAGAAATGATCCATTACCGGAGACTGAGATGGACTGGCTGGGAGGTTAGAGTAATATCAGGAGCCTAGCGCTTCACGGAAACTCAGAAAAATGGGTCAAGAATGAAGGAGTGATCAACTACATGAAAAGTTGTTAAGAGATCAAAGAAAATGAGAACAGATTATTGATTATCGTCCTCTCCTCCCACAAAGCTGGCTGTGCTGACCTTGACAAGAGCAGTTTCAGAGAGAGGGAGATAGAAGGTTTTATTTGAGAGGGTTCAGGAGAGAATGGAATGTAAAGAAGTTATCATGGTGACTGTAAACACTCATTTTTTAAATAAAGAGTGAAGAAATGGGCTCTAGCTGGACCCCAAATGGGAAGGGATAGGGAAGATGTTTTTGTTAAAAAATGGGACCTATTACAGCCTTTTTTTGCAGGCTAATCAAAATGGTCTAGGAGAGAGGAAAAGTTGAGGCATCTGAAGTGAGAAGTGACAATCTTAGGAGTAAATGCTTCTCTTAGGATAGAGGGGATAGGATAGATAGGCTAGGACAGAGAGGATAGGATAGATAGGATGGGACAGAGGGGATTGGATATATAGGATGGGATAGAGGGGCTAGGTTAGATAGGATGGGATAGAGGGGATAGGCTAGATAGGATGGGATAGAGGGGATAGGATAGATAGGATGGGATAGAGGGGATAGAGGATGGAGGAGTTGGCCTTTCAGAGAGCATGGAACATGCAGCAGTAGAGGAGGCCGAATATACGGGCTCAGGTGTAGGGCCCAGATGTATGGAAAGAAACAGTGAAGGGCTTCCCTGGTGGCGCAGTGGTTGCGCGTCCGCCTGCCGATGCAGGGGAACCGGG